>NC_051307.1:240661433-240984945 GCF_015220235.1 Choloepus didactylus
TGCCATGAGGTCTGAATGAAGCAAGATGTGTGGCCTGCCAGATGGTGCCAGCTCCCTTCCGGTGCTTTCCTCTAAGAGTCTCTTAATAAGGATATCGTTTGCTTCTAAGCTCACCTCTTGTTTTCCCCCACTCTTCCCCTCCCATTCCTGTAGAAATGGCATCTCCGGGCCCAGCACAGCCTAATACCTTCAATTGTGCCCTGAATTCTTTCCCTGCTGCAATCTCAGAAACATTTTCCCTTTTCCCGCCTCTTATTCTTCCATTACCTCCTGTATCTGAAACCTCTCTCCCTCCCCTTGCCTGTCCAAGTCATGTCAATCTGAAAATAAAACAAAAATAAAACAGCTCTCTGTACCCTGTGGCCCCTTCAGCTACCACCTTCTCTCGGACCTGGCAGAGCCAAACTTCCTAAAAGAGTCACCTCACTTAGGGTGTCACCTCCCATTTGCTCCCCACTCACCACCATCTGGGGTCTTGCCCACTGACTGGATCTCTGTAGGCTCCCCACTTCTCCTGGTCCCCAAATCCAGCAGACATTGCTCCTTCTTGTTAGCTGCTCAGCAGCATTTGGCAGATGAACTACCACACCTCCTGGAAATTCCCTTCGAGGATTCCATCTTCTGTTGCCCCCTTACCTTTGGCTCATCCCATCTCTGCCTTCTCTGCCCCTTACATTTGGGGACTGGGGGCTCTGTTGCAAACCCTTTCTCTTCCCACTCTACCTCTCTCTCCAGGTAGCTTCATGCTCTCCTGGGACACTCTGTAGGGTAAGGACTCAGGTCTGAGTCTCCTTCCTGCATTTCTTTGCTGATCCTTGCATCCAGGCACATGGTTGCCTCTGGGCATTGCAGCTGCTTGGGTGTCCTGCAGGCACCTCCAGATCATCTTGTCTAAAGGAATGGGTCTCCACCTTGCCTCTCCCATCCTGCTCAGCTGATGCCCCCTCCTGCCCACCCACCTACCCCTCATCCATCCAGGGACCCGTGTGGCATGAACTGGGTGTCAGCCTAGACCTCCCCTTTCCCTGCAACCTGTGCCTTTTGCCTGTGCTGCTCCCAAACCATGCATTCCTCTCCAGAACTGTTCCCTAGCCTTAGACCACGCCCTCCCATTTATTGCCCGAATTGGGAAAAAATTCTTTTCCCTGGGCTCCCAGCCCTGTTCCACCCTCACCATCTATTCTTCCCACTGCAACCAAAGAGGATTTTCTAAAACATCCATCTGATGGTGTCTTGCCCCTGCTTGAGATTCTTCTGTGGCTCCCCCCACCCTGAGGGTGAGGCCCCAGCCCCTCAGCAGGGCTCACAGCCTGGCCCTTGCCACCACTGCAGCCTCCTCCTCCCTCTGCCTCTCGCCCTGCACTCCTGAGGCACCAAGCTGACCCAGTGTGACCTTCCCGGGCCGTGCTGAGTGTTCCTCCCAGACTTCAGGCTTTCACCCTTGGCCCCAATGTGTCCCCCTCCCCCCACTTTGCTAACTCTCCTCCTACCCTTCATGACACCCCTTCCTGTGCCCCACATCCTGATCCCTGGCTCTGAGCCTTCATTCCCAGTGAGGGTCCTCTGCTACACCGAAGTGCTTTCACAGCCCCCGCCCGGGCTGCTTCTCTCGGTCATGACCTCTCCACGCTCCGCTCTGGCTGCTTGTTCGTCTGCCTGCCCCGTTAGATCACGAGCTCTTTACAGACCCCCAAGCTTAGCACAATACCTGGCACATTGAAGACACTTTAATAAATATGACTTGAATAAATTAATAACCGTACAAAAGGATGCATGCTATATACTACTTTTACCTGGTACAGAGGTGTATAAGATAGCTTAATTTATAAAGAAGAGAGAAGGGAGATGATTTCAATGTTATGGGGGGGGGTGGGGTCTAGAAGCTAGCACTGGGGCTCTGGGGCCAGGATTCTTGGGTTCATGCTTGTGGCATGACTTTGGGCAAGTTCCTTAACCTCTCTGAACCTTGGTTTCCCCAGCTTTAACAGGGTGATGCTAACTGTCCCTATGTCAAGGACAGTTGGGAGGGTTAAATGAACCAATGCTTGTAAAGCCATAGAAGGTAGCTGTCATTCTCTGCATTTTACAGGTGAGGAAACAGACTCAGAGGGGTGATACTCGTCGCTCGAGGTCCCACAGCCACTAAGTCAGAGCTGGGATCTGAGCCCCCCTCATCTTTGCATGTGCCGAGGTTGGAAAGAGCAGAACTAAACCTTGGAGCTCTGTAATTTCAGCCTCTGGGTGGAAATCTCCTGAAATATTCCACATTCTAGGCTGAAAGAGATTCTTCTGTGGCTCCCCCCATAACACTTCTTGAAGAATCTGCTTTACTGCCTGGCACATAGTAGGTGCACAATAAATATCACTTGGGTAGATGAGCCCCTCCAAAGAGCCCCATCTGCTCTTCAGAATTTCCTGCTTGCTGAGTGGTGTCAGAAGGTCCGTTGCTGGGCCTTTTTTTTTTTTTTTTTGCCAGGGTGTTGGCAGCAAACTCTTCCTTATTCAGGCCTCTCTTGTGTCCGGTGCTTCGTGGGGGAGGGTCATTAAGAAAGTTTTTTCCCAGGAAGAGCTGTGCCTCCTCCAAGTCTCCGGAGTTGAGTGTCCCAGCCCCCACACCCTCAAAGGCTGCCCTTGTGGGTTTCGGAGCAGCTCCAGGTCCCCGCGAGCTGAGAACCTGGCTTCCGAGCCCCCTTTCTTTGGAAACCAAAGGTCCGTTCCCAGTTAAAGTCGGCGTTGGTAAAACCTAAGGAAAATAGTTTTAGGATGTTTTCAAATAGTGTCTGGTGGAACAAAAGAGCAATTCATCCTCCGTAGCTTTTAGTAATCTGCTTCCCATTCTGGGAATTAGATTGTTCAATTAAGCGAGAGGGCACCGAAGCAGGCAGCACCACCCAAAAGTTTGCAGCTTCCAAAATGTGGACGAGAAGGGGCGTCTGAGCCAGCTTGCTCCTGGCAGTTCTGCTCCTTCTTTCTTCCTCTGTCCCCACGCGGTTTCCAGTTTTCAGATTCCAAGTTGGGAAAACAGCTACATCAACAAGAAGGCATGTGTGTGTGCCCTGCAGCTAGAGGGGGGCCTTGTGTGTTTCTTTTATGACAGATTCAGGGTGACAGTCTGGAGCAGTTGGTGCGAATGCACCCGGGTTATATCCATCTGCAGTGCCCAGTTCCTTTCCTACTCTGGGTTGTCCTTGCTCAGTCATCGGCTCTTGGGTGTCAGGGATACGCTGAGTGGCAGTTTGTAAGGTGCAAGGCATATGGAAGCTATACAGCTTTTAATCTGGGGAAAAGGAAGAATTTTTTTTTAACTTTTTATTTTGAAATAATTTCAAACTTACAGGAAAGTTGCAAAAATAGTGCAAAATCCATACAGAAAACTCCAGCATACCCCCATTCAGATTCCCAAATCCACCAACCTTTAAAATTATGCCACATTTGCCTTGTCATTCTTTCCGTCCATCCATCCATCCATCCATCTGTCCCTACATCCATCCATCCATCCATCTCTCCAACCGTGTATCTGTCTGCTCTTCTGTTGGTCTATCTACGTTCTAGACATTTGCGTGTAGGTTATCTACATCATGCTCCTTGACCACACAATACTTTTATGTACATTTCCTAAGAACAAGGATATTCCCTTATACAACCACCTAAAGTACAGTCAAGTTCAAAAAATTTAGCATTGATAGAAAGCTTACAATCTGTATTCCAATTTTTTCATATGAGGAACAAAGACGGATTTTGTGAGTGAGGGTATTTTTCTGAGAAGAAAGTTCATGCCTTCAGTGGATGATCAAAGGATCTCACCTCCCACCCCTGCACGTTTCCTCCCCCCAAAAAAGTTAAAAAAATATTCAGGTGGAGGTCTGAATGGCAGGCCATTCCTTCATTACCAGGAAACTCTGCTCCTGTGGTGCTCAAGCCTCACTGTACATAAGAAACCCCTGGGGGGGGGGGGTCACGACAGAATGCAGTTACCTGGAACCTAGCCACAAAGGTTCTGATTCAGTGGGGCTGGGGTGGGGTGCAGAAATGTTTGTATTTTAGGCAAGCACCCCAAGGATCATGCTCTGGGACACACCACTCGGTTATCCTAATAGATTCTCTTAAAGGTCTCTGTTGATAAAGTCTGTCGTTTTTAAATGCATTACCGGTAGGGACTGCTAAGATATAAGAAGTAAATAAAGTACTCGTTGCTAACAGCTCGTAAATGAGCAGCCGTCTCCTTTCTTTCTCAGACCTCTTTCTGTCCAGCATATCCTAGTAGAGGGCAAGGACCATCTCAAGCTTACCTTTACCAGCCTCCATAATGACTGTAGTACCCGGCACATAGTAGGTGCTCAGTAAAGATTTACTTACTTGGATGTTGCCACTTCTCCTGGCTATGGGAGTGAGAGGTGGTTTCCTTTTGGGTAGCTGCACAGCTGCATGCAGCCCAATTTTGTTTGGGGGCCTGCCTGATTTCTCCAGTGGGGGTTGGGGCTGGAGGGAGCCAGTGCTAATTGGTGTCATTCAGTAATTAATGCAGAATCAGGCCCCAAGTGGATTCCCAGGGAGACAGACACTAAGGGAGGTTTTCATGCTTGGTGGGATGGGAGCTGCTTTCTCAAAGGACGTTCCCAGAGCACCGAGGCGACTGGCATGGTTTGGTGGGGGGTGGTTTGGCAGCCTGAATGGGGTTCATGGAGCAAGCTTGGAGGGGGTTTGTGTTGGTGCCACAGTTCCACACAATATGGAGCGTGGCGAGTTTGACTTTAAAGAAACACAAACCAGAGCCTTGGGCGCTGGGAGCCAGGCCCGGGTTGACGCTAAAGAATTGATGGGTTCCGAGGGAAGGTCTGGCCCAGCAGACCCAGGACCCGCCCTCTCCTGTGGCCCAGGCCCTGGGGATGCCCCTGCCCCATGGCATGATAGTCAAGGCTTCCTGTGCTTCGTCCTCTGTTCACCTTTTCGGCTGTTTCCTTCTTATCCCTGTACCCCAAGTATGCTCTGCTCCATCTTCTGGGCCTTTGCCCCAAGTCTTCCCTCGGCCTTAAGCACTCCTTACACCCTACTTCTGCTGGCTAAATTTTATTTATCCTCTAAACGTCTGCTCAGATATTGCTTCTTCTAGGAAGCTTTCCCCGATCCCCTGTAGCAGTCAGGGTAAGTTGAGTTATGCTGTGGTAACAAATGCTCCCCTGCACATCTCACTAGCTTGAAGCAACGAAGTTTATTTCTTGCTCACACTACATCTCTGGCATGGTACCCCATGCCAGGAGGGCTCTTGTAGTCACTCAGCAACTCAGGCCTTTAGAGGCAGCATCTTAACATGTGCTCTTGCAAGAGCTGGGGAAAGAGAACACGGGGAGCAACATCGCCTGGCTCTTACAGCTTCCACCTGAAGTGACACATGTCCCATTGGCCAAGGAAGCCACACTTGGGCTCAACGATGTATAATGTGCACTTGGGGAGGAACCTGGAGTATTTGTGAATAGAAATAGGGGCTCCCAGGCACCTCCCAAGGTGGGCTTGGTGCCTTCTTTGTGTCCCCAAAGCCCCCATGCTTCCTCCCCTGTACCCATTATTGTACTAGAAACCATCTGCTAATTTGTTCATCTTTTCCCATAGAAAGGCAGGGGCCTGGGTCTTCGTTCTCTCTGAGGCACCCCGTGCCCAGGCCAGGGTTTAGGCTCACAGAAGCCACTTAGTGACCCGTGGTAGGTGGGGTGAATGAGTGAGTGGGCTTGTCTCTGCCCCTCTGCAGCCCTGGCTTGGTCGTTCCCCAGCCCCAGCGACGCTTGCCCCTCCCTTCCACAGGCGCCGGGTCCTGGCCATCTCCGACGGGATCGAGCACATTGGGAACCTCCGCGGGGAGCTGGCCTTGTGTCTCCTGGCAGCCTGGACCATCTGCTACTTCTGTATCTGGAAGGGGACCAAGTCCACGGGAAAGGTAAGAGATGGAACTTCAGGCAACTAAGGGGGACAGAGGAGGGCACGAGTCATCCTTGTGCAGACTCCCAGCTGAGTGCCGGGGAGTTCGTGTTGTAAAGGCCAGCTCCGAAGTTGGGAGGTACAGGGAGCGCTGGCCTGGGAGTCCATGCCAGTGCCCCAAGTTTAAATTCCATGGGGTCTGTGTCTTATTTGCTGCACATTTTAGGGCTATTCACTTTTTGCTTGTGAACCTTCATTTCCTAAGTTATTTCTGTGCAATGTCCAAGCCTTGCCCTGTCTGTCTTAACGAGCTGAGTCACACTAGGTAAGGTGGGTTAAAGTACTTTTGGGTGAGGAGTATGAAACTACTGTGATGATTCTTTTGTAATTTAGACATAGCTCCAGGAATATGTAAGGGCAAGGAAGGCTGGCTGCCTTCACGGACAGATCCTGATATCCCAGTGATGTATTTCTCACTTCCCTGAAGTCTCTGCAGCAATAAACAGTCCTCTTCCATCTTGGGGTCTTGCTAAACCACCTGGATCACCTTCAGGGTCGCTGTGGCCAGGGAACTGAAATGGGAGAGGGCAGCCTGGCTGTTAGCTGCCCTAGCTTAGAAGATACAGGCAGCCCTTCAACTCACCAGCCATTGGCCAGAACCCAAGACACGGCCTTACCTAACTGCAAGGAAGACTGGGAAATGCTGGAGGGCACAGGAGCATTTGAGGAACACAATGGTCTGTGCCAGAAGGATTAGTACAGCAATTATAAGCTTGTAGCTCATGCCTAAACCCAGCCCACCGGGGCGTTTTATTTGAAGAATTAAACAAAAGTTGCCAACATTTAAAAATCAGATTTCAGGTGGAAAAAATAAACCTGAGTTCTGACATCCCTTGATCAGTTGCTTTGTCAACACTGGGCTTACATACCCACAGGGCAGCCTTGGGCTGAGCTGAGCAGCAGCCACCTCCTTAGAAGGGACCCCTGGTTGGCCACAGTCCCCACCATTCCCTATTGTGTGCCTCATCCTGCAGCTGAGGGTCAATGCCATTCGTTCTCTCATTTGTGCTACTCGTTCTTCTTACTGACAAGAGGAAAACAAGGGTTTCCTATATCTGGGTCACCCTGATCACGTCACTCATTGCCTGCCTGCTACCATAGGCAGCTGTTTGTAAACTGTGTTCCAAGCCATTGGCTGGGGCAGGGGCTGGAGACAAAGCCTCGAAGGAAAAGGGAATTTAGCAACTCAGACTCTTTTAGAAAAAGATGGTCCCCTCAGCTCCCGCAGCAGTGGATGCGATGAGGAGGAGGCTGCTCAGGGCTCGACTGCTTGAGGTTGGGTGGGCCTGCAGGAGGGAAGGTGGGGGAACAAAGAAGAGATATCAGCAGGCGCCACACTAGGCATTCTAAGGAAGCTTTGGGTGGATGGAAAAACATCATCATAAAGTGCTTGGGGGATCCCAGGAAGTAGAACAGGGATTCTCATGTCCCTCCAGCCAAGGTGATTTTGCTATCTCTAGCTTGTGTTATAAAGACAAGAAGATGTTTCTAGTTTTCTAAAACATAACATTGTTGCATTATTGATACACTTCTTCAGACTATATACACGCTGCTCCCACCCTCCTCCTCGCTGCCTCTTCTGGTTAAAGGGGAGGGAAAAGACTGGAATCATTCCAAGACCTGGAATCAGGGTTCAGATTCCAGGTCTGTCACTCACTGACTGTGAACTTGGGTGCATCATTTAACTTCTCTGAGCCTCAGTTTCCTCTTCTGTAAAACAGGGATTGATAATGAAGCTCACCTCATGGTGGAGGGGGTTGGATTGTGAGGATTAAATGTGTAACGGAGTGTGTGACTAATGGTAAATGGTCAGTGAATGGGAATTCTTTAAAATCATGCTCTAAAGATGAAGTTCATCCATTCTGGAAGGACTTTCTGAGTACAGGCCTTCCTCATTTTATTGCACTTTGCTTTATTGCGCTTTGCAGATATTGAGCTTTTCACAAATTGACAGTGTGTAGCCACCCTGTGTTGAGCAAGTCTATCAATGATGCTTTTCCAACAGCGTGTGCTCACTTCATGTCTCTGAGTCACATTTTCCTTAAGGTCTGTATGTTGCTTTTTTAGACATGATGCTGTTGCACACTTAATAGACTACAGCCAAGTATAAGCATAACTCATGTGCACTGGGAAACCAAAAAATTCATGTGGCTCACTTTATTGTGATATTCACTTTATGGCAGTGGTCTGGAACTGAACCTGCAATACCTCCGAGCTATGCCTGTACCTGTTATATACCTAGCGTTATGCAGTCAGTATCTAGAGATGAATAAAACACAGTCTGTAGCCTCCCCCCAATAACATATGCAATAGGGCTTTGTAAACCATAAAGAGGATGGTGGAAGTGTCATGGTGGTTATTATTATTGCAACTACTGCTGCTTTCACCCCCTTCTGGGAAGTTGAGGCAGAAGCCCACAGGCCTTGGCTGGGCAGCGGCTGTGTGTGGACCTTTTGATTAGGTCATTTCAATGGAGAAGTGACCCACCTCATTCAAGGTGGGTCTTGCTGGAGTCCTTTATAAGAGGATAAAACACACAGAAGCAGAGAGATGAAATTGAGAAGCTCACCGAGAAAAGCGCCAGAGAAGCTAAGAGAGGACCCACAGAAAATAGAGAGAAAGCCACTGAAACCAGAAGCTGAAAGCAACAAAACCTGAGAGTGGAGGAACAGCAGACAGTGGCCATGTGCCTCCCCATGTGGCGGTGTGTCCCAGATGCCGGCACCCTGTCTCCAGAGCCCAGGTATCATCCGGTTGATGCCTTGAGTTGGACATTTTCACAATTAATAAATCCCCATTGTAAAAGCCAACCCATTTCTGTTATTTTGCATTCCGGCAGCTTTAGCAAACCGAAACGGACAGGCAGGCCAAATTCTTGGGGATGTCAGATGAGGCTTATGGGGACAGCAAGGGAGGTAACATCTATCGATGGCCTTCTACTCACATGACACTTTGCTGGGAACTTTCACCTACATTAGTCTTTCTAATCACCACAATTCTGGGGGAGGGGAAATACTCCTATTTTATAGATGGAAAAACTGAGGCTAAGAGAGGTTAAGTCACCTGGCTAAAGTTACAGAGCACATTTATACCTCACCCCAGATCTGGCTGACCCTACCTTGCTACTCCTTGGACTCTGCAGTGCTTTGAGTGATGCCCTTTCACATGCATCCCTGAGCCTACCTCTTCCTCATCGTTAGCAGTAACCATAATTGTCAATAGTAATAGTTGACATTTATTGACATTTACTGAGAGCCTCCTTTGTGCTTCACATACTTGCTCCATTCAGGCCTTGAAATGACCCCATGAGACAGGGGCTGTCCTTACCTTCATTTTACAGATGAGGGAACTGAGACTTGGAGAGGTGAAATAACTTACTCAAGGACCCTCAGCTGGGAAGCAGAGGACTGTGACTAAAGACAAGCCTTGGTGACTGTGTCGTCCGTGCTCTGAATTAATGGGCTGCCTGCCTGTCATCTGTGAGATGGGGACAGTGACAGTGTCCTCATGGGGTCAGGAGGAGGCAGGCCAATCATATAGTTTAGTATAGAGGGGTTTGCACCGATCATTGGTTGCAGCTGGATCTAAATGGAGTTATTAAAGGATGCGAGATGAGCCACGTAAGCATGATCCTGAAGACTGGGTTTCAAAGGCTCTTCCACATGGCCCATGCCGAGACTGTTAGTAACTGGGATGAGGTGTGGCTTCCAGAGCTGCAAGAATCCTTAGAAACCATCTGGTCCACCCCCCACCCCCCACCCTCCTTATTCTGTGGATGAAGAAACTGAAGCTCAGAGAGGGGAAGGACCTTGTCCAAGGCCACACAGTGACTAAGTCAGACCAGAACTAGAACCTGGTGCCCCAGCTCCCCAGCTGTGCATAAATGATGTGGTTCTTGGGTCCCATCTGACAGCTTGGGGTGACCAGGAGCCCGGGTTATCAGCTAGACTCTTCAGGGAAAGATCCAGGGCTTCTCTTAACTATTTGTTACTTGCTTCACGTTGGAGATGAGCCCAGCATCCAAAGGTGTTTTTTGGGTTCTGTACATAAATGCCTAAAAATAAAACACTGGGTCATCTGAGGTTTCCTGAGTGGGCAGAAGTCACCCCTGCCTCCCTGGCCAGGGTCCCTCTCGGGGGGCTGGTCAAGGAAGGAGGAGCCCCGTCTTCCCGTCACTGTCCAGGTGTCTCCTCGTCATCTCCTGAGTGACGTTCAGCCCGTTCTCCATACTCAGATCTCAGCAGAAATTTCTGTTTCTGATAAATGCCCATTAACCGTAGAAAAAGTTCTTGGCCCCCATGCTATCTCCAAGATAAAACTATAAAGCCGACTATAATTCGGTTCAATGAGCATTTCCGCCTCCTTAGGAAATTGGGAGAATTTGGGGAAATAGAGGCAGAAATGCAGTCCCGGCCTTTAGGCGGGTGGATGGTTTCTCTGGGATTTGGGAAAAGTTCAGAGATAAATAAGCCAAATGGGAGGCCATAAGAACACCTGGGGCCGAGTCCCAGCAGTGCGTCCCAGAGGCCGCGTCAGGCAGGAGCATGGGCCGGGGAGGCTGGGCTGGGTGAGGGTCCCAGCTCTTCAGGCCACCCTGTCCCGGGCTCCTCCTCCAGGGTCTTACAACCCTCTCAGGTCCTAGCAAAGGGGATCTCTCCAGGGTCAGAGTGAACAGCAGAGACTGAGCAGCTGCTCTGAAGTAGAGAGTCAGTAACTAGGTCCCAGCGTCAGGACTTAGCACAGTGCCTGCCACATCACCACTGCTTGATAAACATTTGTGGAATGAATCAATTCCAGCTGCGCCTCAGCTCCCTGCAAAGTGCCAGGGGATACTGTTGAGAGGACGGTGCATGACCATGTCCTTGCAGACGATGCAGATTCCTGGAGGTGGGACAGAGACAGATAAGCAATTGTAATTTGGAATATTAGTGCTAGCATTAAACAGTAGAACAGTTGAGAGAATAAGATCCTAAGAACTTGGAAATTCTAAGGTTGGGTGGGCTGTTAGAATATGGCATGTCAGAGCTGGGAGGCATCTTGGTTTTTTATCCAAACCCTATTTTACAAATACAGAAGTGGAGGTCCAGAGAGGCTGCAAGTTTTGTCCAAGGCCATCCCACTTGGAAGAGGCAGGGCTGGGATTCAAACTCATGCTCATCTTACAGTCTGTGCTCAGTTCACAGTTTATCTCCAAGGAAGTAGCTGCAGTTTTAGTTCCACATATTATTCCTCTTTTTCTAGATGCTACTAGAAATTCCCAAAGTCTCCTTTGGATTAAAAAAAAGCAATAAAAACCTGTCTCAATTGTATATTAAATGAGAAAAGGTAGCATCTGCAACACTTGCTTTATTCAGGAGGAAATTTTCAGGCTATCTGAACTTGACATCTTCTGGATGGTAAATAATTTCACTCTCGATAATTGAAACCTGGATAATTGAAATCAAGTGACCAGAACTTGGAGACATCTTTGTGATTTTCCTGTGTCCTTGTTTTATTCATCAACCAAATTAATCTCACCCATCTGTGCCACCGCACCCCCTCCCTGTCTCACAGGGCTGAAACCACAAGTCATTTTTAACGATTTCTCTCTTTACCCCTCATCCACTTATGGACCAAGTTTATTTCTTTAATGACGCTGGAAAAAATTCTGTCCTCTACATTCTCCTCCACCCACCCACCCTCCTATCCAACTATGCACCCATCCATCTATGCATTCCCCCACCTACCCTCCTCCTATCTGTCCATCCACCCACCCAGTTAACAAATATTGAGCCCTCAGCAGCTCTCTAGTGTCTCCAGAGTGAAAATTGTTTGTAGAATTTCCCATTGGAACAAACATCTTGCTGATACTTAGAATGATGCAAGTGAAATGCCTTGTATTCTGTGAAACGATTTTAAATACATGCCAAGTGCTCCTGTTTTTATTCTGCTGTATCATGTGTGGCAATGTTATGGTTTTGTGATATTTTCCTAGCACCTGCTATGCATATTTGTTTTTGACTGAAAAAGACTGATCATTACCATGTACCTTTCTCTTGTAGCTTTTCTACAACTTAGTCTAATCCAAGGATCAACCAGCTATAGCCAGAGGGCCAAATCCACCCACTGCTTGTTTTTGTAAATAAAGTTTTATTGTAACACAGCCACATCCATTCATTTATGTATTATATATGGCTGCTTTCAGGCTACTACAAACTCAGAGTTGAGTAGTTTGGACAGAGATGTTATGGCTCCCAAAGCCAGAAATATTCACAATCTGGTCTTTTACAGAAAAAGTTTGCAGACTTCTAGTCTAATCTAGTAAACTAATCGTGCAAATTTATTTTTCATATAACAAGAAACTTCAACATCTGAATTGTTGTCACACAAAGGAGGGACACTTTCAGACACTGAAAAACTACAGTGATGGTTTTGAGATGGAGAACTTTTCCGAAGGATCCTTAAAATCCGACCCCAGCCTTTCCAGCTCCTGCTTATAATATCTTGTATCCGAATGCTCACTTGTGGCTATCATTCACCCATTCACCCTTTCTCTCATCCAGGGAATATTTATTGTGCACCTACTGTGTACCAGGCACTGGGGTGGGCTGTTTTCAGTGGTGAGTGAACCACTGTAGGTTACAGACGAGTGGGGGACAGGTAATAAACAAGCCATAGAGTGCCGTGGAATTAGAGAGAAGAATGGGGGTTGAGGGGCCTCTGGAGAGGGCCGGGAAGGCTTCCCTGAGAAGCTGAGTCTTCAGCTCCGTCCGCACCAGAAGGATGAGAAGGGATCAGCCAGGTGAGCCACTCTGCAAGGTTCTGCAGTGGGACAGTCGGGATGAACTCGAGAGGTGGAGGAGAGACAGGGGACTGGAGTCATTGGTTGAGAGGGATGGTGGTGGGCAGGGGAGTTGGCAGGGGCCAGACCTCACGGGCATGCTGAAGAGTTGGGGATTTGATTCTAAGAGCAATGGAGAACGATTGCACATTTTCTAGCAGGGGCACCCAACATAGTCTGATTTTTTTTAAATGCTTCTTCTGGTTGCTTTGTTGGCAAATGGATTGGTGAGGAGCAGAGCAGCTGTGAGAGACCTGTTAGCAGGCACCCAGCGTGGTGGTTGCAGCAGAATGGGGAGAAGGGGTCAGTTTGAGAAGCCTTCTGGCGTGGCATCCTTTTTTCCAGGGCAACCTTGAACCTGGCCTAATGCTCTGTAGGGTTTGGGATCTTGCTGCACCTGACTTTGCAATGGGGGTGGCTCCCCCAGCCTCTGTCCTGGATGCCCTGCCTTCTGCAGACAGCTGCTCCTGTCACACCCACCAGACAGCCAGGGTCTCCCCTCGTGCTGCCCCCTCACCCCTTCCCCAGATGGTCCCCGTTCTCTGCTCCGTCCCCTGCCCAGTTCCTCCTTCCGTCCCTTGCTTGGGGGATGATTTATGGATTTTTTCCCCCTCGTATCCTGGTTTCCAGGAGCAGTGGTTGAGAGGGGAGGGCCCTGCAAAAACAATTCTGGTCCCTTCCCCGCCTCCTCCTATTGCCATTTTAAAGGAAGCTGCAGGATTAGCTGGGATTTTAAGAAGAATCGTGCCTTTTCACTGCTTTAAGGCTCTGTTTTCGTTCTTTTCAGAGTTCCAGGACACCAAGGCAGGAAAAACACACACACACTCACACAGAAACAGCTGCAAATAGACTTCAATTGATTTTTTCTTTTCTTTTCCTCACTTCATTCACCGGCAAGTTGAAGCATTGGAGGTGGCGCAAGGACTTTCACCCAGGCCACCTCCTCTGGGTGATGATCACGGTTAAGCAGACCCTCACAGGGTGCCTTCCTCGCCCCGGGCCCTGTCCTAAAGCCTTCACCTCTATTAACCCATTCGCCAACCTGGGGAGGGGGGTCAGGTCATGGTTCCCATTTCACAGATGAGGAAACAAGGGCACAGAGAGCTGAAGCCACTTGCCCAAGTGCACCCAGAACCCAGATCATGGGGTCACGATGTCAGGGTCCATCAGGGATGCACGGTGAGGCTTAGTGAGTTGTAAAGGTCAGGAAGGAATGGAGTGGGGGTCCCCTGGGCTGGCGGATGACTAGGCAAGCCGTCCCTGCTGCAGCCAGGCTGCCGAGCCTTCTCCTCTCTCCCCTCCACCTCCACCAAGGCGGGCTGCCCACGGGCACCACTGTCAAGAGCCCCACACAGAAAATTTATTCTTCAGGAGCACCCTGTAAAGTGGCTAATGGATTCAATGAGGCGTAAAGAAGGAGTGAAGGGGGCAGGGGCAAATAAAAGGGAAAGATGTGTGAAAGAGAAGAGAACAGGCCAGGGGAAAGAGAACTGGCCAGCGCTGCCTCTGGGCCCTGAAGCGCCCTTTGTTGCAGCCTGAAGCGGGCAGGAGAATGGCCCTTGGTGGCAGGCCCTCCCAGCAGGGCCCAGGCTGATGTCTGCATTCAGAGAGGAAACTAGAGCGTTCATGAGAGGCATGCAGAGAGCTCGCCGCCCCTGGGACAGTCCCCTGCCCTCCGCCGCTCCCCAGAGCCCAAGGACACCCGCCGCCACCGCCAAGGGGGCCTCCCAGCGGGTGGGCGTGGGGAGGACCTTCCACACCACGGTGGTGGTTCTGGGAGAGCCGTGGATGGTAATGTTAAGTCAAAAGGCTTCAGCATCTCAATTCAGCCCTTTCTCCAGGCTTGAATGACAAGGGCTTCACCTTTAGCGGGAACCCTGGCAGTGGAGGAAGGTTGAAGAGAAGGGAAGGCTTTGCCACTCAGTAGTACTGTCTTTATTAAAGCACAAAGGCCCCCCAAAGTCTGAGCAATGGCTGGGGTGGGAGGGACTCTGCAGGCTGAGTGGGTGCTACTCACCCTACAGCTCCTGGGTGTCTGACCCCTGCTGCTCTCTGGGAAATGCGCAGCCAGCTTTTGATGTCACATCAGTGAGATGAAGTGCAGTGCTATGGGAAAAGGAAAACAGAAATCAGTTAGGTATTTGTTGTATGCTGGTTTGACTATTTGACACTGTGCTAGGCACTATTGGGGGTGATAGTTAGAAGAATTCCTAGCTGTGTGTCCTGCCCTCAGAGTTGGGGAAAAAAGATGAAAACACAGACAGCAGCAAAGGGAGTGGAACGAGGAGGCATTTGGAGTCGAAAGCCCTGCCCACCACCTACCAACTGGGAGGTTCAATATACAGGTCGCCCTGGGTGACTGTTAAGTCGCTTCACTTCTCTGGACCTCAGTTTCCCCTTCTGTCAAGGTTTGCCAGGCAGATGCGCTGGTGGGTGAGGAGCTGTGCTGTTGCCACTCGTGCAGAATGCACCAAGGCTGGGAGTGGTTGAGTTGGCATGAGCCTGGCCACCAGTGACCAACATCATAGGAGAAGGGAGCCGTGGGGTCGGCATGTACCAGGAGGCTCCCAGCAGGGGTGACGTGTGAGCTGGCCGTGAACGGAAGTGGTGGGAACAGTGAGGAGCAAAGGTCCAAAGGGGCGTTTGGAGGAGCAACAAGAGATGAAGTGAGCCAGGGGAGGTGGTAGATGGACAGCTCAGCCCAGGGTTTGGGTGTTACAGAGTCATCTCCTGCCATTGGCCTGGAGGCAGTTCGACTCTGATTCAGGAAGAAACAACTTCTAGAGTGGCGTGTCTTCCTCCAGGGTCCCTGTTAGGTCTCCCCTTCCTCTCCATCCCCATCACCACCTGTATGAGCCAGCATCCAACCAGAGAAGCAGAATCAGTGGGAGGTCTTTACAAAGGCTTGTATTGCAAGGAACTGGCTTAGGCTCTTGTACCAGTTTGGATGTACTATGTCCCCCCAAAAAGCCATGTTCTTTGATGCAGTCTTGTGGGGGCAGAGGTATTAGTGTTGATTAGGTTGGAACCTTTGGATTAGGTTGTTTCCATGGAGATGTGACCCACTCAACTGTAGGTGATAACTGATTAGATAATTTCCATGGAGGTGTGGCCCCACCCATTCAGCATGGGCCTTGATTAGTTTACTAGAGCACTATATAAGCTCAGACAGAAGGAGTGAGCTGCCGCTGAGACAGACACTTTGAAGATGGCCATTTAATGCTGACACTGACATTTTGGAGAACGCCATTTTGAAACGCAACCGGGGAGCAAGCAGATTCCAGCCATGTGCCTTCCCAGCTAATGGGTTTTCCGGACACCATTGGCCATCCTCCAGTTAAGTTACCCGATTGTTGATGCCTTACCTTAGACACTTTATGGCCTTAAGACTGTAACTTTGTAACCAAATAAAACCCCTTTTATAAAAGCCAGTCCATTTCTGGTATTTTGCATAACCGCAGTGTTAGCAAACTGGAATAGCTATGGTGGGGCTGGTGAGGCAAGTTCAAAATCTGTAGGGCAGGCGGTCAGGAAGGGCGGGCAGGAACTCTTTGCTTGGGTTGAAGCTGTAATCCACATGTGGAAACTCTTCTTCCTCAGGGAAGCCTCAGCTCTGCTCTTTCAGCCTTTCAACCCCTGTAATTAGACCCACCGGATTATCTAGGATAATCTCCCTTACTTAAAGTCAACTGATTAGGGACTTTAATCACATCTACAAAATACCTGCACAGCAACACCTAGGTTAGGATTTGATTGGATGATGGGGACTGTGGCCCGACAAGCTGAGGCATTTCAAGCCTTCACAGCTCTCCTGGATCACGGTTGCCTCGACTTGCTGTCCACTCCATGCTCTCCCAGGCCCCATCTGTTTGGTCTGCCCCTGCGGGACTCAGCTTCCTGAAAGACACCTCTCATCCTGTAACTCCTTCCCTCAGAAACCTTCAGTAGCTCCCTATTACCCACAGCATCAAATCTGGTTTTTAAAAATTATACAAAGAATATTATAAAGATGGTTATTTCAAAGCAAAAGAGTAGTCTTCCCAAATTCCACCACTGAAAATACCTCTTGTTTGCATATTGCCCTCTAATCCCAATACATGTATACCCATGGTTTGTGCCTCCATAATCATAATGTGATTTAATTTAACAGGCTGCCTTTTCATGTAACCGTCCATAACAAGCACCTCCCCCTACCCCCATTTTGCCCCCCGTGATTTTTAAATTCCATTGAGTACATATACCATGACCTAATAAACTATTATGTGACTGTTGGACTCTTAGGATATTTATAATTTTTCCACATCATTGAAAATGCTAAAGTCAATATTTCGTTCATATTGAGATTATTTTGTGAGGAAGGTTATATGGTGGGTGTGAATCCTTTGACAAAACTGCCCGTGTTATCTGCCTGGAAAATCTTCATCCTCCTCGCCCCTCCAGCAAGGCCGGGGGTGGGGGAGCACCCTCACCTTCTGTCTCAGGTGGTGGGATTGTTCTCTTCTCCACCTGGATGCTTTTTTCCTCTCACGTTCTGCACATGGCTGAAGGCTCAGCTCGGGTTCTATCTTGGCATCTGGGAAATGTTAGGAGTGGATGGAGAGGATTTAAGTCTCCCTCATCCCAAACACTCCTCCCCTCACCCCACCTCCCTGTTCCACTCCCCCTTACCTCCAGCCTCCCCTTCTTCCTCTCCTCTCTCACTCCCAGACCCACAGCAGTCTGCCCTCTTCCTCTGCCCACATCACCTCCCCACTAGACACTCCAGCCTTCTCTCAAGGCATCTGCCCAGAGTGCAGTATGTGCTGTGGAAGCATCGAGAGCTCCCGCACCTGCTGAATAACGCAACTGTGGCTCGGACAGAGCTGACATTTATGGGGTTGTCACCATGGCCAAAACTGTGCCAAGCACTTTTCAGCTTACCTCCTTTAATCTTCATAACAGCCCTGTGGGGTCCATGCTGCTATTCCCTGTCCCCTGCCCCTTCTATAAGACCCAGAGCAGTTGTCACCTAGTCAAGTTCTTGGCCAGCAAGTAGTAATGTCAAGGTTTGAACCCAGATCTGTCTGATTCTAGAGCCCTTGTTTTAATGTCACTCCTTAGCCTAGTATTCAAGGCTCTTCTCAGTTTGAGTCCAGTCTTACTATCACCTTTATTGTAGACAGTATATTTATAATTTTACTGTACGTTCATATGTTTAACTGTCCCATTAGAAAATAAACTCCCGAAAGGCAGGTTATATTTTTTCTTGATTCCTCAGTGCCTAGCAAGGAACCTGGTGCTTAAATACAAAATGATGGATAGGTGGATGGGTGGGTGGGTGGATGGAAGGGTGGGTGAATAAGTGGATGGGTGGGCAGATGAGTGGGTGGGTGGGTAGATGGATGAGTGGGGTGAATAAGTGAGTGAGTAGGTTGATAGGTCATTGAATAAGGGGTGGTGTAAATGGGTGGATGGAGGGTTGGATGATATGGGTGAATGAGTGGGTACATAGACTGAGGGGTGGGTGGAAGGGTAGGTGAATGGGTAGGGGGATGGAAAGACATGGATAGCTATATAGGTGGATGGACAGCTGGATCAACTAATCAACAAGTCCATTCCTCGTGCTTTACCAATGAGGTTATGATTTACTTTGGCTGGCAATTAGGTAAATAAAATACCTCCCACTGATGCTCACAAGCATCCTATGAATTAGTATTCATCATCCCATTTTGCAGATATGAAAGACTGAGACACTGAAGGTTTAAATCACATGTCAAGGTCAGTTACTAGTGGCAGAATTATGATTCAGGTCCAGGTATTATGTTTTGGATCCAAAGCAGCACTCTGCCTCTAGAATACTGTAGCCCTGACTTCTCCATCTCTTGCTCCTTCATCCATTGTTTTTATGCCACACCCTAAGGTCTTTGCACTTCTAGGAAGCCTTCCCAACTTCTCCCACACTCATCCTGTGGCCCTTTCTGCAGCAGCACCCAACTTGTGCCCAGAGTTGGCCTATCCTTGTCTCATGACTATTGGGCTTGGGAGCCCAGGGAGAATTTTACTCCGTGAAACAAATATTGATTTTCCATCTACTGTGTAACATGCCCTGTGCCAGGAATTGCAAATATAAACAAAAGACAAGTTTATAGGCTACCATGTGAGACAGACAAGTAAACAGGGAGTTATAGAATATCCTTGTGCAAGGGACAAGTGCAGGGTACCTAGTCCCTTATCCGTCTCCATCTCCAGAGGCTGGAGAAAAGGAGACAGCATCATCTGAGGTGGTAGGTGAAGTATGGAAGGTTATTAATTACCTGAAGACAGGAGGGAAAGAGGGTTCCAGGGAAAAGTAACAATATGTACAATGGCCAAAAAGCTGCTTGCTCCCTTCTTCACTCCCTCCTTCTCTCTCTTCTTCCTTATATATGTTGCACATCCTTTGGATTGAGCACCCTTTGCCTGCAGAGACTCTGAGAGTGTGAATTTCTTTGTCCCACAGGGGCTAAGGAAACAGCAGAGGGAAAAATCTGTCTTGGGGGAAGAGGAGCGAAAAATGAGGCAGGATTGATAGAAGTTGGTTATGGCTGAGTGTACAGCTTTGGTTGTGGGACCCTTATGTGAGGTCCACAAGCAAACGGAGGGTGATTGCAGGGTGGTGGTGAAGCAGGGAAATGAGGGAGGGGGCACAGAAGCAGTAGAGCCGGAGAGACCAAGGTTCAAAGCTCAGCCCCACCCCCGACCCCCACTCCCCAACCACCCCATTTGCCAGCCCCACCCCTGAGCTAAGGAGACATCCTTTACAGAGCCCCCACTGTGTTGTCAGACATCGACTGGGCTTAGTACTCTCCTTTCATTATTTAATTTAACCTTCACAACAGACTGTCGGGTACGTTTTATCAAACCCCACTTTGCCAGTGAAGCCCAGAGAGGTAAGGAAGGTGCACAGGATTGCACACCTAGTAGAGGAGTCAGGATTTGAACCCAGGTCTACCCAGGTGGATTCCAAAACCAGTGATCTTCTCACTAGCACACACTGAGCCACCAGTAAGTGCTGGGTCCCTTCCTCACCTTAGTGAACATTCACTCATAAACCAGGCTGAGTGCTTAGTATATGCTAGGTGACACAAAAGTAGACAGACAGAAGAGACCAGAGTCCAAGGGTTCTGCCTGTGGGCCAGGTGGACATGAGTTGGATCCTAGCTCTGCCTCTGGTGTGACCTTGGGCATGGGCCTTTGCCTCTGAACTGTTTTCTCACCTTAATTTGGGACAAATAAAGTCCGTCTCATTAGGTTAGTATAGGATTAAGTGAGGTGATGCATGTCAATACCAGTTTGTTCCACAGTAAATATGTAAATGTTAGTATCACTATTATTTTTATGGTATAGCTTGTAATTTTTGTAAACCCATTCTCTGACTTAAAGGAGTTCTTAGTCTAGTAAGGACGTAGGATTTGATTCACACATGAAGATAATCAACGTGATTCTTGTAGTGTATATTCATTGCTGAATAATGGTACAGTCTGTGCTGCTACAGAGTTTGAATGAGCAAGTTTTTGTGGCCAGGGGTAGTCAGAGAAGGCCTCCTGGAAGAGGGGGTATTTGAACTTCACTTTGAGGGACAGCCAAGTGGAGAGGCTGGATCTGGAACTCCCAGCGGAGGAGGGGTGGGGAAGGGGAGAGTAAAGGATGACTGTGGAGACTGGGAAGCAAGAGATTGAGCCAGATTTAGGGGTAGCGGGAACATGAGTGCCAGACTAAGGTCCTGTGGACAGTGGGGAGCCATTGAAGGTTCTTGAGCAGGGATGGATTTGGGGAAAGTGGAGGTGATATTAACAGGTTTCACACTGTGGTGTATGCTGCGGCAGCAGCTGTCTTTCTTCCTGTTTGACAACCCCCCATGTGTAATGAGTAAGAACCCCCTGTGAGAACATTGGAGCAGATGATAATTCACTGTTCCAAGCCAGACAGGATCTTCATTCTGAAGCACGATTATGTTGCATCATTACTGTGATTGACCCGGTGTCTTGGTGATTATAGTACTGACACCAGGAAGCAAGTGTTTACTCTGTGCCAGTTCTAGTGCTGGGGAATCTACAGCCACTCACAGACCCAACACCCCTTCTTTACTACAAGGATTTTGTAACACTTTCTTTACCCTGCCAGATTAGAATTCATAAATAACCTACGTTATTTAGGCTTAAGAAACTTGATGTCATACTCTAGCTATAATATCAAGGAAAAGTGAAAAGAAAGGAAGTTATATAATAAGTTTCAACATGTAATGTTCAGAAACACTGGAAAATATAATGAAGCCATCAGGTACTGGCACCAACTAAGAATGAAGATATTTGGATGTTAAGAGAAGAGAGACAATGTTGCACCGAATATTGTCAGTACTTTTGCTCTATTTGTTGCACCATGATGTGAGAGCTAAACACGTATATTGTTATAGAATCACCGTGAACACAACACCCAGCAACAAATGCAGACTGATGCCAGGGTGTTGCATAGGGAACTCAAATTCCAAGGGTAGCATTGCAGTTTGTGATGTAATGTTCCAAAATGATGAATGACATTTGTTAAAGAACTGAGCAAAAGAGATTGTGTGCTTCCCTCAGTTTACATGGTAATTGCATTTCTAGAAAATTCAGTTTATATTAAAATGATGTAAAAAATACTTTGAGATTATATGCAAAGCCAAGTTAGATTATACGCTTAATAGTTAAAAACAACCTCCCCCCCCCCAACACTCCTCCCCATCCCGTGAATGTCTGGCAGAACATTTGGAAATCACAAGAAGAGGGACAGTTTTTATTGTGCGGGACTGCCCCATGCATTGCAGTATTGACAACACACTTAGCCCCTGGTCATTAAATGCCACACCTCAATCTTTGTGATGACCAGAAATGCCAACATGTCTCCAGGTTGGCCCTTAGAGGACAGGACTGCCTTTGTTGCAACCAACAATTGTAATTCTGTCATTTAATCTTCACAACATTCCTTTGAAGTGGGTATTTTCTTTCCCACTTTATAGATGTACATACTGGGGCTTTAGAGAGGTGCCCTAACCTGCCCAAGGTCACGGAGCTGGGACTGGAACCCACTCTGATTTCTGCCTCAATGTGTCTGCATTTTCTGGAGCCAAAAAGCATTTGTTAGGTGCCTACTGGGTAACAGGCATTGTAATAAGTGCTGGAGACAAGAGGGCAAATATCCAAGATGTGGTCCCTGTCCAGCATGTGTGATGGTCAAGAGAGGGGGAATGTGGCCCAGTAAAGGAAGGGAGAGAAGTTCAGTGTTCCTGGAACAGGGACCCCTGAGAGGGAAGGAACAGAGAGAGACTGGACTGTAGGTAAGGGTTTACCTAGTAACTAGTTGAGAGCAATGGAGAGTTGCCAAAGGACTCAAAGAGGAGGGATGATATGGCCAGGATGTGGCCTTTATAAAAGGGCCACTCTGCTCATGGGGAGGGGATTGGGGGCAGTGAGGCTAGAGCCCGCTTGAAAGTTAAGGCAAGGATGGCAGCTGAGAGAGGGATACAGGTGCGTGGCTTTGAGAACTATACAAACATTTGATTCAAACCCCGGATAACTCTGTAAGAGTTGGAATCAAACCTGACTGAATGTGAAGTGTCCCAAAAGAAACTCATTTGAGAAGAGATATTTGGGTGGCAGGTGGGTATGTCTGGAGCTTGGAGAGAGAAATGTGGATTGTCAGCATATCTGTTAGAATTTCTTTAACTGGGGTTCATGGGTGCCCTCAAGGGGCCCCTGAACCCTTTGGAATTGATTAAAAATCATGGAATCATATGGTTATGTTACGTTTTTCTAGGGTGAGGGTCCATAGCTATCATATGATTTTCAAAGGAACCTGTGTCCCAAACCATGTTTCATCTGATCTAATATGATGCCGTATTTCATCTCATCTAAGTCACACCATTATTTTACGTACTGAAAGGTACATAATATATCCAGTTAAGGATATTTACTAGAAGCAGAGTACTTTCAGTTAATCCGCTACACATTGCCTTAACATTATTGCTGTATGTACATCAAGTAGTCACATCAGATTCTCTGTGCTTTGAAGTTTCTTCATTTCCCAGGAATTAGCAAATTCTCCTGTCTTCAGGTATATTGTTTGAGAGTATAGTAGCAATCTAGTTACATGCATTGCAGTAAGAGGACATAATACTACTTTATCTGCTTGTGGGTGTACCGGTTTGTATATATATTATGTCCCCCAGAAAAAGCCATGTTCTTTAATGCAGTCTTGTGTGGGCAGACATATTAGTGTTGATTAGGTTGGAACCTTCTGATTGAATGTTTCCGTGGAGATGTGACCCACCCAACTGTGGGTAATGACTCTGACTGGATAATTTCCATGGAGGTGTGGCCCTGCCCATTCAGCATGGGCCTTAATTAGTTTACTAGAGCCCTGTATAAGAGCTCGGACAGAAGGCGCAAGCTTGCTACAGCCAAGAGGGACACTTTGAAGAATGCACAGGAGCTGAGAGAGGAGCTGCAGCTTACAGAGATGTTTTGGAGATGGCCGCTGAAAGCAGACTTTTTCTCCTGGGAAACTAAGAGAGGACAAATGCCCCAACAGCAACTATGAGTGACATTTTTGAGGAGCTGCAGCCTAGAGAGGAACATCCTGGGAGAAAGCTATTCTGAAACCAGAACTCTGGAGCAGTCGCCAGCCACATGCCTTCCCAGCTAACAGGTTTTCCAGACTCCATTGGCCATCCTCCAGTGAAGGTACCTGATAATTGATTAGTGACCTTGGACAGTTTATGGCCTTAAGACTGTGTAAGTGTGTAACCAAATAAGCCCCCTTTATAAAAGCCAGTCCATTTCTGGTATTTTGCTTAACAGCAGCATTAGCAAACCGGAGCAGTGGATGTCTCTTTTTCTTGGATCCATAAATATTTGGTTATTTGTTTGCAAGAAAATATGGACTTGTGATCATTTCTCTCCCAATTTGTATTTGCTTCTCAGTATCAAATTTCACCCTGCTCTGTTTCTCCGTGCCTTTCTGCCAGCACGCAGCGTAATCTTTTAAAAGACATTTCAAACACCAAGCAGCCATTAATTTAAAATATTTCAATCCATAAAGTCCATCACTCAACTGAAGGAATGAGCTTAGGAACAGCCAAGACCTTAGACACAGGCAGCAGTAACCAGGTGCACACTGCCACCTGGGAGAGCTCCTGACTTCAGAGATAATAAGGTGAGCAGATCTAAAAGCAGGCATCTTAGACTTGATGGGTTGAAGCTCTGGGAACAGAGGATACCCAGGGAGAGAACTATCAGAAAGAAGGACAGGGACATAAAGATGGAACCTTAGAAACGCCGACATCGAAGGGGCTGAGAGAGGAGGAGAAAGCTGCATAGGAAACAGGAGTTCTCGGGGGAGCAGGCAGAAAACCCAGGACAGTGAGGCCCAAAGGAGGCCATGGAAACAGAGCGGTCCAAGGAGAAAGTGGAACCGACCACATTTTCCAAGAGCAGCTTCCATGGAAGGAGAAGGCTAGAGGGGAGTGTGGACTGACTGTGTTTTCCCCTTTCAAAAGGTTTATCATGAAAGGAGGAGAGAGAGAAGGCAGTCACTGAAATCAGACATGACTCAATGGGTTTGTAACTTGGGTGACACCATTATCCAAAAAGGGGACACCAAAATAGGAACAGATTTGGGGAAGACGATCATGGTTTTGGTTTTGAGCATGGGGAATTTGTCTTTGTAGGAAATCCTGGTGGACATATTCATAGAGGGTTAAAAATGTGAGTCTTAAATCTCAAGAGATCCCCCTGGACTGGTGTGGGAAAGTGAAGGTCGTCAGCACATAGATGGCTCCTAGAATCACAGGAGTAGGTGAGGAAACCCAGGAGAGTGTGGAGAGAGAGAATAGAAGTGGGGTGAGGGCAGACTTGGGGAGCAGCTTGGAAATCTGCAGAGAGCAGGTCACCACTGTGAGGTCTAGAGGGTAGGGATTGGTCCTGATTAATTTATCTTTGTGTCCCCTGAACCTAGCATAGTATCTGGCATATAGACGATGCTCATTAAAGTTTGTTGATTGGTTGATTAATTGAAAGAGCAAGTGAACACATGAACCTGTAAAAGGTACTAAAATTCATGGGGAAGGGAAGCAGAAAACTGTTAAGGGTCTAATGTGGAGACAGATAAGAGGGACAATGGTTAAAGCTGAAAAAATGGGGAGAAAGACAAAAACCAAGAGGCCATGAGGTCTGACTAGTAAGGGGGTCCCTGGTGGCCTCTGAGTTGGCTGCTCCGTAGAGAGGTGGGAGGTAGAAGCCAGATTGCCATCAACTGAGGCGGGAACAGTAGGCAGGTCTGGATTATTCTTTCAAGAAATGAAGCTGTGTCATGAAACGAAGAGAGGGGCATGTTGTGATCAACATAAGTGGCCTGGAAGGGACCCCAGGTTGTTTCAGACTCCCAAGGAAGGGTCCTGGAGAGCCCCAAGCCCTTGGCCTATGGGATAGAGGGGAGGCAAAGAGCCTGCTTTAGTAAAGAGGTGATGCTTGCAGGATCCAGGCAGCCCCTTGCTCTTTCTGACTGTAGATGTAGCCCCTGGGTGTTGTGCTCTCCTCGCCATGCCTCCCCACCATGAGCTGATTTGAGAGAGTAAGAGAACATGGGATGGTGCTTCTCACCCACCAGCTTCTCGCCACTGATAAATCCCCACCCGGGGAAGAGTGTGTGTTTAAATGGGGCCTCTGGTTGCTATGGTGATGCCAGCCTTCTAGTCCAAGAGAGATGGATGGGGTTTAAATCATTATTAGCCAAGGTACCATGTGTGTTTTCCAGGCAGTAAATAATAGCTCCTAATACCAGTGTAAGCTTGGCTGGACACTGCATGGAATATTTATGTCGCTTGAGCTAGTTGGGGGATTTGTGTTTATTTTTGTGGTCTTTATGGTGGAACTATGTAAAAATCAACAGCACTGATTCTCCAGCTAATCTTAATTCACCATGAAATAGGCTTAAACACTTAGACGAACCACTCCCCCATCCAGTGATATTTGGATATCCCGTGGATAAGGATTTGAATCGGGGCTCCACCGTCTTAATGACAGTGGTTGCTATCTAAGCATTTTGTCTCCCTGGGTGTCCGGCTTCGTGGCCACTAGGCAGGGCTCATTCCTTTCCCTGGAGATGACTTTTCCCAGGCTAAAGCACTCTGCCAGCTCCACGCCCTGAACCATTCTTGCTTTAAGGAATTTATTCATGCAGCACATCCTGAGATCAGGACTTTCTGGAGCAGCAGTGTTCCAGTTTGCTAAAGCTGCCGTTCTGCAAAATACCAGAAATGAATTGGCTTTTATAAAGGGGATTTATTAGGTTACAAATTTACAGCTCTGAGGCCATTGAAGTGTCCAAACTAAGGAATCAACAAGAGGATACCTTCACCGAAGAAGGGACGATGGTGTCTGGAACACCTCTGTCAGTTGGGAAGGTACCTGGCTGGGATCTGCTGGTCCTTTGCTCCTGGGTTTTGGTTTCAAAATGGCTTTCTCCAAAATGTCTCTGGGCTTGTCTCTCTTAGCAAACTCTGGGGTAGCATCAGCAAGCATCTGGGCCCTGGCTTAGCACATCTTGGGGCGTTTTCATTGCTCTCTGTTCTTGGTGTGAGCTCCTTTAAAGGACTCCAGTTAACTAATCAAGATCTACCCTGAATGGGCAGGGTCAAATCTCTGTGGAAACATCCAATCAAGAGGTCACACCCTAATTAATAGAAAGATTAATTAATCTGCCCCACAAGTCTGTATTAAAAAATATGGCTTTTTCTGACGGACATAATATATACCAATTGGCACATACAGGGACTCCCTATTCCCTCCTTCAAAACCCCAGCTCTGGGCAGACCTTTCTGGCTGCGTCACGGCCACCCTAAGCTGCCTGCTTCAGCATTATTCTGCATGTCCCTGAACTTCCACGGAATGGTCAGTTGTGGATTTATGTCTGTATGAGTGTTATCTTATGCACTCTTTGAGGGTGGGGACCCAGCTCCTCCATCAGTGGACTTTCAGAAATCAGCACAGGGTCTGGTGACATTCTCCAAAATGTCTCTGGCTCAATAAATGACTGATGAATTGAATTACACAGAAAGTTCTTTGCATTCAAATGGAGAGGATTAAATGATGATATGGACTGTTTTCCCAGAAGGCCTTTTAACAGACGTGTGGGATTATATCTTGTTTAGTTCCATTTGTTCTTACCCTGCGTTATTCATTTACCCACATTTGCAGCCTCTGCAGGACTCTGTGAGACGTGTTTCAGAGCCCTTATCCTACTTATTCCTGCTTATCCTTGAGCAGATGCCAACCTAGAAGGAGAGGCAGATGTCTAAACAGCTAACTATATTACAAGGCAGAATGCAATAAAGGGGCTAAATCAATGGAGGAAGGGAAGCTCCTCTTTATTAAGGGCTGATGTGTCAAGATACTGTATCTGGGCTGTATGGACAGCAACTCATTTAATTGTCACATGTGCCATCAGAGGCAGGGACTATTCTCTACGTTTCATGAATTAAGAACCTGAGGCTCAAAAGGGTTGAGTTAGTTCACTGCATTATTCATAATCCCCATTTTACAGAAGACACTGTCAAGACCCAGAAAGACAATAACTTGCCTGCATTCAGTTACGCAGATAGGAAGTGCCAAAGGCTGGGTTTGCATCTTGTTTTTCTGAGGACAAGGCCATTCCCTGCATCCATAAGCCTATTGCTACAGTATGTTGTGGGCTTATAAAAGGGATATTTCATCTGCCTGGATGGCCCCAAGATGACTCCTGGAAGAATTGTCTTTGAACTGGTCTTGAAGGTTGACAAGAATATGATAGGTAAAAGAGAAAGGACCTTGCAGGTGAAGAGCATGGCAGAAGCAAAGGCTTGCAGGGTTTGTTCAGGGAGAAGACAGGGAGATGAGGCATGAGAATTCCCTGCTCAGTGGTGCAGGAGTTAAGAATATAAGGTTCAGAGCCAGGTGGATCTGTCTAGCCTGTATGTCTAGCTTTATGAGCACAATATTCAACTTCTGGGTGCCTCAGTTTCCACATCTGTGAAATGGGAATAATATAATCTATCTTATAGAACTGGATTCATAAGACTAAAGTAGACAATAAACATTAGTCCCATCATTATTAGGTATGTCTTCATCTTTCTCTTCTCCTGAATTGAGTGCTTTTCCCTCTCAATCTTCTGCATCCAACCAAGATCTGCCCCTGATTGCCACACAATAAAATCAGGGAACATCAGGGTTGTAAAGGGTCTTGGATGTAGATGATCTTTTTGCCCCAGCCATCAGCAGGAAGAAAGGCTTGTGCTTTCCCTGGGCTCTTAATATGTTTGGTTTCCTGCCCTCAGTCCCCCAGCCCCTAAAGACATCCTTGATGACCTGGTCCTCCCCTTGTCCTTTTGGGGCTGAAGAGGGGTATTTGGGGGTCAGCATCTGAGAGGTCTCAGCAGGTTTCCCTCCATAATCTGGGTCTGAGCTCCCAGAAACTTCATACATCTCCCTGGCAGCCCTGAAGTACCTTCCTCACCAGGTTCCTCACAGAGCTTGGTGATGCTCATGCCATTGGCTCCTTCAGAAAGACTGGCTTCCACCTTTATAGGACAAGCTTCATCCCTGCCATATAGGTGCCTGTGATGGTGTGCTTGGGTCCCGTCGTCCCCTTTCACTCATCTTTTAGTCCTTTCTATCCTTTGAAATTGGAATTTGGTGTTACCTAGTTGCATCCTGGTATAATTTCTTCCATTCCATCTAAGTACTGCCTGTACCGTGGCTCCTCAGCTGCCACAGCTGTTGGCTTTGGTTTGGACTGGAGAGGATTCTCATCCGTAATGACCTCTTTGGCTGGTTCCTGGAAGCCTCTACCCTTCATTCCAGAGTCTGGCTGCTCTGGTTCTCAGGGCAGTTGTGTTTGCCTCTTTTCTGTCCTGATACGTTTCTTCTCTCTGGGTCCAATTTACCCAGCCTTTCCCAGCCTGTTGCTAGCAATGACACCTCTTGAAACCAGCCTTCCCTGCTACCACATTGCCAGCCGCTGCCATCCACCAGTGAGAAGATCCTGTAAGGATTTTGGAGAATCCCTCACCTGTCCCCACTAACAGCCAAGACAGAACTGACTCCAGCCCTGTTGTCCACATTCTAGACTCCCCAATTCTATGCCAGCCAGGACCCCTCTCTCACTGGGTGGGGGATGCATTGCTTATTGACCCTGTGATAGCACGCCAAAGGCAGTCACGATTTTTCCGTTGATTGAGCAGTTCCTTTGTGTCTGGTGCTTCCCACAGTGATCTTAAATGACTGCTCACATCAATCTTTGAAATAAGTAGTATCCTAATTTTACAAATAAGGAAGTCAGAGTCTTGGGAAGTCTTCAAAGACCTTCTAACCCATTCATGCACCATTATACTCGGTGGTGGGGTCTGTGCTAAGTTTGGCTACCCCCATCAGACTTTCTAAATTGTGGCAGAGAAGGTTAACAGTGGTTTACTCAAGAACTGATGATATCTTTGGCAAGTCTGTTATACCTGCTCTTTTAATTTCACTCACTAGACCTTTCTAGAGACTTCCCAACTATCTTTTGCCATTCCTTGTTGACTCCAGTTCTAGAAGGAAAGTCCATCAGGATCCTCACATCATCCTCAAAATCTTCTCTTCATGTCCGAGTGGAAGGAACAGTGTAAATTATTGGGTCCAGTGCCTTCATTTACCTAAAAAGGAGACAGACTTAGGGACATGACCTAGCTAAAATCACAGAGGCAATTGGTGGTTGTTTATTTAGACTATATATATGACTCCTTGTAATGGAAACCTCAAAGAGCAGTAGCTTAAACAAGAAACTCTATTCCTTTTTCTCCTAACAGTCCAGGCATAAGCTATCTGCTTCCAGGGGCCCCAACCACCTTCTGTTTTGTTGCTGCACCTTCCTGGCATGTTGCATTCATCTATGTGGTCTACTGTGGCTTGCTGCCTGGTTTTCATTCATGAAAGGCAAGAGGTTTAGGATAGGGTTAGGATAGCAAACACCCTTTCCCTACAGGGACATGACCAGGAAGTTGTACATGTCACCTTTGTTCATATCTTAATGATCAGAACATACTCATGTGGCCACTTCTAGCCACAAGGTCTTTATTCTAGATGGCCATGGGTCCACTTGAAAATCATGGGTTTATTACTACAAAAGAAAGGAGAGCAGATATGAGGGAGAGCTCATGGTCTCTGTCGCCATGGTAGAACTGTCATCAGATCCTGCTGTGCTGCCTTTCACCTTTAATCCTGTCCCTAAACACCTTCCCTCTCTTCCTCTTCATTCCAGCTCAGGGATGATGCCTTGAAAAGGGATCCCCAGGCAGGCCAGTGTTTCATTAAATTTAGTTCCCATGCATGGGCTGACTCTCATAGCTAATGAGAAACCATTTATCATTGCACAAAGATTATAACTTTAGCTCCCCATGGAAATAGCACTGCATTGTTAAAGTATCATGACCTCCTTGAAGAAATGCCATGATTTTCTTGGGAGAACATGACTCCACCTATTTAGAATTGGGTGGCTTAAAACAGCAAGGTTTTTCTATTTCCATTAGGACAGACTATGGACAATACCTCCAATGCTAATGAAGATTGTGAAAAGGCAATATGTGTCTATGGTGACCTCTTTTCTTCAGATATACATTCTCCTGGCATGCTCCCAAGGATAAATGATATCTTAATGGAGATTATGCCTGATTGATTGGTGACTGCTATTTTGTGCTTTCCTGGAATTCAGGTAGTGACTGGCCTCTAAAAATCCAAAGGAAAAAATTTGTTGGTATTCAAAAGAATGATTATCTAATGGTTGGGTGTTCAGTTCCAACCATATGGGCTGGACAGATGTACCCCGGACATAGAGGCAATTCTGGCTGGGAAAGGAAGTTGGGGAGAGGGCCAGATAACACAGTGTCTCCTTGGCTGGCATAGTGGGTGATGATGAGTTGCTGCCAATAGTCAGGTAAACTTGACCCTTGGGGTTAAAGATATCCAGAGGAGAATACAGGAGTCAAAACAGGAAAGCAGTGTGTGGCCAGGTTTTGGGCATAGAGCCAGGGCAACATGTGTGGTGATTTGTGAATACTTACTAGCTCTGTGGCCTAGATCAAGTCACTTGCTTCCCTAATCATCAGGGGCTTAGGGACTACAAAGTGGGGGGAGAACCTGAATGGTATGAAGATCAGTTAGAGATACTATGTAAAAGTCTCTGGCACATAGTAAGTGTTCAGTTAACGGCAGTGTCTTCTAAGGCTCTGGGTAGCTGGCTCCCCAAAGGTTCAGCCCAAGTCAGTGTCAGGACCCTGGACAGCTCCAGGGAGTCCTGCTCGTTTGTTAACGGGTTGAAGTTGACAAAGGACTTTTCTCCTAATAAACACTGTGGGAACTGGAAAAGACCCAGAGATCATCTATCTGGTTCTCCCCACCCCCGACTACCCACCCCCAAATATGAGATGTGTTCTCCTGGCTGTCCTGAGGATGATTTAGTAATACATGAGCCCAGATTAATTTATAACATTAAATCACTTGATAAAGAAGTTATACTCTTTTCAAGTCTCTTAAGGAGAAAGGTTGAGTGAGGTGCTGGTTTATTTTTTAACACCTCTGTGACAGTTGCTACTCTGCTTTTGAACAAAGAGAAAGCACAGCTCAGACTTAGATCCTTTGGCAAGAATTTAATCACATTTTATTTTCTTTGTGTTTATTTTTGAAATTGCCTTCTATTTGTGGTAAGAGATAATAGTTTTCTATTTATAGTGGTGATTCAAAGTTTTCTCATTAAATATATTTATTTAAAGTAAGAAAGTATATTGATTGATAGAAAATAGTAAGTAAATAAGACAAAAGTGATAGATACATTTATGTGGCAAAAATAAAAAATCAGGAAAATGGTACAAGAATGATTGTAGGTTGTACTAGTCTAACCCAGCCTCTTTACAGATGGTATAATGCCTGCCCAGAGAGGGGATGGGAATTGTCCAAGTTACCAAGCACACTGGATCTTCTGACCTTGAGGTCCTGGTTTCTCGCCCTCACACCACCCTGCTTTCCCAGTGCCTTCTGAGCAAAGCTGTGCTTTCCAATTAACCCCCTTATCCTGAAAAACTTAGGGAGGGGTGGCCCTTCTGCAACTTTGTGTGACATTCCCAGTGATCTTCCAGCTATAAAATAAGTAGCTGTGTCCTGGAAGTAGGGGGGAGAAAAAAACACCCCAACGTTTCGGTATTGGTATGCAAATGAGCAATTAGAGTCAATTAAAACAGGATACAGTATAATTACCACCAATGGTGCTAACCTTTATTTTCATAAGGGCTTGACCTGCTGAAAGGAAGTTAAACAACGGAAGAAAACTCTTTCTTAACCAAGTCTTGTGTGTGGGGCGGCAATGCCTCATTTCACGGGGCCTGAGAGGTCTGACAGATGAGACCCTCCTTCCCCTACCCCCACCCCTCAGGGTCTGAGCCTCCCTGGCAGGAGCAGCCAGGCTTCACGGTACCTTGTCAGAGACCCTATTGTGCCGGTCACCAAACACTGCATAATTTAGCATAATGCTTGAGCCCTGCGGCGGCCTCTTGGCTCTTCCAGAGAAATCCAAGGGCCTTGGACGTCTTGAAATGGACACTGAACTTTGCCAGGAAGTAGTTTCCACCGGCAATTCCTTGCCCTCTGTTCTAAAACCAAATCCCTTGAAATTTCCCTATTCATTAAACACACGTCTTAAAATTCAATTCAATTTCTGAATCCCAGTTTACCCAGATCCAGCATTTCACATGGATGAAGCACCCCAGAGTTCCAGATCTCAGCCTACTTGTTGGTTTATCCCTCTCACAAATATTTCTCAAGCGTTTCTCCCATACTCAGCACTGCTCTGGGCACTGTGGACTCAGCAGGGAAAAGAAAAGACAAAAGTCCCTTCCCTTGTAGAAGTAGTATTTAAGAAATCTTGAACTTATGAGGCAATAAAACAGCTGATGGAGAACAGCTGTCCGTGCTGGGAGGATGCTGGAATGGCTGGGGTGATGAAGAACCTGGCAACGCATCCTCTCAACTGTTGGACAGACAATGTGGTATAGTTTCAGGAGGGTGACTCCTGTAGTGACACTGATAGACTTCACATCGGCCACTCTGAGCCTCAGTTTTGTGACTTGTGAAACGGGTAGTTCAATGATGCCTCAGCTGGGAGGGCTGTGTTCTTTGTGGGGTGTCAGGCATACACAGGACCATTGCTGATGCAATAGGGTGCCAAGGAAGGGACAGCCCTGGGGAGGGCTCCATGAAGATTGACTCATAAGCTGGGCTTCAAGGGGGTCAGTTTCCCTTAGGTGGCTGAGGAACTGGAGATGGATATTATGGATGTATGGAAGCATGAGAAAAGAGTAAAGGAGCTGGCATGTTCCACTACAGCAAGGCACCTGGTATGGTGGGAGAGCAGAGTGGTTGAGAGAAGGGATGGAGATGGGCAAAGTCCCACAGCCAGGCAGGCATAGCTGGGTTTGAACCCAGGGCTGTCTGACTCCAGTGCCCAGCCCATTTCACTGAACCCCACAACCTTAAAAGTGGCGCTAGGGAGGTTAGACTCAAAGAGCAGGGAAGGGACATGCCAGATTAGTATTTTTGGAACTTACACTACAGTGTATGATACTCATGCCACACTGTGGACAGGGAGGGGCTTTCACAGTGGCTGAGAAGAGAGGTGGCAAAGGGCCATAGCAGTGGGGATGAGAAGGGGAAGTAATTTGAGAATATAGTTGGAGATCATGTTGGCAGGACTTGGTCCCTGATTGAATGTGGGGGGAAAGAGGTGAGGCTTCCTTTCGCTTGGGCACCTGGATGACAATATTCTGTGCCCATCTCCACATCCTTGTCTAGTTACCTGTCTTCCCTTCTTGACTCAGCCTCTTCCATCCTATTCTTCCTTGCAGATCCAGCTTAAGCCCCACTTCCACAGCCAGGGGAAGGCTAAGACCCTTCTCAGAGACTCTGAGAGCACTTTTCTAGCCTGTCTCTATGGCTTCCTTTTCCTGCTTGACCCTGCTTTTGTGGATGCAGTGGCCTCAGGGGTCTTATTTTTGCATGCACACATTCAGCAATCCATTCCTCGAGGGTGCTTGGGTATGGACCTGCAGGCAACTGTGAGAATGCATAAATAAAAGATGGAATAGATCAAGGTTGGCAAATAGGTAGATTTTGTTCCAACTAATCCTGAGGGCTGCCTGGAGGGCTGATTGAAGGGTTTCAAGGCTGCATCCAGTCTCAGCTGTGAAGAGTGCTGCAATCAATTAATGATGTCTGGCATGAGCACCAGTGGGATAACTGGCAGCATGCCTGTCATATAAGAGCCATGTCTTGATGACCAGATCTCTCTGGGTCTTTGCAGTTTTGACAGTTTACCAACTAGTCTCAGTATAAATGGAAAATGATGTTCAAGTGTCTGGCATGGCTGAGGGTGTACACAGATTAGAAGGGGCTTTTAGGAGAGCTGGGACAAGCGACATGTGCAGGCTGTTCTTAGCCTTTGCATTTCCAACTTTCATACCACTCTCTGCTTTTGTGCATTACATAATGATGCCCCTAAGCCACCTTTTGTACCCTGACTGGAGGCTCTCAAACCTCAGCTTACAAATGAATTTTTCTAGCTAATGCCTGCCAGCCAGTGGTTTCTTTTTTGGCAGCCTAACTGGTTGTCTGCACTGTGGTCTTTGGGGAATTCATTTGAATATTTTATTACCCTCGTGGTTTTATAAAAGGATGTAAAAATGAAGGTGTGGATACTGGTGGAGGGTGCATAGTTCTCTTAAATGTAACACAGAAGTAGAACATTGATCCAGAAGTCTAAGCAATGGAATTGCTTGGAAATAATTATCAGTCATTTACTAAATCATGCCACTATAGTAAATGAAGCACAGCCTGCTGTATAAAGTGCCTGAGGCATGGTGATGGAGCATTTGACCAGGGTTATGAGTGGCCCAGTCTACTCGATGCAGACTGGGCAGAAGATAACTAGCAAGTTCAGGGGCATCAACCTGGACTCACAGTGAAGGACAAATTGCTATGATATTTGGTTATGTTTTACATGGCAGTGTCCTTTTCCTTAAATTTTGTGAACTTTGGGGGCTTTAAGATAGCTAGACTATGTTAGCTTCATCTGGGATAGATCAAGTCCTGGGCATTCTGTATAATTAATCTTCTGCTGTACAACTGAGACAAAAGTAGAAACCATTAAATGAAAGCAAAGGTTTTTAGCCTCAACCTGAGTTTTAATAGCCCCGAGCTTGTTGGCCATGGGTTCATTTTGAGGGAAAAAAAAAAACAAGAACTTCTATGAAATGCTGAAGATCTATCATAGATTATGCCTACAAAGCTAAGTGAAATTGGAGATTTTACAACTTTTTTAGCTCTCTGGGCAGGGACCATCAACCTTTATCTATTGCTGGGCTCTTGTTTGATTATTACATGTTTGACTTGTGTTCACCTTTTCTGGATTACATTATATATGGCAGTGAGAGAATGCAGTGATTACATGAAGTGTTGATTGAAAACCAATGGTTGATTTGGAAACAGGGATGTGGGAATTGGTGGGGGCAGGGCAGTGAGTGAGAGGAGGATGCTGGTTGTCATAGTAATTGGAAACAGTGTCTGGATAAAATAATCCAGACTTTAGGTTGTGTTTGCAGGACTCCTGATCACCATCCTCATCTGGTTTTTACTTCCAATATTTTAGAATTGGAGTGCTCTTGTGTCCCTAGGTTTAAATCCCTGATATCATTTACTAACTGAAAGATTTTTCTCTGAGAGTCTCATCTCTAAACAGAGGGAAATAGCTCTCTGTTTGCATTGCCATCTTGAGGGTTAAATACACAACCTGACCTTGTTGAAGCCAGGCAGACCTGGTTGTGAATACTGTGTCTGCTGTTCTTTAGCTGGGTGATCCTGGGCAAGTTACTTTCTCTCTCTGACTCTCAAACTTCTCATTTGGAAAAAGAGCATGATCATACCTATTCAAAGAATGGCTGTTTTATGTAGATGTGCTGAATAAGTATAGCCATTATTATTATAATGTGTAATCTGCTTGGCATATAGTAGGAATATTGTTTGTTTTCTTCTTTCTGTCTCCATTTTCCATGCCCTGAATGCCTACTCATCATTTAAGGGAGAAACACCTGAGTTACTTCCTTGGGGAAGCCTTCCCTGACTCACCCTGTAGATGAGCTGCCCCCTTTTCACTCCCTCTTCTACCACCCAGGAAGCCTCTTGAAGCAGAAATTCCCATCTGTGATTCATTCTTATTTGTATACTCCCAGAGCCTAGCTCAGCACTTGCACATAGGAGCATTTTTTTGGTGTTTGATATAGTGAGTGTGTGAGTAGGTGGACACGTGTGCAAATGAATCAATGAATGAACAGATGGAGTGAGGGAAGGACGTAACCACTGGTGAAAGAGGCCCTGGGTTGGAAAGAGTCTGAGGGCTGCTAGCGCTAGAGGAATTAAGGTAGTAGATATGAGCATAGGTTCTTTATCTGGGGAACTTGAGCCCCTGAGCCCTCAAATCTTGTACCCAAAACTGTGTCTATGTATACTTGGGGGTGAGGGGGAGGGAAAGGGTCCATAGCTGTCATCAGATTCTTCAAAGGGTCCACGGCCCCCAAATGTTGACAAGTTGCTAGTCTAAACAAATGGAACAGCAAACCCCACAGAGCAGAGAGGACCAAATGATGGGAGAAACAGCTGTGACAAAAGAGAAATAAATCAGAAATGGAGGGGACACTCAATCCTGCAGGTGGGGGGTGGAGTGCAGCACCTGCCCGTAGCACTCACAGCAGGAGCTCCAACAGGCTGGGAAGCCACTGCCTTTCCTTCTGAACAGTTTTGGTGCAACGAAGCTCAGGGAAGGTTTTTGTTTTCAATGTCTTGGTTCTCTTTCAGAATCTGTGGGCTAAAAAGGCTCTCTCAGATTCACTGTGTCCAATCACTTGCCTCCAAGCAGGACAACCCAAAATGACTCTAGACAAACCCAAGTCTTTCATGCCATTAACAGTTTCCCTTCCCTTCTGTTCCTTTCCTTTCCTTCTTTAATTCTTCGCTATCCTGTGCGGTGTGATGTTGTGTTATGCTGTGCTATGCTATCTTATGCTATGCTATCTTATCATGCTATCCTATCCTATGCTATGCCATGCTATACTATCCTATGCTATGTTTATGCTATCCTATCCTGTGCTATGCTATGCTATATATGCTATGCTATGCTATGCTATGCTGTACTATCTTATGCTGTGCTATGCTGTCTTATGCTATGCTATGCTATGCTATACTATCCCATGCTGTACTGTCTTGTGCTGTGCTATGCTATCTTATGCTATGCTATCCTACCCTATGCTATGCTATCCTATCCTGTGCTATGCCATGCTCTACTATCCTATGCTATGTTTATGCTATCCTATTCTGTGCTATGCTATGCTATATATGCTATGCTATGCTATGCTATGCTATGCTATGCTATGCTGTACTATCTTGTGCTGTGCTATGCTATCTTATGTTATGCTATGCTATCCTATGCTATGCTATGCTGTGCTCTCCTTATGCTGTCCTATCCAATGCTATACTTTCTTATGCTGTTATGCTATGCTATCTTATGCTATGCAATTTGATACTCTCCTATGCTAGCCTATCAATCTTTGACTATGAAAACTTGATTTTCATTAAAAGCAATGTGTTTTTAAAATGTGGGTCTTGGCCCATTGTTGAGTTATCAAATTAAAAAAAGAAACAACATAGAACTGTCAATAAAAAGAATGACCCATAACATAAGCTATGGATTATAGTTAATAGTACAATTATAATAATATTGCTTCATCAGTTGTAACAAAGGTACCACATTATTGGAAAACGTTAATGGGGGTAACTGTGTGTGTGTGAGTGGGTATACAGGAACACTGTACATTCTGCATTATTTTTCTGTAAGCCTATGATTGCTCTAATTAAAAAATAATGTGGGTCTTGACCCATTGGTGAATTATAAAATTAATTTCATGGTTCATGACCAGCTTTTTAAAAAACCTGAAGTAGAATATGATAGCAAACCTGAGAGTGCATCACGCATGTAAGAGTTAAGTACAATGTTGCAAAACTTCATTTTAGCTCTGTGTGTACTGGGTTGTGATAAAATAAGTCTTTCTTTCTGTGGGTTGTAGTAGAAACATTTGAGAAGCACTGATCTCCAGCCTTGGGCTTGGAACGTGTAATTGGCTGCCCCTAAATACTTGCTGAAAGAGCCAGCCTTTGAGTGAAAAGTGGATAGAGATGAGGCGGGAGAAGGGGCGGTGTCCAGGCTCAGTGCTGAGCAGCCCTGAGGAGCCCTTCTTCCACCTGCTGCCAGGTGAGAGTGGCCAGCCCGCCCAGGGCCCAGGGCTGTCCCCCCTGCTTGATTCTTTCCTCTCCTCTCCTGGGCAGGTTGTATACGTCACGGCGACATTTCCATACATCATGCTTCTTATCCTCCTGATCCGTGGGGTGACGTTGCCAGGAGCCTCCGAAGGCATCAAGTTCTACCTGTACCCTGATCTGTCCCGCCTCTCCGACCCACAGGTAAGAGGTGCTCACCGGATGCACAAAGTCACCTGCTGCCACCTGGAAACCTGCAGGGTCCGTGCCGTAGGTCACAGCCTGGGCAGTCAGAAGCCCATGCACCCCTTCTCAGAACAGTATTTTTAAATGCATAAAATAAAATATACAGGAAATCAAACATACTGAAATACGACATGGTTATAAATGTGCTTCGTTATTCGTACGTTGAATAACAAGCTGCAGTAGCAAAATCCAGCAGCTGCCATGATTTCAATGCAGTGATGAGAGTAAATGATATTTCAAGATATCTGTGTTGTGATGTGAAAATATCTGGGATTTCTCCTGCTAACAGCACTGTGGCCTGTTGCCTACAAACCACATAATTGAAGGAAATGCTGAATTTCGGGTAGAGGTTAGTGAAAAATCAAAGCACATATATTTTTTCCCCATCCAGTTCACAGATGGCTGCAATGCTGCAACTTGGGGAGAGAAACTGGGTCTTTGCTGGCGTTTAGTTTCCTTTGTGAGGGTAGCTCATGGAAAGAAAATAATTGGAGAGAACCGGCTATCCTGTTTGATATCTTTGGTAAGGCGTTGGATGTTCTGAGTAGGGAGTCATAATTGTTATGCTTATGCTTCTCTAAGTGAGTATGCAGTGATACATCTGGGGTTTGCATTAAACCAGAGAATGAAAATGGGATATCTTACTAGTACAGTGGCTCTCAACATTGGTTACTCATTAGAAGCTCCAGGGAGCTTCTAAAAAATCTCAATGCCCAGACCACAACACAGATCAATTAAAATTAGTTCTCTGAAGGTGGACCCCCAGCACCCATATTTTTTAAAGGCTCCCAGGTAAGCCCAATATGCAAAGTATCTTACTCAAAGACATTTGAGTAGGGGGGTGGGGCACACATTTTTCTTTGAAAACAGATGTGGATAAATCATTGCAGCAAATAAGAAATCTGCATTAAAGTATTCAAATAAAACATGAGGCTTGTAAGAAATTTCACGTCTGCTCTCTGTAGCATCCAGCCCTCCCCACCCACCCCAATTAGGGGAACTTTGGTGGAACGGTTTTTGGAGCACCAGTTAACGCAGCTGGTTAATTAAAGCAGCCAGTGGAGTGGCAACATGTGCTGGTTCTTGTCTCAGTTTGCCGTGTCTTGTGGGCCGGTCTGTTTGACTCTAGGGCTCAGGGCACTGCCACACACCTGACAGACACATCCTGAATTATAGGCAGAATCCCTGGGAAGCAGGAAATTAGCTTCTGACCACTGATCTTGCCAACTCCAAGCTCTGATGGCAAAGGCTCAGTCGAAGAAGCAATTTTGGAAAACATATTTCCAAAGTCACTGGTCTGTGCATTTTTGTTAGGTCCACAAATTCTGCCTTGCTCGAGGACAGGTTTCCTTTCTGAGGTTAGGAAGTCCCAGGCATTACCCAGAGGTTAGCAAACCTGGCTGGTCATCAGAATCCCTTGGAGCTTATTAAAAATGCAGATTCCAGCCTCCACCCCTCGAGATTCATTTTCAGTGGGTCTGAGATGGCACCTGGACATCTGTATTCTTAAGACATTTCAGAGGTGAATACGATCAGAAAGATTTGGGAATATGCAGGTGCATGCATGCACTACACACACACAGCTAGCACAAAGGCGAGGCCCAGGCAGTTCCCCATTCAGATTTTCTGCCCTAATCATCCCAGTTTCTAACAATCTCTTTTCATTTAGGCGTTGGCTACCAGGCCAGTTCTTGTCTGCAAGGCTGTTCTACAGAGCAGATCCTTGGAAGAGGGGAAAGTACATTGGGCTGGGAGTCAGGAGGTGGGTTCTGCCACTGATCCTGAGTGACCTGCCTCTTTCCCCTTCTGGTCCACTGATGAAATTAAAGGGTTGAATTCATTCAGTGGTTTTCAAAGTGGATATGGAGAGCCTTGGGTTTTCCATGGGCATTGGTTGGCAACCATGGCCTGCAGGCCAAATCCAGCCTCCTGCCTATTTTTGTAAATAAAGTTTAATTGGAGCACAGCCCTGCTTTCTTGGTGTACATTGTCTATACCTGCTTTAACACTACAAGGACAGAGTACAGGAATTGAGATAGAAATTGTATGACCCGCTGTGTTGGGGATCCCAAGACCATCCACACAGTGGGTGACTCCTTAGAGGAACTCACAGAATTCAGAAGCAGTTATACCATCAGAAATGGTTTATTTCAGTGATCAGCAAGGGAAAAAGACACAATGGGCAGGTCTCAGAGATTCTGTGCACAGGCTTCCTGTGCTCACTCATTCCCTCCTGCTGGAAGGGGTCACACACAACATGCCCCTTCCTCCAGCAGCAAAATGCAGCAAGTTTCTGTCCAGAGAAGCCTGCTGGAGTCCAAGGTTTTAATTGGGGGCTGCTTACATGTGCTCTCTGCCTGCGTGATCAATCACGGTCTTCAAATCCAGACTCTCCAAAGGAAAGCAGGTATTCGCCATAGATCGCATTGCTCGTACAAAGAGTCCAGACAGGCTGGTACAGCAGAATGCAGTGCCCCAGGCCTGAAACACAACCTCATCACTTAGAACCATAGGGAACATTTAAAAGCTGAGACCCCAGGTGCCAATCAAGGGCTGTTCTGGTTTGAATCTGGTATGTCTCCCACAAAAGCCATGTTCTTTAATGCAATCTTGTAGGGGCAGACTTATTATGGGTGGGATATTTTGATTGTGTTGTTTCCATAGAGATGTGACCCACCCAACTGTGGGTGAGACCTTTTGGTTAGATTATTTCCATGAAGGTGTGGCCCCGCCCATTCCGAGTAGATCTTAATTAGTCCACTGGAGTCCTTAAGAGAGATCAGGGAGCGAGAGAGAACACGCAGAGCCAACACAGAACCAGACACTTGGAAATACAGACAGAAAGATGTTTGGAGATGCTAAGCTAAGAGATGAAGCCCAGAGTTTGCCCTGGAGAAGCTAAGAGGGGACCCCCAGATGCTTAGAGAGAAACATCCTGAGAGAACAAGCAAGGATACACAGGAGCTGAGAGAGAGAAGCTAAGAGAGACAGAAGCCCGGAGACATTTTGGAGAAAGCCATTTTGAAACCAGAACCCGGGAGCAGAGGACCAGCAGATGCCAGCCACATGCCTTCCCAGCTGACAGAGGTGTTCCAGACGCCATCAGCCTTTCTTCAGTGAAGGTATCCTCTTGTTGATGCCTTAGTTTGGACACTTTTATGGCCTCAGAACTGTAAATTTGTAACCTAATAAATCCCCTTAATAGAAGCCAATCCATTTCTGGTATTTTGCATAACGGCAATTTTAGCAAACTGAAACAAGGGCCAATCCTTCAAGAAGGCTCTACTAAAGAACAGCATCAGACCTGCTAGGATAGCTCTTTCCTGCACACCTGCAAAACCTAAAACCTAAAATATTTACTATTTACTCTTTGGCCCTTTATAGAAAAGAAACACCCTGGAATGTTAGAAGGGGAAAGCTGATGGGCTGGGCTCTGCAGCCCCACCTGTTTCTCTCCACCTCTGCTGCCACCAGCCCAGGCCAGGTCACCACCATCTTTCACCTGGGCAGCTAGAGTAGCCTCCTAGTGGGTCTTCAAAAAATGCCTCTTGACCCTTTCAGACCACTCCCCATCCAGCAACAGAGTGATCTTTCTGAAGTTTAAATCTGATGGGCACCTCTTTGTTGAGATCCCTTCTGGCGTCCCCGTGGCCTTGCTGTATCCTCTTTGTCACTCTCCCCCTCTTTCAGTTTATTCCAACTATCAGCCTCCTTTCTGAGCCTCAAATATGCATGCCCTTCCTGCCTCAGGGCCTTTGCACATATTGGGAACTCTCCGTCTTTCTTCAATAGACTCTTTCCCCACCTTGCGTAACCCCCACTCATCTTTTAGGACTCAGTTTAAACATCCCTTCCTCAGGCAAGTCCTTCCCAACTGCCGACCATGCAGCCCCCAGCACTCTGCATTTATTTTCCAAAGCACTTCTTGTGCTTGCAATGAAATATGCATATAATTATGTGAATGATTTATTTGCTCATTGTCCATTCCTTTGTTCAGCAAATATTTGAGTGTCTGTGCTGTATCAGAGATTATTATAGGTATTAGAGATTTAGCAGTGAACAAAACAGTTATCCCTGCTCCATGGAGTTTATATTCTAGGTGAGGGAAGAAGGCAGTAAACAACATTAGAAAGTAAAATGTATAATCCATTAGAGGGTGACAAGTAGCATGGAGACAAAGTATGACAGTGGAGAGGAAGTGCTGGAGGCAGAGAACTGTGATTTTCAGCTGAGTGGTCAGGGAGGGCCTGGCTGAGAAGGCAGCTTGGAGCAAGGTCTGCCATGCCCACTGTTGTATCCCCAGGCCCCAGTTATCTCAGTGTCGGGTACATAGCTCCACAAATGTTTGTTGAATGAATATAAGCAGCAGAGCTATTTTGATTTTTGAAGAAAAGTTTCCGTTGCTTTAACAAAAAGGCTAGAAACCTTCAGATCACAAGATCTGTGAGTTGTAACATTTTTTTATTCCCTATCAGCGATGGCCAAGAAATGTGTGAATGTATGTGTGTGTGTGTGTGTCCCTCCAGAAGTAATTGTGAAAGCTGGTTGGCTGGGGCAGAGATAGGGAGAAGATGTTGCTGATGGCTGAAAGAGGTATAGGCAAGATTTTAGTGACCCTAAGAGGGAAAAGGAACCAGAATTTCAGGTCAACTGGTGTTTGGGGGAGCTGGGGTGTGTTGCTGGAAAGGGATGTGGAGTTCCAATCTGCTCCCAATCTGCTCAGGGGCCTGAGAAAGCTGGCAGCTGAATATATACCCATGTTGAGGGTGCATAAGGGTCTTGACCAGCTCCTCAAAGCTTTGGAGGCTGGTGCAAAGTTTTGTCTCAGATGTGCAGAGGGAAGGCAGCCTGGGAGAGGGTCAGTAGAATCACAGTGCCCCAACTAGAATGTCAGTTTAACAGATGGAGAGACCCAGGTCAGAGAGGTTGAGCTCCTTTTCTGTGGCCACACAGCAGCTTAGCAGCCTAATTAGGACTAAGACCCCAGGATTCCAGGGTTCTGGGAGGAAGAATTCTTTAAGGAAGGTAGGTAAGGTCTTAAGAAGGAAACAGCAGATACGTACTGCCCAGTTTCAACTGTTCCTACTTCTCAATACCCCAGTCCATGAAGAAGCAAGAAGATTGCTGGCCTACTGCGGTGGGCTGTGTGGCTTTGATCAAGACCCCTTTTAGTTTCACTGGGGCTGGGCCCTCTTTCATAGAATGAGGATCTCAAGTCACACCTGCCTGCCCCACCAGTTGGTTGTAAAGGTCAAGAACACTGACCTAGCAGACAGAGGAACGTTTTTTTGTTTGTTTGTTTTTTTCTTTTATAGCCATGTACAATTGATCCTCATTATTCACGGATTTCATATTTGCAAATTTGCCTACTTGCTAAATTTGTCTGTAAACTCCTGAATCAATACAACGTGTTTGTGGTCATTCACGGACATGGCACAGGGTGGCAAAACGTTGAGTGTCTGATGCCCACGTTCCCAGCTGAGGTCAAACAAGGTGACGCTCTGCCTTCTTGTTTCAACTCTTGTACTGTAAATAAGCAGTGTCCTTATTGTGCAGTATATTTAGTGCCACCTTTTTTGCATTTTTGGGCTTTATGTTGGTGATTTCACTGTTTTGAGATGCCCCCGAACATAGTGTTGAGACACTGGCTAGTGTTCCTAAGCACCAGAAGGCTGTGACCTTCTGTGTTGGATAAACTTTGTTCAGGCATGCATTATCACGCTGTTGGGGGCAAGCTCGGTGTTAACGAATCAACCATATATATTAAATAAGATGTTTTTAAACAGAAACACACATAAAATGAGGTCAAGTATTGATGAATTGATGAAAATATTATGGTCAGAGGCTTGCAGAAACTTAACCCAGTATTTCTCCAAAGAGCCGTGGGTCCATATTTGCTAATTCAGTGTTCACAGAACTTTATAGAACATAGTTGCCACTGGTAACAAGAACTGCTGTAATTTAAGGTGCAGCAGGAAAAAAAATCTCCAGGACATCAACTACATCAAACATGTGATTTCATGATTATTATTGCTAGAATGAGGCAAATTACACATATTTATATATGCTAAAAAGTAAGGTGAATTTAAAGACAAATACTAAGTAAATATTAAAACAAATATGGACATGGCAAAAGTCAGGCAGGTGGAAGATGGATGGCTAAAGTTTGGGATGCAGTGTTGCCTGGGGCCAGACAGACCTCCTCTGATAGTGTTAGGACATTATATTGTAGCCATGTGCTCTCCGCTAGAGACAACTGAGGCTGGCTTTGCCTGCTGCAAATCTTTCATCAGCAGTCACTAAAAGGTTCAGTATTATTTCTCTTGGTGGTTGTCTTATTTAACCAGGCTGCTATGACAAGTACCATTCTGTGGGTTGGCTTAAACAACAAGAATTTATTGGCTCACAGTTTTAGAGACTGGAAGTCCGAAATTAAGGTGTCAGCAAGGCCATGCCTCTTGCTGGCTCGCTGCAGTCCTGGAGGTTCATTGGCCGGCATTGCTGCCTCCCATCCCATGGTGACAACCCCTCTCTCCTGTCTGCTCTTCTGGCTTCTGCTGACTTCCGGCTTCTCCCAATGGCTTCTGGTTTCTGCTGACCGGCTGCATCTGAATTTCCTCTCTTCATAAGGCCACCAGTCATATGGAGTAAGACCCACCCTGATTCAATGTGGCCACACCTTATAATAACGTTTTCAAAAGGTCCTACATACACGTCGGTTCATATGCACAAGATGGCAGAGGAAGATGAAGAACCTGTCTTTTGTTGGGGGAAGTGATTCCATCTCCCTCGGTGGACGTTTCCTTTTAGCAAGTCAAGCTATTTTGCTGAATAAGGATCCTAACAGTTTCCTATTTGCCCTTCAACTAACACCACCAAGAAAAGGTCCAAGAAAATGTCACTGGGTGTGCTGGTTTGAATGTATTATGTCCCCCAAAATGCCATTATCTTTGACGCAGTCTTGTGTGGGCAGGAAACGTATTAGTGTTGATTGGATTGGAGGCTTTTGATTTTATGTTTCCGTGGAGATGTGATCACTCAACTGTGGGCGAGATCTTTCATTGCATGATTTCCATGGAGGTGTGGCCCCGCCCATTCAGCGTGGGCCTTGATTAGTTTACTGGAACCCTATATAAGCTCAGACAGAAGGAGTGAGCTTGCTACAGCCAAGAGGGACACTTTGAAGAATGCACAGGAGCTGAGAGAGGAGCTGCAGATGAGAGACAGTTTGAAGACAGCTGTTGAAGGCAGACTTTTGCTCCAGAGAAGCTAAGGGAGGAAAAACACCCCAAGAGCAACTAAGAGTGACATTTTTGAGGAACTGCAGCCTAGAGAGTAACATCCTGGGAGAAAGCCATTTTGAAACCAGAACTTTGGAGCAGATGCCTGCCACGTGCCTTTCCAGCTAACAGAGGTTTTCCGGACACCATTGGCCATCCTCCAGTGATGCTACTCGATTGTTGATGACTTACCTTGAACACTTATGGCCTTAAGACTATAATTGTGTAAGCAAATAAACCCCTTTTATAAAAGCCAATCCATTTCTGGTGTTTTGCATTCCAGCAGCATTAGCAAACTAGAACATTGGGCCTGAGAGCCCACCTATCAAATCCTGGTTGTTCGATTGGTTTGGGAGTGTGGACACCCTTGTATCTCTGGGATAATCTGGAAGCTGCAGTGTTTGGGCCTCCTGCTTACATGAGGAATTAAAGGGTTGATTCTGCAGCTACTGAAGTCTCTCTCTTGGATGGAGAGATGAGCAGGAGAGCTGTTACAGAGCAGGGAGGTACTCCAAGGGATGTTGGAGGATTGCACTGAAGGGGAGCTCCAGGAAACATTCAAATCTTCAGCCTCTGAGCTCTCCTCATCACCAGGGATGTTCCTCCGGTCCCTTGTGGGGAGGGAGTGTGTGTGTGAGGGGGGGAGAGTAGCCTAAGGTAGACTGAGGTCAGCAGAATGGTGAAATGAGCACTTGATTGGGAGTCCCACTAGTCTGTTGACTCCATGAGGGCAAGGGTTCGTGACAGTCCTATGTCCACTCATCTATTGCCAGAGCCTAACAAAGCTGTTCATCAATTTATTCCGCTAATATTTATTGCATGCCTGCATGGGCCAGGCACTCAGCTTGTAGAATGAATAAGACTTTAGTTGTCCCCAAGGAGCCCACAGTCCAGTGGAAAAGAGCAGGGTCTCACCTCTCTTCACCTAGGCTCCCTGCCTACAAAAAAAAAAAAAAAAAGGAAATGGGATGGGTGAGATCAGGGGTTCTTGTGCGAAAGACTTGTGCTTTTTTAAATTAGAATGGATTTAAAGTGATGGCATCAATACCCTCACTTTCCCTCGCTTGTCTCCCAGGTGACTTGCTTGGATGGGGGAGTCCGGGGAGGGCCAATAGCTGATGCTTCAGGTATCAGACAGAATCCCAAAGTTGCCTGGTCTCTCTTACAGCCTGTAGGGTGAGCCCTGTCCTAGTACCCCAGTAATAACTGTGGGATTGCACATTATCATCATCTCTGCAAACGGGTTTGGGTTCCGTTAAGTCTGGGCCTGGAGCTGGAGTTGGGGGTGCCTGTACAGTCAGCAGGGGGAGGAAAGGAAATGACCCACTCTTGGGGCATCCCCAGGGTGCCTCCCACCTAATCCAAAAGGACCTGGGCTCCTGTCCCTCAGGTTCAAGGGGACATGCTCATCTTCTGCACAATTTACATTTCTAAAGGACCACTCTGGGCACCTGCCTGGTGGAAACTCTGTGCCCCAGCTCCAGGGTCTTTTATTAGGGAAAATTTCCTCTGAGGGGTCAGGAACTTCCTGGCCCCTTCTGGGCTTGTGTGGAAGGGATTGGGCACCAACGCTGATGAAGCTTTGAGCTTGATGGTCACGGCACCATCACAGTGGCCTCCTCCTCCTCTTTCCCCAGACAGTGGGGGAGAGAACTCCAGGAAGGGCTTAGAAGAGAGCTCAGCCCTCAGGGAGCCTGGGAGCTGAGGAGGCAAAGCAAGTAAGTCACTTCTACTTTCTCCCTGGAGCCTTGGAGCATTTCACTTTCCTGTCTATAAAGTGGGTCTGATATCTTCCTTACAGGTCAAGAAAGAGAGCCATGAAAATTGTTCAAAAAGCCTAAAGTGTCATGCACCCTCCGGTTACATTCTCAGCAAGGTCTTCTTGGACTGCCTTATTTAAAATTGCATACCCTCCTGCCCCAGCACATCTGGTCCATCTTCCTAGTTTTTTTCCCCCCTCTGTCGCACTAACGTCTCAAACTCTATTCATTTTATAGCTCATTTTCCATCCCCTAGCATGTAAGGTCCATGAGGGCAGAGACTTTGTTTCATTCCCTCCAGCCCCTGGTAGACAGTAAACACTCAATAATTATTTTTTTGAATGAATGAGTGAGTGAATGAAAAATGGAAGCCCAGTTTCAAGCAGAGCCTGTGTTATTTCGTGTTATGGTGATGGGATATATGTTGCCCCTGGGGACACATGGTCTTCAGAGAGAGGGGTTTTGGGTGTAATGGAATCTACTGTCCAGAGAAGTAAATTTGAGTCATTCTCTGCCACCAGAGTCAGCTGGTGTCACAAAGACTCTCCACGGTACAGCTGTGAGGATGTGCATGCAGAAGCACTTGTATTCATTTCTGGTGTCCAGCCTGGGGCTGAACACCAGTGGTCTCCAGTTCCCTTCCATTTCACTGGCTCAGGGCAGGGGGAGCCTGAACCCCACAGCCCCTGGGGAAGGCTTTGAACTCAGAACCAAGTGCCTCCGTTGTGGATACAGTAAATTAAGTTTCTCATCAAGAACTTTCAGCAACACAGCAGCTCGCCCTCTTTGTCCCCCGCAATTTGCATTCCGTGGTCTGTTATAACTTTCTAAACATCTATTTGTCTTCCCTGTCAGCCCTCTGTTCTCTCTGAAGTGTGAAGTGCTTCCACTCCATTTTTTTTTCCCCTCAAATTTTTATTTTCTGTCTTTTCAGTCTTTGGAGAGTTTCGGGCCTCTTGCAGGAAATCGCATTCTCCCTGCCCCAGATTCCTGCCACTCTCACTCTTCATTGTGTTTCGAGTGTGTGTTTTCAGGGCAAGAACAGAAAGGCCTGTCACAGATCCAAAACGTGGGGTTCACTTTCCCAGTGCGTGAACAAGTGCCCCAAGTCTGCCTCCTCTCTGGAGGGAAGTCGAGCCTGAGGCTATGTGCCCAAATCCTGGGGGTTAGGGGGCAGAAGGATGCTCAAACAATGAGAGCGGCTCAGAACAGCAAATTGTCTCCAACTGCCCACCCAATAGAAAAACAAATCGGGTTAAAATATATATATATATATATATATCCTTGGTTGAAAACCCTACCTAAGGAACCTCACAGATGTGGCTGTGGGCTTGCTGCCACCTGGTGGCGGCATACCCTGATTCCAGGCAGGGAACTGGGGAAAAATGGGTCTGTTGGCTACTGGACTGTCAAACCCAAACGAATGTTGACATTGACCTAGAGACATTGGATATTTTAGAAATTATTGCAAAAATGACCTCACTAGCTCGGGGACCACTACCTGGGACTGAAAATCCCCCCAAGGTTCCCTTTCAGTATACTTGATTCTGTCCCACCAGCATTTGTTTGTTGTCCACTCAGTACCAGGCACTGAGGTTGCATTACCAGATCACATGTGGCTCCTGCCTTCAAGGAGATGATGGTCTCTTGGGAGAGAGACACAATGAAGTCAGGGATGATGCAATGGAGCAGTGTCAGGGCTGGAATTCACCTGGCACAGATGTGCTCCCTCCAGCCAGTCGGTCAGTTCCTTGGGAGTTAGAGACTCAATACGGATTTCACATCATATGCACTTCAAGGAAGGTAGTGAACGCTTTTTTCTTTTCTTGGGTCCTTGGAATTCCTTAAGAGTTGCCTGTCTTTTGTCATCAGCATTCCTGTGCTCCCCCTGAGATTCTGAGCATTGGTTAGGGCGCCTCATTAAATTGTCTCAGCCACAGGTTTGCACAAGGTGCAGTTTTATGATTTTTAGTTCTTGTCTGTGTTAGCAGCACCTTATTTCTCTGGAGCCTTGGTGGCTGGAGAGCAGTTTGAGTACCAATAATAGTAATGAAGCTAATTATCATTTATGGAAGGCTGACTCTATGCCAGGATCTGTGCTTTACAAATGCATCGTTTAATTTACCTGACTCACTCAATCAACACAGTTACTGGAATTTATGATGTTCTAGATGCAGAGGCTAAGTGCTTTAAAAGTACGTTACATTCTCATGAGACTTTTAAAATCTGTATCTTAAATTCGGTTTTACAGATGAGGGAGTTGAGGCTCAGAGAGGTTAAAGCACTCACCTAGAGCTTGCACTTGACTCAGGTAAGTCTGACTCAGACATGCAAAGGAGGCAGTGCTGAAACTGTTGTATCTGATTTTTTTGGCCTGACCTGGCAATCCTGGCTCTTCTGCTGGAGGCTCTGAGCATCCCAGACCTATGTCCTTTGATGGCTTTGCAAGAATCCTAGAATCTCAGCCTCAGGGAGGTTTACCCGACTCAGTGCAGAAATCCCCTGGCCAGGATAACCTAGTAACCTGGCCAGCCTCAATTGGCACCTCCTGTGACAGGGATGCCTCTCATCTCCACTTTGGGACAATTCTCTACTTACATGGTTCTCAATGTTGAGACATTCCCTCATTCCTTCATTTGTTTGTTCATTGACTTATCTGCTGTAATTTGTCAGTGCCCTACTTTGAGCATAGCAACCAGGGTTGAAGATACTAGTTTAAGTGCAGCCTAAAGAACTGAGACACAAGCCAGCCTCCTTTGGATTAATAAAATAGCCTCCAGGTGGCCTCCTTGCTTTCTCCCACTCTCCACTGTTCTTTCTCACAATGCAGACTGATAGAGCTTTTAAAAATGGATCTTGGATCATGCAACTTCCTGGCATTGGTCTTTGAATACATTTTCTTTTAAATCTTTGAATATATCTATAATAGTTTAAAGTCTTAACTGCTAAATCTAACATCTGGGCCATCTCAGTTTTGGTTCTTATTGACTGCTTTTTTCTGGAAAATGTATCATATTTTCCTGTTTCTTTGTATGTCTTGTGGTTTTTGATTGGATTCTAGGTATTCTTGGTAATATGTTGTAGACTCTGTATTCTGTTATCTTCCTGTGAAGAGTGTTGATTTTCATTCTAAAGGTGAATTACTGACTGATCACCTTAAACTTGTCTTGGCTCGTTTTATGTTTTCTTAGTGCAGATCTTTGCAAATTTCAAGCTGTTTCCCAAACTTTTCTAACTTGATAGGAACCAGTTTCCAAACTCTGTCTCCCTTGTAGAACTTATCAGGGCTTTGTTGTAGAATTTATTAGGATATGTCTAGAGAAGTTGTTACCCCAGAGCAGTGGTTTTCAACCAAGAGTAATTTTTTACCCTCCATCCCCCTCCCAGGGGACATTTGTCAATGTATGGACACATTTTTGGTTGTCACAACTGGGGCATGGGTGCTCCTGGCATCTAGTAAGTAGAGGTCAGCGATGCTGCAAATATCCAGCAATACACAGGGAAGACCCTCATAACAAAGAACTATCAGAACCAAAATATTAATAGTGGCACAGTAGAGAAACCCTGCCTTAGGGCATGGTTCCTAAGTTTCTGCTGTCTCAGCTGCATGCCAAGGGTGGAAACTTAGTGTTAATCAACTATCTCCACTCTGGCAGGGCAGGGGTCTCGACATCCCTCGGCCCTGTTCTTCCCCCAGCAGTTTCTGACTGCGGGTGTCTGCTGCAATCCCGTAGCAGTGCTGTCTGGTAAGCCTTGGGTGGTCTCAGCCTGTGTGTGTACAGCCCAGCCCTTAGCCACTGCCTCTTGGGGGATCTCCCTATGGACTTCTGGGACCCCCTGTATGCATAGTCCCCTCTCTCTGATGCCCTTCCCTACAAATTCCAGCGAATGACTCCAGCTCTCTGCAGTGTGGTCAGGCAGCTGTTCCAGCAGAGGGCTGGGCAGCCATGGCGCTCACCTCAGGCCATTTTCCCTTCTCTCGGGGATTGCAGTCTTGCCCTGCTTCTTATCCTCTGCCTGAAAACAGTTGCGTCCTATATTTTATCTGCTCTGATAGTTGCTTAGGGCAGGAGGAGCTAGTCTGATGCCAGATACTCCAGCATCTCACTTTCCTGCTTAAAACCCCTCAGTGGCTTCCCCTTGCACTAGGATTAAAATCTAGATTGTTCACCATGGCCAAGGCCAAAGAGCCCTCTGTGACCTGGTCCCCATCTCCCACATGGCCCTCCTGTTCCTTGGGCCTCTCAGGCTTATTCCTGCCTTAGGGCTCTGGCTTCTGTCCCCCTGTCTGGGTCGCTGTTTTCCCAGCTTTCCCATGCATGGCTCCCTCTCACCCTGCAGGTCTTGGCTCCAAAGTCAAGTCATCTCTGACCAGCTCGGCTAAAGCACCTCCCACTAAACACCATGGCTTTTAACAAAGCCCATTTTATTTTATGCATATAACTGATTGTTGTCTGAAGTAATCCCATGTGTTCATTTGTTGACTTGCTCACTGTCAGCTCTGTATGAGCAAAGAACTCATCTATCTTGTCCACTGCGGACTTGCCAGCACCCAGCGCAGACTTTAGCACATATTAGGCTCTCAGGCAACACTGGCTGGCTGAATGAATGAATGAATGAATGAGTGAGTGAATGAGGTACACACCATAATAGTGGTTTAAATAAGGACTACAAATGGTCAGAGGAAAACCAAATTATTTAGTTTCAGGTACCAGAGAAGACTTTATGAGACAGGTAGCTTTTGATTTGATCCTTGAAGGATGGGGAAAAGAAAGGCTGTTTGGAGATAAGCAAAGACAAGATGTGGGAAAGTCTGAAATATATACAGGAATTTTATGTGTTCAAGGAGCATGATGTATACAATCTATTCACAAAAGTTCAGAAGGCGGACGGACAGATGGACAGACAGATGGATGGATGGATAATAGGGAAAATGTGGCAAAATGTTAAAATTGGTAGATCTGAGTATCTGGGGGTGTGGAGTATGTTGGAGTTCTCTGTATGGTTTTGTATTATTTTTGCAAGTGTCCTGTAGGTTTGGAATTATTTCAAACTAAAAAGTTTAAAGAAAAAAATATATATGCAGGAAATAGTTGGTAGTTGTTTGGCTTCAGGATAGACTTTTGTGACAGGAGATCAATAGAAATAAGGCTAAGAAAGTAGACTGAGGCTCCTTCATTGGAAACCTTGGGTTCTCAGCCAAAAAGTTTAGACTTCATTCAGTTGTCAGCTATTGAACTTTTCTGAGCAAGAGGTTGATTGGCATGAACAGAGTTATTGTAATTTCAGACAAGAGAAGCACAACAAAGCTCAGAGGCAAAGAGTTCAAGTTTTAGGGTCAAACAGCTGTATTTGTATGCTGCCTTTTCAAGCACCCACTGTGTGACCTCTGGCAGGTGACGTGCCCTCTCTGAGTCTCAGTTTCCCCTCTCGTAAGCTGCTAGAGAGCAGAACCCATGTCTTTTACTCATCTCCCTGTCTTTGTATAGCTGTGATGAATGAGACATGTTTAAGTTTCTTCAGATTTAAAGAGGGAGCAAAAAAAATACAATGAGTTCGGAGGTCAAAGAGTAAAGAAACAGAAAGCAAAAAATGATCTTGGTTTTAGGGTATAGCAAGGAAGAAGACTGTCAAGAATAGAGGAGGCTTTGCGATGTGGGAGGGGATATAATAGAAGCCTACCAGCTGTGACATTATAGGTTTAGGGGCAGCTGTGGCAGGAGAGGATCCATTTAAAGTAAATCCATTTGGTGCCTCTATGTGAGTTTGTCTAGCTACTTTCAGAAGCCCATGATACAGTGCAGAAAAGAGTGACAGTGGAGCTCATTTCAAAGAGATGTCAGTAAGCACTGAAGATGAACCTACTGTGTGCCAGGCCTGGCCAGGCAGTGAGAGTTCAAGGGACGAATCAGCTGGTGTTTTTGCCCTTGAGGATTTTGAATCCTCATGTGAGAGAGGTTGCGAGAGAGATGACCCGTGCCCTTCTAGCATGAGAGCGGATTCTCCAGGGATTCCCAGACCAGCCATTTTGTCAAAATCCCAGTCTTGTGTTTATTCATCCAGCCAATATCTATTGATTACCTCCTGTGTGACAGACATTGTTCTAGATCCTTGGTTTTTAAATGAGTCAACAGATATGTGCCAACTATCCATTCTTGATAGTACCCTGTGCCAGCTTGAAACTGTTACATACCCCAGGAAAGACTATGTTCTTTAATGCAGTGTTGTGGGGGCAAATTTAATGTGGGTAGGATCTTTTGATTAGATTGTTTCCATGGAGATGTGACCCACCCAACTGTAGGTGGGACATTTTCATTAGATTATTTCCACAGAGGTGTGACCCCACCCATTCAAGGTGGATCTTGATTAGTTTACAGGAGTCTTTAAGAGAGCTCATGGGCCAACACAGACCCAGACACTTGGAAATGCAGACAGAAAGACGATTAGAGATGCTGAGCTGAGATGAAGCCCAGAGTTTACCCCAGAGAAGCTAAGACAGGATTCTCCAAATGCTTAAAGAGAGAAAAATCCTGGGAGAACAATCAAGGATGCACAGGAGCTGAGAGATAGAGAAACTAAGACAGACAGATGCCCAGAGACATTTTGGAGAAAGCCATTTTGAAACCAGAACCCAGGAGCAAAGGATCAGCAGATGCCAGCCACGTGCCTTCCCAGCTGACCGAGGTGTTCCAGATGCCATCGACCTTTCTTCAGTGAAGGTATCCTCTTGCTGATGCCTTAGTATGGACACTTTTATGGTCTTAGTACTGTAGATTTGTAACCTAATAAATCCCCTTTATAGAAGTCAATTCATTTCTGGTTATTTTGTATAACAGCAGTTCTAGCAAACTGGAACACACCCTTTGTGGGTGCTGTGGGAGTGAGATGGAAGGACAGATAGTGAGACACAGTTCCTGTTTCTATGGTAGGAGTTCTGAATCAGGAGAGGACCTTTGACCCCCTCCGCAAAGTCATACATAAAATTTGTGCATTAAGCATGATTTTCTTAAGAAAGTGTCCACCTACCCCCAACAACTGAGGATCCCTATTTTGAGCTTTCTACAAAGGTGGTATGGGTGATGGTTGCCATCAAACTGCCTGGATTTGAATCATGGCTTATCCCCTTACTTACTGTTTAGCCATGGGTAAATTAGTTTGCCTCTCTGTGCCTTGGTTTCCTCATGGGTAAAGAAGAGTTACTGTGAAGATTAAATGAGATAATGCCCCTGAGGTGCTTCATTTCATGGCCACCACATAGTACGTGCTCACTAAATGTTAGCTGTTGTTTTCTTTAAGAGATGACTATGCCTATATTTTTGTCATCTTGACAAAAACTTTAAGCAGTTTTGCATTGCTGTACGGCATGAACTGACTTAACCCACACTTCTCACAGGGTGGACTTTTAAAGCGTATGGAAAACAGATATGACAAAAGAAGATACAAATATTAATGTAAGCTTTTATTATGTTATCTGTCATTGTGCATATAGGCAGAGCTAACTGACATTTCGAGACAGTTAGTCTAAGGCCTTACTACTCAAAGTGTGGTCCGCAGACCAGCACCATCAGCCTTCTTTAGCAGCTTGTTAGAAACACAGACTCTCAGGCCCCATCGCAATCCTGCCGAATCAGAATCTGTATTTTAACATCTGGTGGTTTGCATTCATATGAAGGTTTGAGGAGCACTGGTTGAAGAGAGCATTTAAGGCAGATTGAAATCTGTTAGTTGAACCAGTGAGTGCTGTAGTTGGAGGAGGTAGAGGTTCTGGGGCCAGTAATTCAAGCAAGAAGGATTTCCAGGGTATTGGGACCACCCACCTGCCCTCACACTCCAGGGAAGAGGGAGATAGAGGATTATTCCAGGGCTTCCTGCAAAGACGGATCCATCTCTCATGGGATCATTTGGGAATGGAAAGGATCCCCTAAGGGATCGCCAATCCTCTAGAATTGCATTATCCAGTGTGATAACCATAAGCCATATCTATTTAAATTTACAGTAATTGAAATTAAATGAAGTTTACAGTGCAGTTCGTCAGTTGCACTAGCCACATTTTGGATGCTCAGTAGCCCCATGTGACTGGTAGCTACCATATTGGACAGCAAATTTTACCATTGCAGAAAATTCTGTAGAACAGTGGTGCTCCAGAGGAAAAAGGGCCCAAGAAGCAGGAGTGGTTGTGGTAACTGAAGCCCAAATTGTACCAGGCACTTGGTAACCTCAGGCCTGGATCCCCAGTGGCACACTGTCAATCATTGTGAGTTTTCATCCTGTCCTCCCAGGGGGCTGGTCATTTCCAGCAGAGTTCAAAGAATGCATGGTGAAGAGTCAGTACCAGAACTGTGGCTGCATCATCTGGGCAGAAAGGCTGCAACTGAAGGGCCACCCTGTGAAGTGCTGAAGGAGGCTGTGATAGCTGCACATGTAGGAGCTCCAGGCTGGGAGGAAAGTCTTCCCCTGACTACAGTAGAAGGATGGAAGATATGGGTGCTGAGTCCACCAATGGGTCTGTTGACTAGCTTTGTCCTCCTCCTACACGAGAATATACCATAGGGTACTGATTTCTTCCCAAATTCTGTGCCCCTCCTCATCATCCATCATTGTTACCTACCGCTTTTTAATACTGCTTCATTACATTTTAGAGTAGATAATTACTTGGATTTTCCAACATATTTTACTGATTTCTTTGCTCTCTATTATTTTCACTCCTTACTACTGATTAAATTTGTTTCTTGTTGAATCACATCCTTCAGTAGTTCTTTCTGCAAGGGCCCATGGAAACTAAGCTCTCCTAGTCTGTGTATGTCCAAAAAGATATCTATGTCACTCTCGCTCTTAAATGGTAGTTTAGCTGGGTATGGAATTCTAGAGTGGTAATTTTTAAGTTGCGTTTTAAACATAGATGTTCGTATTGTAGGAGGAGTATGTTGTCAGACCCATAACTAATACTTCTACATTGAATCCTGGGCCAACAGGTTGTGTTTTCTAATATTTCATTCACCATAGGAAAGTCTTTTTCCAGCTCTTGGATTTTTGCAATAAATCCACTCAGCCTTCTAAAACTGTAGGTCTGTAACATTACCTCTACCCCTGGGAAGGAATTAAAACCTCAGCCTCTTATGCTTCTCTTTGCTTGCATATCCCATGGGCTGCTGGGTCTCCCACTCCTTGTCTTTCATTTGTGGCATCTGGGAGAATTTTCTATCTTCCTTTCAAGAAAAACTATGAATTTAAAAATTTTTTTTTAATTTCATAATCCTGTGTTTTCTGAATCTCCCTTAAAAATATTTTAACCTTTGGTGTTTTCTTCTCTTCATCTGCTAGGCTTGAGCATGACATACTTAATGTTCAAATAGCAAATTAATACTAAAGGAAATACCCACTCATCATTCATGCTCAATTCAACAGCTTGATTTTATTCATAAAGTCATCTGTTTGTGGCAATACTTAGTATTTCATAAATGTCCATGGTTATATTTTCAGACAGTAAAATTGTTTCTAGTACAGAATAAAATTATATTCATCAAGGTATTCACCATGAAGCCCATTTACTTGCTGTCTTAACAAGCTCAAGAGCCAAAGCCTAGGTCCACCTTCTTTTGTGGTTGAGTAGCTGGGTCCCAGAGAGAGGATGTAACTTACCCAAGGCTGCATAGTTGGTGGAGAACTGAGACTAGAATGCAGAAACTCCAGTTGCCTCATGTGTCTTTGAGCCTGTTTCCTCAGCCATGAAGTGAAGAATCTGGACCTGACTCACTAGCTTTGTGACCTTGGGCATGTCACTTAACCTCTCTGTGCTTCCATCCTAATAAATCCTACCTTTTCCTCCTCCAATGATTGTTGAGAGTATCAAACAAGATGACATGCAGAATAGCTTAGGGAAATGCAAGAGCTACAAAGAGGTGCACACAATTGCTATTGTTAAGAGGCTGTGACTGGAGATTGGGCAATCGATGATGCGGGAGTACAGAATGTTCAATAAGGCTTATTGTAAAAGTTCCTAGATTGTAAGCTCTTAACAGCAGTCACATCTACCTATATTCCTGAGTTCTAACTGATATTTAAGAGATGTTTATTTGCTACAAAATTTATATTCTCTGTGGCACACTATCTCATTTAACCTGTATGATTAGTTTATTTAAACAACATAATTACGTAGAACCTAGAATAGGGAATGAGATCCTGTTATTCTGTACACTTAATGTAATACCCTGATACATCTCAGGGTATTTTGGACAGAAAATAAAAAAGTATTTGCAAGGTCCCTTTGAGGGATTGGGGGAAATGTAGAAATATTAAACTGCCCCACCTGGGAAATTCCTGTTGTTCTCACAAGCATTGGAGACTCCCAATTTAATAAGTCAAACCCTTGATCAAGGGGGCTTGCCCTATGAAACTTATTCCTGCAAAGTAGAAGCTTAGCATACTTATAATTGCACCTAAGAGTCTCCCCCAGAAGAACCTCTTCTGTTGCTCAGATGTGGCCTCTCTCTATAGCTAAGTCAACTCTGCAAATAAACTCACTGCCCTTCCCCCTATGTGGGACATGTTTCCTAGGGGTATAAATCTCCCTGGCAATGTGGGACATGACTCCCCAGGATGAGCCTGGCCCTGGCATCGTGGGATTGAGAAAGCCTTCTTGAACAAAGGGGGGAAGAGAAATGAAACAAAATAAAGTTTCAGTGGCTAAGAGATTTCAAATAGAGTCAAGAGGCAATTCTGGAGGTTATTCTTATGCATTATATAGATATCCTTTTTAGTTTCTAGTGTATTAGAATAGCTAGAAGGAAATACCTGAATCTGTTGAACTGTAATGCAATAGACTTGATTCTTGATGATTGTTTAATTATATAGCTTTTATCGTGTGACTGTGTGATTGTGAAAACCTTGTGACCGACACTCCCTTTACCCAGTGTATGGGCAGATGAGCAATAAAATAAAGTCAAAAATGTATATAAATAATAGGGGGATAAGGGGTATGGGGTGTATTTGGGTATTCTTTTTTTTTTTCTTTATTTTGGAGTAATGAAAGTGTTCTAAAATTGTGGCAAGGAAGCACAACTGTACGGTGGCACTGTGAGCCACTGGTTGTAAACTTCAGATGTGTGAATATATCTCAATAAAATTGCATCAAAAACAAAAGATGCTGTGAGTGGCTCCTGCAACTCCTCAATAGTTAGGAAGGAATGTACTTTACATGCAGTGTGTTCTGATGATGTCTGACCCAGCACAGCTTTGTGAGACGGCAAGGATTTCTTCTCTCTGTGAGCAGCAACGTGATGGGGCTTCGAGACATCTTAGTTTGCCGGACTGTGACATTTGATCTTCTCTGTGAAAACTCACTGGTGTGTGAAGCTCATGTTCCATTTCTCTCACTTCTCATATGCAAGCCAAGCACTGGAAAGCCCTTCCAGGCAAGTACCAAGTACTACATAATGTTAACAAAGAGGTCAAACATAGCCCTGTCTTCCAGATTAGAGCACGAGAGATGTTCCAAATGTGGGCACAGCTGAGCCTCCAGTGTCCTATTTGCACGGTCCTTGCGTTTGCATGACCCCACCACCGGAGGCAGTGTGGCTTAGGGGGAAACTCCAGGCTTAGGGTCAGGGGACCCAGCTCTATAATTAAGCTTGAATAAGTCGTTTCCCTCCTTGTGCCAGAGTTCTGTCATCTGTGCAATGAGAGTGTTGAGTAAAATCAGTGGTTTTCACTATTTTCACCATCAATAACTTTTTGTTTTTCTTTCCCTCTTTATGACTCACCCTCATGGGCTATTTCATTCTGATAGGAGGTCTTTAACAGCAGTTGAGTGTGTCTGATTAATAAAAGATGTCAAAGCCCAGGAATTATTTTAAATGTCTTTTGGGGAAATGAGGCTCAGAGAGCGAAAATGACTTGTCTGTCACCACATTAATGTTTTTACCATGTAGATCATCTGAAGGAGGAATCCACATGAATCCAAGCTTACAGATGACAGTGCATTAAGATTTCTCAAGGCTATGTGAGTAAGTGGGGGGAAGGTATCAGAGGAATGCCATTCTAGGCAAATGTATAGCTAACATCCTTGGGAGGATAATCCAAACTATACATGATCACCACCCGAGATAACCCTTCCAGAACATGGACAGCATCAAACTCATCTCTGCCCACAGTGGTTTGCTCATTACCTGGCCTGTAGTAGGTGTGACTGTCATCTCAGAGCCGTGCTCCTGCCAGGATAGTGGGTGCCAGAGTAATTGTTTATACCTCAAGAAGAGGTGACAGAGGTGGAGAAGGCACAAGAGAAGGAAGGAAGGGAGGAACTTAGGAAAGGAGGGAGGAAGGAAAAGAGGGGAGATAGGATGAGGAAGGAAGAGAGAGAGAGAGAAAGAAGTGAGAAGAAAGAGAGAGAGAGATAAAGGAGGAAGGGAGAGAAGCTTGGTTCCCTGATAAAGACATGAGGAAAGTTAATAACAAGTAGAGGCTTCTTTAGTGAATGCTTCAGAGAAAGAATATTGTGCAAGATACGATTGGGACAATGCATACTTGCACATTAACTGTACATTGCTTCCCCTTCTCTCTTGAACCCTGAAAGATTGTCCCACCTGCAGAAGGTAATCACGGCTGCAAATGTGGTTGAAGAACTGCTCAGATAAATGATTTAAGGAATTCAGAAGCATTTTTCATCTTTGACGTGATGTCAGCGAGGACAGACAACCCTTGAGACAGATGAATCCTGGAAAACTCTTAGCTTGTCTTGTCAGGGACTGAACATTGGGTTTGGATCCTATCACCTCAGCAGGGTAGGGATTTCCTCAGTTTACCTCCAGTCAGGTGATAATGTCATCAGTCCCAAAGTGTATGTCTTCTCACTAATGCATCCCTGGGAAGTGCTTTCCTTCCTTTTTGTAGATATAACTCTTCTCCCCTCCAGTGAGACTGTTAGTTCCCGCTGCTGGGACGGAAGCTTCCCTTTTGTTGTCTTTGCTGGTTCTGCCTGCATATGAACATACACATACCCACCACCTAGAATCTACAATAGACATTTTGCTCTGTTGGCTTCATGACAGATCTTTCCATCCTTTTATTCATCCATTCACTTAATTTGGAGGGAACATTTCGAAGTAAATTGCAGACCTCAGTACACTTTACCCCTGAACGCTTCAACATTCGTGCCTTGAGTTTTTTTAAACGGTCATTCTTGATTTTGTTCAAGCCAAAGCTCAGGGAAGTTGTAGAGGGAGGCTCGAGGAATGAGGGAATCCCCCCACCCTTGCTCCAAAGCTGAGGCCACGGTCTCCTGGAGCCTCATGTGGAGGGAATGTTGTGGCAGCCTGCCCTGGCTGCCCAGCCTGCCCTCACCTCATTTTTGGCCATCACTCCTACCCTCTTGTCCTCCAAGACCTTTCTGTGGTCAGAAAAACTGATTTGAAACTTGCCAGTGGGAGGAGCCTGCCCTCCTTCTATGCCTGTTGAACCATCCAGCTGTCCAGGACGTGCTTCTCACCTCTGCCGTGGGCACCTTGAGCTTGCTGCTAATGTGTCAGCATCCTGAGGCTCTGGTGTCCTTTCAATCTGTCAGCTCGTCCATCCAGACAAGTAAAGGACAGACAGTGTGGGAGCAGGTGGCTGTGTGTCCTTGAAGTTTGGCAAGAGTTCTGAGAGCTCTGGAGATAGAATGGTTTGTGAACACAGGCAGGCATGTCACCCGACATTAAGAAACAAAATCAAGTTGGATATTGGGCTTATGAGGAGCAGAGAAGATGACAGCACAAACGAGCTTGTGAAGGGAAACACAGGCCCAGGCCGGTGCATATAGGGCTCTGTCCCCTTGGGTGAGATGGTGACAGTCTACTGTGAAGATTAAAATGAAGGCTTTTGGGTCAGACACCTCTGGGTTTGAGGCTTCTACTTAACCTCTGGATGATCAAGGGCCATTCTTATAGCCTCTCGGGGCCTCAGTTCCCTCATTTGTAAAGTGTAGATAATGATAGCACCTATTTCCTAGTGTTGTGAGGATTAAATGAGATAAATGTCCAGCCTCAAAAGCACTCTATAAAGGCAGACTATTAGGAAGAGGAAGAGGTCAGTGAGGATTTGAGGGGGCTGGTTTTCTGCTTCTGAGGTCATCTTAAGAGAATCTGTTCCCCTCTTGTTAGAAGCAAAGGGTTGTCTTTGCATCCCACATGATGCTCATAGGGCAGCTTGTGTGGGTTCTGGAAGCCCCACATCAGTGTGTTGTGTTCCTCCATTCTTGCTCCTTCTAATGCCACTAGGGGAGGATGGCTTCAGGTAGACCAGAAGGCCCAGTGAGGAGACCAGGCCAGGGGTACCAGCTGCTGTGGCTTTTCTGAGGCAGCAGCAAGTGGGCCAGGCCCCCTGCCCTAGAAGGAGCCCTCACGCTGGGGTGCTGAGGAGGCAGATGTGGCAGCTAGGATGGGCTCTTGCCCGCATCCACAAGAGCTGACTTTTCTCGGCTTCTCCATCTAGGACATGCCCACTCAGCCCCCAGGCCCATGGCAGATCTGTCTCAGCCCAAAGTGATGACCTCTGTCTCTTCACTCAGCCCTCTTGAGTAGACAGAGTACTTACGGTGAGCCATGTGCTGGGCCATAAACTTCCTATGTGTCAGCTCATTTCATCTTCACAGCAACTCGGCAGCTCGGAGCTATGGGCGAAGCTCATGGTTGGCGTCAGTTAAGGTCTATAAGGTCACCATGGAGGCTTGATTAGCAAATACCAAACCACTGCTTCTGGTGGAAGTGCAGGGTTAGGCTCCTGTGAGCCTCTGGTCATGGCATTTTCATCAACCCGTCGATACTTGACCTTGTTTTATGAGTGTGTCTTTCTGAAGTCACCTTATTTAATGTATATTGTTGGTTCATTAATATTGAGCTCAAGGGCAACAGTGCGATAACTCAGTCTTGAATGAAGCTTTTGAACATTCACGTTTCCTCCGTAAGGCACATCCCAGTCTTCTTGCACTTTGGAACAGCTCCTCAGCACTAGACGTGGGAGCCATTTTAAACAGTGACATCACCAACATAAAGCACAAAAATTCAGAAAGCATGGCACTAAATATACCATGAAAAGGACACTTGTTTACAGTACGTGAGCTGAAACAAAGAGGCAGAGTGTTGCCTTGTTTGACCTCAGCTGGGACTGTGTGCATCAGGTGACTAAAATTTTTCACCGCTCTGCATGTTGCCATGAATCATCACAAGATCACCGCAAGAATTGATTCGGGGTTACAGATGAATTTTAGTGAGTAGGTGAACTCCCAAATTCAAAATCACGAATAATGAGGATCAACAGTATTATTATTCTTACTGTACTGGTGAAGAAACTGAGGCTCAAAGAATTATCCTCCTCATGGTCACCCAACTGAATCAAAAGACGCAGAGCTGTAACTCAACCAGATCTCTCTGATTCCATGAAAACTTGGTGGGTGCTTGCCTGACTTCTTTATCCCTCGTGTGCTTGCTGGATAGCAAGCTCCCAAGGCAGGGAATGGGACTCTTAGTTATCTCTGTACTCTCCATGGTTGGCAGATACGTGATGCTCAAAAAATGTTGTTGGAGAGAATAGATCCACTGACTATTTAGTTTCTCAGCAGCAGAAAACCTCAGAAATCTTCTGACCCAACCTCCAAAGTGTTGCAGGGATTTCTTCAGTTACATCCCTGAGTCCGCCTGGTTGTGTCTAGCAGGAGGGAGCACATCACAGGGTTGAAGATTGGCTGGAGAAGCTCTTCCTCTTTCTCCTAAGGTCTGCGTCTCTCTGCCCATCCTCTACCCCCACCCACCATGGACCCCCCTCTTGGGAGTCTCCTTAGGGTGGGCATTCCAGTGCTTTCCTTCTCACCGGCAGAATTCTGTTTCACACAGAACTGAGTAGTGCCTTCCTGACTCCTGGCTATGGCACCCCAAAGAAAATGAACTTCACCTGACCCCAAAACATAAAGGCCCTTGCTCTATAAGCCTAGAATATCTGAGCTGGAAAATCTCTTGCAGTTTTCAGCTCATGCCTTGACTCTAACAGGTAAGACTCTAACTCTCCATAACTGGACTGAGGGGAGAAGAGTGCTGTGATTGATTAGCAATGTCTGCCATGGGCAGGACCGCGGATGGAATGGTGCATGCCCCATGTGTGCCATCTCTGTTGCAATTCAATTTTCTTATTTTACAGATTGGAAAACGAAGGCTGGGAGAAAAGAAAGGATTTACCCAAGAACAACTCAGTATCTTTAGGAGTAACCTGGATTCACAGCCAGGTGTCCTGACCCCCCTCATTCCAGCACCCTCTCTCCTTGGCCTAGTAACCTGGATTCTGTGTGAGCTTTGAATGCACCCTTCCTATGTGCTAGAGACTAAAAGCAGCCGTGGGCATTCATTCATTGAACAGATATTTTTGGGGTGTATGTGAAGTGCTGCAGATTTGGCAGTGAAAAAAAAAACATGCAAAAATCCTTGCTCTTCTGAAACTTCCTTTATAGTAGAGGGACATAAAAAATAAAAAATGATTATAATAATGTGATTTAATGTATTTGTCTCTCTGTCTATGGACAGACACAGAGGTGGCTTCCTTCACCCACTTTGGCTGTTTCCTTTTTCCTCCTCCTCTCCAGGAGGTCCTTTCACCAGAAATGGTCTTCGCCCTGTTGCTTGGCTCCTCCAGGGTGGGGAGCATTCTGGCTTGCCATTTCCCTGGATCTGTGCCTCTGAACCAGTTCCAGGTGTCAGAAGGGAGAAAACAGTTATGGGGGGAGATGATAAAGCTTCATCTCGGCCTCTTGCTTAGTTGAAACAGGAGAACACGCCAGCTCAGGGCTTGGTGTGGGAACTGAGGTCCGTCTTTTCTCAGAAGACTCTGATCCCATGTTTTCCAGCGATGGGGTTTGGGTTCTGCAGCCCGCCACCATTCCCAGCTCATATTGTCTCTGCCTCACGGTTCTCAATAAGGGGAAGTACCACTGGCCCAGGAGTTGTTTAGAAATACATGGGAGCATAATGTTGGTTGCCACGATGACTGGGTACTCCCAGCATGTAGAGTGTGGGGCCTGGATGCTAAACATCCTACTCTGAATGGGATAGTCCCGTGCAATGAATAGCACTGTCCAAAATGCAAAGTGCTTCCCCCTGGAGAAACCCTGTTGGGAGACGACCTTGGCCTTAAGCTTTAGCCCCCCACCTGCACCCCCATGGCTTTATGGGCAGTGCTAGGGAAAGCCCACGGCTGAGAACAAGCAGCCTTTGGGCCTCATTCAAGCTTTTTGTGGCTCTGACCTTCCCTATAGCTCTTTGGTAAAATGGGGCTGAATGATATCACAGTGTGCATTAAGGAGCAAACATGCACAATCCACCCACGACTCTTCCATGTAAGGCATGGGGGTCACTGTCTTCTGCCCAGAGCCAGCAACCACCGGCCACCCCCACCACTCTCTGTCCAGCCTTCTGGGCCAAGACCCAGCCGCAGTGACCCCTGCTCCCTGCCCCACACAAAGGGTCCACCAGGGTCAGCCCACACCCCCCAGGCCCCCCACCCTTGCCACCCACAGTGTAGCCTGCAGCCCAGTGACACTTTGCTGACAGGGCCCCTGGGCCCTGGCCAGGCTGGGGCCGCAGCCCTGACCTGCTCCAGTTAGGAGCCCAGAGTCAGCTCCCAGGGGCCGGCTGCTCGGGGAAGGGCTTGGCACCAGAGCAAGAGGCTACAGAACATATTTCCAGTTGAGCTTCCAGGCCAAGAACCCCAGTCCCTTCCCACCACTGTTCCCGCTGGCCCTGCCCGCCTGCCCAGCATATTAGCATTTAAATGTATCCAGAGTCTTCTCCACCAAAACCCTCTCCCCAACCCAGAGTCTACCAGGGAAGGAGCATTTGAATCCTTCTCCCAGCCTCTCCTGCCCTCATAATGGCCATACTGTATTCTTCAGCTTCTGTATGTGGCATTAGCCGAAAGAAGGAGACGGGGCGCCTAGCAACCCATGAGAGGCTGGGAAAGAGGTGGGAAGGAAGTGATTTTCATGTAATTATTCACTTCCACAAAAGCCGTTGTCAGGTACACACTGGAAACACAGCTGTTTTATTGTGCCCCTAACCTACTTTTAATCTTTTGAGGATCTTTACCACTATAAAAGGTGAAAAGAAAGAGCTTAATTCAGCCATTTTCTGCCGGGCCATGTAAGTTATGTTTTTGCCTCCATCGAAGGCTCAACTTACAAAAGTGGTGGTGGTGTGTGTGAGTGTGTGGGGTGGGTGGGGGGGTGGGGGCTGGCTGCTTGAAGAGAAAATGTTAAAGAAAGAAAAGGCTGTGGATCATGAGCCCCAGGAAGGGCACCAAGCCCTGTACTCAGCGTCTTGGATCTAAAAGTCAAGCGCCACATGTGCTGTTGGGTCTGGTGCTTTGAGGAGCCCAGGCGCACCTTTTCCCCATCTCTGTTGCACCCGTGCTCAGGCCTGAAGAGGCAGGGGGTGAGTCTGCTTTAAGGAAGGACAGCTGCATCGTCAGACGGGTGCTTCCTTCACCTGGGAGAGGCAAGCTGGGCCCTTGGAAAGGACATGCGAGGCTGTCATTGTGTAGTGAGACATGTTAGCCACCAAAAGAAATCAGATCGAGAGGATTGTACCAGGTACTTTACTGTGTACTTGTCATTCACTTTATCTTTCACTGACAAGGGAGTTGCGGCTCAGAGAGGTGAAGGAACATGCCCAGAGTTGCACAGCAGGTAAATGTCCCATGCCCTTTCCATTAAGGGTCTGTCTCATGCCCTTTCCATTAAGCTCCTGCAAGGCTCTGTACCGGGCACCTGACAAAAGGTGTCTCATTGAATTTAGTCTCCCTTTCCACAGCACTTGAGTGCCTTCTCCCTGAGGATGGTTTGTTTGCAGGTTCATTTGTTACTAAGCCCAAAGTGACCCTTTAGGCAGTGGCCAGCATTTACCTCTCTCTGTAAAGCTTAGGTGAGTGACTTCCCCTTTCTAGGCATCAGTTATTTTCATCTATAAAAGGAGGCTAAGGACAGAACCTACCTTTACATTGAGGATGAAATGAGTGTTATGGTTGTAAAGTGCTTAGAAGAGATCCTGCTAGGTAGTCAGCACTAATAAAGGATAACTAGCATCATCATGTTTGCTAGAATCACCATCAACCTACACCTCCTCTTACTAGTGCTTTGGGGGCAGGATGCCTTGATGCTATGCTTGGCAAAGACCTCAAGCTTCAGCGTCAGGCTGCAAATGCCAGCGAACTATAGATGGGGACTGGCATTCCACACCCGCCTGTCTCAGTGATGGCAGAGGCCATGCCCTTTTCTTCTGACGGGTGGCTCTGTTGGTAACCAGAAAGCATGTTTCTAGGGGAGCTGCTTTCCGCAGCTTGTGCTGCCTTTTATCCCAGTTTCCTCTCAGCTCCCCAGGGCAGCAGCTGCCCCCTTCACAGAAGAAGGAAGGTCTGGCCCCTGCTGCCTCCTTTGACCTCATCTCCCATCCTCCTCTCCCCCATTTTTTGTCCTCCTCTATGCTAGATATTTTACTGTAGTTTGTCCATCTGTGTTTACTGTCTGCCTCTCCTACTAGAATGTAAGCCCCTCAAGGGTAGGGACAGTGTAAGGTTTAGTGACTGATCTGTCACTGAATTCTCAGCACCTGGAACTGCGCCTGGCACACAGCAGACACAGTGCCTGTTTGTTGCACGGGAAGAAAGGGGAAGAGGCATGTTTTTCCCCCTCCAGATTCTGAATATTGGAATATCCTGGGGAGGAATTATGTTTACTAAGCACCTACTATTTATTAGGGTCCATGGCTGGGTTTCTGAGTGCATCCTCAGTACTCTCCAAGAGCTAGGAACTGCGCTGAATGCTTATGTCACATGCATTATCTCATTTAACTTTTTTGTGAGATGGTGAAAGAGAGGGACACCTACACTAGACACATATGGACGATGGCTCTTGCCCCGATGTCCCCCGTCAGATGTCACGCGTCTCCAAGAAGTGAAGAAGACCTGATGCTTTCTCCCCCAAGCTAAGAGATTAGACATTCTATGTGTATGGTCAAGATGTGAATGTAGGGAGAGGGTGATTGTGTTTCCCCCACACCTGTCTTTCACCCGGGGATATTGATACCCAACTCAGGTATGATGTACGAAGGTGCCTATAAACTGTAAAGCGATGTCCATGTGGGCTGGGGCAGCATGCCCTGAGCGTCCTTCATGTTGAATGTAGCACCCACGTAGGGGTAGGGGAGAATTCGTCCTCATCCATCCATCCTTCCTTGCTGCTCTCAGGAAATATCACTGAGTTTACTCCGTGGAGCTCTGCACTGACCCTGGGGTGTGGTGACTTTCTGTACCTACTAGACATGGGGGGCTTGCTGGAACCAGTGGCTCTGAAAGAGCTAGAGTGTGGGACCCCCTTCTCTTCTAACGGGGCTCTGCTCCCCTGTTCCCATGCAAATCTGTCATCCAAGCCTCTGAATGTGGACCGCCCACAGCCACGCTGCCAGAACGCCCCCCATTCACTGCTGCAGAGCATGGGGAGTGATCGTTTCTCAGCCACTGACCCAGCTTCCTTAGGGTTTGTTTTGTTGAGACTATTTTCCCTTCAAATCATGTTGAGAAATAGGAAGCCCTTTCTCCACTGAGCTGCTTCCTTTGTGGCGTCCTGGGAGAGGCTGGTCAATGGGGCTCAGTTGCCGGGTCTTCTTTCATTGGGGTGGGATCCTCTTTGTTGGGTTTGAGTTGACAGCCACGGAGCTGTGGAAATCCCGGCTGAGACTCCAGGCTCACTCTGCAGAGCAGGAGGCCCCAGCGTTTATCTTAAATGTAGAGCTGGAATGCTTTAAGTTTGAATCTGCCACTCTCCCTTATTAGCTGTTTGACCTTTTATGCATCCATTTCCTCTTCTTTAAAAATGAAGATAATAATACTTACCTGGTGGGATGGTTATGCAAATTATAAAACGCATACATGAAAGTATATAGCATGTAGTAGGTTCGCAACACACGTTAACTCAGTTTCCCCCTTCTTAAGGCATCACTGAACTGGTGGAAGAGTTGATGAATGTTCGTTTAGGCTGTTTTATTAGCTCCCTTTTTCCCATTTGTCAAATCACACCGATGGCCACCATGATTTTGCTTGGGCTCTGTATGTTTGTGGAATTCCACGTTGAAGAAAAAAGTGGCCTTAGATGAAATAGACCAGGGATAATGGCTGTGGTGGAGATCATGCTGTGCGCTTACCAAACATTTACCCTTTTCTCTTCCTGGATAAATGGGAGGATCACCTTTCCCAGCCTCCCTTGCATTTAGGTTGGAGCCATGCAACTTGGTCAGTGATGGTGGGCAGAAGTGACATAAGAGACTGGCCCTTACAAACATCCCAAGCAAACCTCCAGTTTTTCTGTTCCTCTGCCTAAAAGGCTGGAGAAGACTGTGTTGAGAAGCCATTGTCACAACAAGGTAGGAGGCTTGTGTCACTAAGTCATTTGATGGACGAGAACCCCCAAAGTCTGTATCAGGCTTTGTAGAGATGAGAAGTAGACTTTTCTTGCACTAAACCACTGAGATTTCAGGGTTAATTTTTTAATACAGCATAGCCTATCATTAATATCTTGATGTATACAACTACTCACTGATGAGTTAATTTGTTCTTCCCAGACTGAGGAGCAGGGCTGATAATTTGGGCCCTATTGCATTTTCATAACCACAGGCATATGTTTAAGAACATAAACATACATCAGTTATACCAATCTGTTGAGAAGTCTAATGATGCAGACTCTGTGCAAAGACACTCACTGCACAATCTAATCTTGAAAGCTCTCAGGTGTTGCTATGCCAAAGAGCATGTGTCTCAGCAGAAAAGTTGATATGGGTTTTTCAAATGTAGAAAATGGGTTTTCCAAATGTGGAAAATATGAAAAGCCAGTGGAGAAAGTTTTGGATCGGGAGTCAGGGAGATGTTAAATTACTGCTAAATTCCTGATGACTTTCAGATTTCTATGTTTAGCCCTAGAATTTCCAACTGTCTCCTGAACATCTCACTTAGATTTCTCAAACTTGCCTCCTCCAGAATTAGACTTACTCAACGTCCGCACTTTAAACCTACAACCTCCAGAACAAACAAACAGAAACCTGGCTCATCCTCTAATGTTGCACCCTTCCCACCAAATTGCTCAAATCTGTGAATTCTTCTCTCATCTCCAGCCAAGACTAATCTTGTTTAATCTGCCCTGTAAAGATTTCTTGAGTACCAAAGAGACAAAATACAACAGGAAAAGAAAATTTGCTTTTTTTTTTTTTTAATTTTCCAGAATCTCCCTGCCCAAACAGAGAAACTAGGATAACAGAACAAAAAACCTATGGACAACACCTTCAGTATAACTGGATAACTCCATGAACCACAAAATGTAAACAGATGGGGTCAAACACCAATAGCAACAACGTCTGCATGGTATCAGCTCTGTGATGAGGTGAAGATGAAGATGAAGCTAAGGGGAATTCTGAGGGCTGAGAGCCAGGAAACCCAGAAATCTCTAGCTTGCAGCACCCCCAGAAGGAGGGGACTGGGCTTGGGAGTGGAAGTGTGGTGGGCTTATCCGAGGACATCAAGCAAAACAGAAAAGGCTGTGCAGGCTCCAATCTTGGCGGATACAGGACTGCAGAAAGTTTGGGCAGGGGCCTGGGCTCTGCAAACTCCAGGAACTAACCAGCTGAAGCTGCATTGCACAACAGAGCTCCACATTGAGGAGAAACTACTGGGAGCGGAGTCCAAATTGAGCACAATAGAAACATTAGAGGAAAAGAAAAGAGAAGTTTTGGATAAGAGAGGGGGAAGGGAATAGATAATGATAATATCAGAAAGTACTATCTGCATGTCCATAGCTTTAAAGACTTTTTTTGTAACAACAGAAGGACCCCTAAGACCTGTGAGAATGGAAAATCTATCCTGGACTACCCCCATGCCTCTAGGTGCAACCCCCTCAAAGAGTATAGGAAAATTCATCTCACCTGCATATAAAAAATTGAAAAGGATTGTGGTCAAATCCCATACAAAGTTATTATAAGAAAAAGAATTATTAGCAGAAGAGCATTCCTATAGATAAGGAATGGATGCCTTAAAGAGAAAGCCACAAAACGGATGAAAACTGAAACAATATTTCAAAATGAGCCTAAAAGAAACTAAGAGAATAATAGATACTATGAAACAATAGTATAAATGAGATTGTTAGACAAAAAGAAGGTTTGAAAAGAGAGCCGATACAGCTCTAGAAAAATTCAATATGAAAGCAAAATATTTTAGGAAAAATAACTAAATAGAAGGAATAAAAGAGTGAATAGAACCATGGATAATATCATAAGGTAAGTAGAAGAAGGAGAGGAGGAAAATGAAAAATAAAATCAAATAGAAATGAAGAAAGAAATATTTAAAAGATTGCAAGAAAAAGTGATCAGTATAGAAAATAGACAAAAAGATTGAACATACATTTGAGTCCCTAAAGAAAACCGAAGCAATGGAAGAGAGCAAATACTAAAATAATAATAATAATAATAATAATAATTCAGGAATTATTTCCTGAAATAAAAGGAAAGACACTTGCATCTTGAAGAAGCAAAATCAAAACAGGATAGTTAACATTTACACATATTCTAATAAAACAATTGGACTTTAAAGAAAAAGGGAAAAAACAGTAAGTGCCTTATAAGGGAAAACAAATTAGATTGGCATCAGACTTTTCCACAGCAACGCTTTATACCAGAAGATAGCTGAAACAACATACTCAAGATACTTAGGGAAAGAAAAAAGAACCAAGGATTTTATATCTAACCAAACTGAATTTCAAGTATGAAAGCCAAATATAAGTTACTGTGAACATTCAAGAACCCAAGAAATATTATTTTCCAATGAACCTTTTCAGAAGAACTTACTTCAGTACAAGCTACAGACAACCAAATTGACTGGAATGCATTGACCTAAAGAATGGGAGTGAGCATTAAATTTATATTCTCTTGTAGCACTAACATTACATAATGCCTATGAGAAAGAATGCTTGCATGTTCTGATAATGAAGTTACAGTACAAGTATTAAAAATTAGGAGATAATGAAAAGTGTGTATATAAAAAGTAGAATGAGTTCACAGGTCATCTTATAAGTATTAATTTGGAGCAAACAGTAATGTCTTCAAATTAAATGCTGGGGATTGGGAGGAAAAAGACATAGAGGCCAATGGCTAATTTCAATATTCCTCACAAGAGGGAATCAACAGACAGTATCAAAAAAGTAAAGAACTAAGGATATTATATGAAGGTGTTAGTTTAATGGTAACTATTAGATTAAAAATTACAGGCTTTTTTCCCACAGAGGTAGGGAAGAATGAGGGGGAAATTACTGGAGAACACATTGTCCCCCTCCCCATACACATATGAATCTCCAGGCCCTGCATGCTTTCTCTCTTCTCTAATCTTTAAAGGTGTGCCTTCTCCAGGAAGCCTTCTCTCATTGCCCTAGAATGTGTTGATCTGCCCCACATCTACCACTCCTAGGTACTGGGCACCTTGTTTGTGAGTGTTTTATCTCATCTGAGGACGGAGATGGAATCCTCTTTATAATTGTGCAGTACCTCCTTCATAATCTGGCATAGGTTTCTGCAGACAGAAAGCACTCAGTAAATGAAATTCACCAGTAATTCAGGATTAATTGAAGGACTTGGGCTTGCATCCTCTAGGTTCTTCTGAAAGCTTAATGTTGCTATCAGTCAGAATTATTTCAGTTTGAAGTGACAGAAATCCAATTCAAACTGGCTTAAGTAAAAGAGGAATTTATAGGCTTCTGTAATGGAAATGTTCCTGAGCAGAGCTCATTTCAGGCATGGCTGGATCCAGGAACTCAAATGAGAACAACGTCAGTCTTTCTTTGCCTCTAGACTCTGCTGTTCTCTGCATTGGCTTTGTTCTCAGACATAATGAGATGGTCCCTAGCAGTTACAAACTTAACATCCCCAGCATAAAAGGGGGTGTCCCATTTCCAATAGTTCTAGGAAAATTCCCAGGATTGGGTTGTATTGCCCATCCCTGAACTAATCACTGCAGTCAAGAGAAATGCTTTGCTTGGCCAGGCCTGGGGTCATGTGGTCACGGAGCTGCCTCTGAGCAGGCAAGTTTTTTCCCAAAGGAAAACTGGGGTGCTATTACCCAAAAAATGAGAGGAGAATGCTGATTAGGCAAAACTATCAGGTGTCCATTTTAGTGTTAATGCACTCAATATGCAAACTGTAAGAAAAAATTACCTGCCAGTGAAAATTGGTTTGGGGTGGGGGTTATGGGCATATCTTTGGGGCATGTGGATTGAAAGCTCTATTTGGTGTTTCTCTAACTCATGGTGAGTTTATTTACCATATAGGGCCACTCTGCTGAATGCTAGCGTCCAGTTATGATGGGGAAACCAACTTTCCCCCAAGTCTGACCTGTACACTCAGCCAGAGGATGGTAAAGGGCTGGAAGGAGAGACACTCAATATAGCTGGGGAAATTTGCAGAGGCATTTAAAAAAGGGAACTAGAAATTTTTTTATTTTTTCAAACACAAGAATTAGTGTTTGATCAAGCACTAGCCATCTCAGTAGGTTTCCCCAGTGATCTGGTTTCCTGTTTCCTGGGTAAGCAGAACAGGAAATAGTAGTTTTTTGCTTTTCCATATTGTTTACTGGTCCTACTAGGCAGAAAAGGGAATTCACTGAGGTAACAAATACAGAAACTGAGATGGCACTGGAGGAATTTAAAATGCCCTAATTTCTCTACTGAATCTTTACTTTTTTTTCTGTACTGGATCCTTCTTATCAACATTTAAGCTTTCTAATGTATGTATCATATAAAAAAAAAAAGTCCTCCCTAAGTTTTATTTATCCCTCACTATGACCCTGTCTCCCACCTCACCTTCATGGCAAAATTTCTTGAAAGAGTTTGTTTTGTTTTCTCTATTTCCAATTCTTCCTCAGATTTCAACCTGCTCCAGTGTGCTGCTAACCAATCCCCCCCCCACACACACAGATACACTTTATGAAACAGCTCTCCCTAAATGCCTCAGTTGGTCCAAGACACTAAATCCAGTGACTCTGTGTTAAAGAGAAAAACAACATTCATTTTTTAGGTTCAGAGGCAGCAGTATGATATCCAATTTTTGTAAGTATTTGTTGAATGACTTAACAAATGTGTGCAGATCCCAGGCAAAGTAACCTGTACTGGGTAACCCAATCCCGGAGAGAGGAAATAGAGGTATTTTGCCTGGAAAAGGAAGAGTTCTGGAGTCGTGGGGCACTAGTGATTTTTTTAGACTCCACATGAAGGAGAGATATGTGTTCCATGTGGCCCCAGAAGTAGGAACACAGCAAGGGGGATCCCTTTCATTATAGAAATATTCTAACGGCCAGGGCTCTCCAAAGCAAAAAGGACTGCCTCTGTAGCTAGTGAGCTCCCTGTCACTAGTGGTAATCAAGCAGAAACTATTCTGTTAGGAGTACTCAGAAAAGAGTCCTGAGTTGAATGGGAGGGTATAGCACAGGATTTCTGAGGCAGATCCCAAATCTAAAATTCTGTGATTTGGTTAAGCAGGCATCTATAATCATCTGCCACTTTCCTGTTGTGTGTTCTTATGTAAGTTCTTCAGTCTCCTCGGCTGCAAAGAGGGGATAACAAGAACACCTACCTCAGAGGGTTGCTGTGAAAACCCAAGTGCAATAATGCATAATGCAAAAAGGGCTCAGCACGGAGCCTGGTGCATAGTAAGTGCTCAATAAATGTTTGCTTTTATTTGTATTTAGTGCAAACCCCCATTCCCAAGGTGGCAGCTGACTCCGAAGCATCTGTCTCATCACCTGCATTTGGGTTTCAGCCACGGCTTGTCCTTGACAGACACCAGAAACAACTTCCAGGAGCTGGGCTCAAAGAGAGCACAGAGGAGAGTGTTACCGAAGCCACTGTAATCCCCAGTGTACATCGTGCCATCTATGGAAGCTTTTGGTGGAGGGGAACTTGGAGACTCAGAAAGCAGTTACTCAATGTAGCACGTAGGAAGTCTAAATGCGAGGGTCTGCTTTCAAAGGTGATAAAGATACAGGAGGTCTGCCTTCCCCCTTCCCCCATCCCTCCCAGCCTCTTAGGCTTGATCAGCCGGGCAAGTGCCCATCCCCAAACACAATCCTAGGACAGTGTTCTCCTCTTCATCTTAATCACCAAGAAAAATCCCTTGTTTTGGCTTTAAACCCGACTTACTGAGCACGCACTGGGTCTTGGGTACTTACGCTCATTGTCATTAACCCTCTCAACAATTCCGAGAGATAAGTTGATTCCCCAGTTTACAGATGAGAAATCTAAGCCTAAGAGAGGGTAAGTAAATTTTGCAAGGTCACCGAGCTGGTTGATGACCCAGCCAGTGTCCTAAACATCCAGATTCTATGCTCGTCCATGCACAATTATCCAAAACCTCTGGAAAATTCTGAAATAAACCAAGGACATGTATATTTAATCAAGTGGTTCCCAAGAATAGAATTCCTAAAAATGTATTCCTGAGAAGCCTAGGAATTCTTGATGATAACTTGTCGAGGTTTTGGTGGAGTAGGGTACGGGGCGGGGAGGCTTTTGGAGAACTGGGAGCCACCCCTGGACACCCACTGCCATACATCTGACTTCTTCGCTTGATGCCCACTTTTCTGTGCCTCCTTACAGGTCTGGGTTGATGCTGGAACGCAGATATTTTTCTCCTATGCCATCTGCCTGGGCTGTCTGACTGCTCTGGGAAGTTATAACAATTATAACAACAACTGTTACAGGTGAGCACTTTCTCCCCAGACCCTGCCAGTTCCCCACCAAGCCCCCAGAGCCCTCCAGCTTCCAGGCTAGCTCAGGTCCTGCAGGAGACAAATGAGCTGTTTGTTGGCCTCTTCCTGTCCGAAGGTCAAAGAGTGAGCCACCAAAGGAGCTTGCAGAATAACAACTGTAAGCCGATTGCTTTCTGTTCCTTTCTGTCCACACCTTACAACCTCATTTGGGCCTCCGTTCCATCCTGGAAGGCAAAGATGTCTCTTCTGTTCCTTCCAGTGGATGAAGAAACAAGTACGTTGCTTGCCTGAGGTCACGCGGCTAGTAAATGGCAAAGTCAGGCCTTGAACCCAGGTGTTGGAACACGAGGACTGTGTTCTTCTGCCACTGTCCAGAAACCTTCCAGCCTCTTCTCACTGGACTATAGAATTCTCTCTTGGGTCACCCTGGAGGGGCTGGCGACCCACGCTGCCCCTCGGTCTCTCTGGCCTCTTACAGCTGGGAAGTGGTCTGACCCTTGGGTCTTGGCTGCTTGCCTCTCATCCCTGCTCTGGAACTGAGACCCACAGAGCCAAGGACTTGCTCAAGGCCACTAGCAGGAGCTGTAAGACGACGGTCTGTTTGCTGAGGCCTCGGGGACTCGTTCAAGGTTGGATGGACAGCTCTCCCTTAGAGCTGAAGATGTGCTTATGCAGGAATAAAGTCATGGAATAATGACAACAAAGCCATCCCTGATCACTGATTTAGTTGAGAAAGGAAATCTTTCAACAGATGATTCTGAGATGAGATAGGTACCAGGGGGAAATAATAAAGTTAGATTCTCGTATCTCATCCCATATAGTCACCATAAAAAATGTCAGATGGATTAAAGAGCTAAATATTTTTAAAAACGAAACCATACTAGGAATAAAAGAATGATTTCCAAATGGGAAAGGTTGTAGAAAACATTAAAATAATTAAGGGAATCACAAAGGAATAAAAGGACAGATTAGTCCACATAAAAATCTAGAACTTCTAAGATTTCTGGAAAGAAACACAAGAAACCATTAAAAAGAGCCAACTCTTAAGAGTGGTACTGGGAAGGCATAGGTGAGACTTTTTCCCGCCTTATCCCTTCTATACAGTTAAAATGTATGTTTGTTTGTTTTTACTCTAAACACATATTACTTTTATAATAAAAAATCAAGTTAATATAAATATCATCTACAAACTTTTCTTCATTATAACTCCTAAATAAAATATTATGAAAATCACCTACAAAATTAAAAGGCATACTAACCACATATTATATGATATTCAAAGGGTTTGTATCCATAATATATGAAGAATACAAGCAGATCAATAGGAAAAACATCAAAAGACCAGTAGAAAAATAAGCATCACACTCTCAAAATAATGAGAGCGTTGTTTTCAGGTAGCAGATTGGCAGTGGTGTAAACATTAAGCATATTCGATGAAAGTGAGGACGGATGCAGTAAGGGGATCACTTCACACTCTGCTTTGGGATGGTAACCTGAAAGAACCCTTGTGTTTCTGTATGGTACAGAGGGGGTCGTTTAATTGAAAGAAGCTTTGTACATGATAAATTAACCCCCACATGGTCCCCATCATAGAGATAGGGAAAGTGGGCCTTGTGGAAGTGACGTAGCTTATCCACGGTATCTAGGTAGTAAGTGGTAGAGTCTAAATTCTGGCCAAGGCCTCCAAATCCCCATCCCACCCTGGCTGAAATCTATTCTCCCTCCTTGCTGAAAGCTAGCTTAGTTATCACTTTTTAAATGCATTCATTAGGTCAGCAGTGTTTATTGGATCCTACTGAGTGCAAGACACTGGGGCTGATACTGTGGGAAGTACAGAAAGGAATGGCGTAATCCCAGTCTATACAGGGTGTAATTTGGGGAAACTGAGGCACTGAAGAAGTTGAAGTTGGAAGGTACAACCTGTTGAGGAAAATCAGAACCTGGGAGAAGAGAAACCCAAGAAAAGCTATTGTAGAATCCGACTGTGGCATTTGGAGTGAGTTCTGCTCTTCCTTGGGGTCTTTGGGTAGAGAGATCACTGGTTATGGCTGAGCAAAGGGATGACGGAGGAGAAGGACAGGCCGGGTTATCCATAGGGGCCTTTCCCCTTCAAGGCTTTCACAGGTGGAGCTGTGTCTGGGGGATGGGAGTTGTGGGGGATTGAATTGTGCACCCCATCGTGGACATGTTCTTGGTCTTGGTCTGCGTTCTGTTGGGTGTGGACCCAGGGTAAATAGGAACTCTTGAAGATGTTACTTCAGTTAAAATGGGGCCCAAATTAATCAGATTGGGCTTTAAACCAGATTACTGGAGTCCTTTACAAACAGAATGAAATTCAGACAGAGAGAGAGAGAGCCGTAAGAAGCAGCTCAAAGTCAGCAGAACCCAGAGAAAGGAGAAGTCACTGCTGTGTGCATTGCCATGTGACAGAAAACCCAAGGACCAAGGATCACCAGCAGCCAGCCCCAGAATGCCACAGTCTGCAGGGAGAAAGCATCGCCTTGCTGACACCTTGATTTTGGACTTCTAGCCTTGGACCTGTGAGCGGATAAATCCCTGCTGCTTAAGCCATCCCTTTTCATGGTATTTGTTTTAGCAGCCAGGAAGCTAAGACAGGAATTAACACACTTGTCAGCCACAGTATAGAATAATAACCATGACCAGGAAAGAAAGCACTCCAAAAGGAGAGAACAGCACAAGCAAAACTTCCAGTCTGGCCTGAGTGTGATCCACGCAAAATATTGGAGCAGGATGCTGCCTGCACACAGTTTTCACCACATTCATAGCCAGCTTTCAGTGCACACATGGCCCCTCTGCACTAGGCACTGGTGAAATGGCTTGGTCACTGTCCACCACCTCCAACTGGGCTGTCAGCTCCGTGAGGACAGGGGCTGGGTTTTCTTGTTCACCACAGTATCCCTTGTACAGTGTACCAGGTATAGTGCTGGCTTGCATGGAAGGAAGGAGCCACCCCGTTATACAAATGAGGAAACTGAGGCTCGTGGAGGTGAGGAACCTGCCTGCATTCACATTACTAGTGATGGAACATGGTTTTGCACCTGGATCTTTCTGGCTCTGCACCCCTGTTGCTCACTACCTGGGATGACCAGTTCTTTCCTGACTACTAGAGTTGAAGAGGATTTGCCCAAGACTGCTTCTCGCTGCCTGTGATCTTCTGGGGGCAGTGGCAGCTTTCTTCCCACCGAGCATCACGGGTTGCTATGTGTTAGCTGCCTCAGATCTCTTCTGCTTTCCCATCTACTAGGCAGGGCTTTCTCTCCCTCCCATTAGCAGAAGAAAGCAAGTCCCCTAGGTGACATTGCAGAATCAGAAGGCTCATTTGATTTCTCTTTCCAAACTGTTCCATTCATGGCTCTTCTCAACTCAGACAGAGGAAATTGGTACCCAGTCTTCTGACAATATAATAGCTTCTGCAGGTCTTAAAAGCCCAGCTTAGCTTCTGCCGACTTCAAAATGCCTGTTACATAAGGCTTTACCTAGACAGTGGGGGGATTAGAGGGATGTGAGCCGAGTAAACCAGGCAGGGAGAATCCTGACTTTCTGAATATATGCCCCTAAGCAGTGTCGACTTGAAGGTGGGGTGCCCCAAGAGTGGGGGTGGGGGCCGCAGGGCTGGAAGGGACCTCAGAGTCTGTCTAGAGCTTCTCTGTCCCTCTGTGTTTCTCTGGTGGTGAGAGGAGATCACTGAACGCCCTCCAGTAGAAGATTGGGATTTTTTTTAACAAGGGATATTGGTTTTTCAGCACCCACATGGATTCTCAGAGATAAATGTCCAACATCAGGATTTGGAAGTCTTCATTCATAGAGAGCATCAATTTTGTTTAGCTCCTAGAAAGAGCATGGACTTTGGTGTCTGAGATAACTGGATTCACATCCTGACTTGATCGACAACTGACTGTGAGACCTTGAATATGTGACTACTTCACTGGGCTTCAGAAGTAAATGATATGGTGTTCCAAAAATCCTTTCACAGGGCCCATCACATTACAGATACTTCTAAAATAATACAGGGGCATTCCAGAATGTAGAGGATATGGGGAAAAAAATGCTTTCCTCACCAGTACCACCTCATTTCCCACTGCTTAATAAGTTAGAGTCATTTTATTTGAGATTTCAGGAAACTCGTCCTAGAAGCAGATTTATCCCAACTTTAGGAATAATTCTGTCCTTATCTGGGCTGAACTAAAGTTCCTTTTGAGCAGAGGTAAATCAGGCTTGCAGATAAAATTCTCAGGTTTACCAGCCCAGCAAATGTTCACAATGCCAGAGTTCTTTAAAGAGACTTGTATCAGTCAGCTACTGCCACAAGAATGCTGTGTAACAAACAATCCCAAAACTCAGTGACTTACCACACAAGCATTTGCATTTATTGCTCACAAGTCCACTGGCCAGCTGGGGAAAATTCAGGCCATGAGTTGGGTGGACTGGGCTCTAGGGTCCAGGTTAAGTCTGCTCCTTGTGTATTCATTCTCAGATGCAGGCTGAAGGGGCATGTTCTTCTCATGACAGTTTACAGAAGTGCTATGGGACAAATCCAGTGACACGAACACATCTCAAGTCTCTGTGTTACATCTGCTAATATGCTTTTGGCCAAAGCAAGTCACGTAACTAAGCCCAAAGTCAGTGGGACAGGGAAATACATTCCACCCCAAGGAGAAGCTAAGGAGAGTGACTACTTGGTAGAAAATAATTCAATGTTTCACAAAACCCAAGAGACCTCATTATCTAAGCACCTCATCTTATAGATAGTGAGATCAGGCCCGGAGAGGAGGTTTTGCAGGGAGAATTGGAACCCAAGGCTCTTGACCCCCAGCCTAATGCTCTCTCCACTATGCTCCTGATTCCCATGGTCACTGCAGGGCAACAGGCTGTTACGGTCACCAAAAACATTAGAGCAACCTTGGATTGCATTACAAATAGTATGATGTCAGAAAAAGAGGAGGTGAAAGTCTTGCTCTGTTCTTGAGTATAGTGCTCAGTCCAGTTGTGACATTTAAAGACGAACTTGACAAACTCGAGTATATAACATATGAACAGGACCAGAAATTGGTAAGAGAACTGAGACATTTAACTGAGAGGGCAAAAACTTAAGGAGATAGAGGACTACTGTCTTCAGATCTCCCAAAGTTGAAGGGGCTCCATACACTTTTTGGAAAGTAGAACTAAAAGCTATTGTAGAAGGCAGACTTGAGTGGAATACAACATAAGGATGTTCTTAGTCATATTAGTTTGGGTTCTCTAGGGAAACAGAACTAACAAGAGATATCTATAAATATAAGGTTTTATAAAGGTGTCTCACACAACTGTGGGGACGCACGAGTCCAAATTCCGTAGGGCAGGCAGTGAACTGGCAACTCTGATGAAGGTGTTCAATGAACTCCTCAGGAAATGCTTTGTTGGCTAGCCAAAGAAGAAGTGAAGGTCCTCTCTCTTCCTTAAAAGTCTTCAACTGATTGGATTAAACCCAGCTGATTGAATTCTCTCATTGTGGAAGACACTCCCTTTATTGATGTAATCAGTCACAGGTGCAATTGACTGATGATTTAATAACCCAGCCTTCTGGTTTATTAACCAGCCACAAATGTCCTTGCAGTAACGATTATGCCAGTGCTTGCTTGACCAGATACCTGGACACCATCACCTGGCCAAGTTGACACATCTATCTAACCATCACTTTAGTAATAAGAAATGCCCACCCTGGGGCCTTTGCACCTGCTGTTCCTTCTAGGTGGAGAGCCTGTCCCCATCCCTGTCCTAGATGTAGAAGCACCATGGATGTGATTCTGTCCAACCAGCTCCTTTTCACTAGGGGTACATAAGCAGTGGCCATCTCACCACCACCGTTGGGATGCTCTCGAGATTATGCATGCATCTGAAAGGAGGTTGAACAAGAACCCCTGTGGGCTCCTCTCCTTTCAAATGGATCAGTCACTCATACTGGATGCTTAACTCCAAGCCACATTCTGCAGGGTCTGAGGTCTATGGCTTGGTGGCATGAGGATACAGAGCCCACTGTAGGAACAGCCAGAACTTGAGGGAACCATCTCCTTCATCTTGACAAAGCCCCATTATTTGTGGTCTGATTGCTTCTTGGTCTGCACCAGTTTCTCTCATGGCTTTATGCTGGTGCTTCTTTGCTGGTGAGCCCCTCTGGGAGCTGGTGAGAGTAAGTGCTCTGATAAATGCCTCCAGGGGGTGGTCAGACTTTTGAAGGGCCCCGGTGCCTCGAGGCAGGAGAGCAGAAGGCTGAGCAGTGAGACCTGGGAGATGCTCTTCCAGTAAAATAGTTTGACCTCTCCTCTGTGAGGCTGCTGGGATGATGTCTGCAGTGGTTCCCCTGGCTGAGAAGCAGCTTTGGCCTCCCAGGAACACAGTCCTCTTTTGCTTTCCCTGGACAATCCCTCCTACCAGGGATTTAGGGGAGTGCTGGTCACTGTTCCAGTTTATTAATGCTGCCATTTTGCAAAACACCAGAAATGGATTGGCTTTTATAAAGGGGTTTATTTGGTTACAGGATTACAGTCTTAAGGCCATAAAGTGTCCAAGGTAAGTCATCAACAATCAAGTACCTTCACTGAAGGAAGGCCATTGGCATCCAGAAAATCTCTGTTAGCTAGGAAGGCACGTGGCTGGCGTCTGCTGATCCTGGGTTGTGTTCCAGCTTCTCTCTCAGCTCCTGTGTATTCTTCAATATGTTGCTCTTGGGGTGTTTTGTCCTATCTTAGCTTCTCCAGAGCAAAAGTCTATTTTCAATGGCCGTCTTCAAAATGTCTTTCTAAATTGCAGCTCTCCAAAATGTCACTCTCAGCTGCTCTGAGGTCCCTCTGTTTGTGAGCTCTTTTATAGGACTCCAGTGAACAAATCAAGAGCCATCCTGAATGGGTGGGGCCACATTTCCATGGAAACATTCAGTCAAGATATCACACCCTAATCAAAGGTGCCACTTACAGTTGGGTTGGGTCACATCTCCATGGAAACAACTTAATCCAATATTCCAACCTAATCAACACTAATACATCTGCCCCCACAAGATTGCATTGAAGAACATGGTATTTGGGGGGACATAATACATCCCAACCAGCACAGTCTCCAAATATGTTCTCGCCTAGGTCTGTGTTTTCCTACTCTCCATCTTTCCTTCCTTCCTACCCCTTCTTTGTGCCTTTGGTCTGTGACCTGCCTTATCTTGTAGACGTTCAGGAGGAGTTGTGTGGCCATGGAGCAGCCACATACTGTCTCTGAACCTCAAGTACTTCATCAAGAAAATGGGGCTGCCCTTGTCTGCCCCACCCCACCCACCCACCCCCAACCCCCGCATGGCTGTGAGGCCCAGGTGGAGAATGTCTGAGCGGTTCTGCCCCATTCTGACCTGAGCCTCTCTCACCACTTCCCCACAGGGACTGCATCATGCTCTGTTGCCTGAACAGTGGCACCAGTTTCGTGGCCGGGTTTGCCATCTTCTCCGTCCTGGGCTTCATGGCGTACGAGCAGGGCGTGCCCATTGCTGAGGTGGCAGAGTCAGGTAAGTTTGCTGAAGTCGAGGGTGAAAAAGGCCAAGGGCAGTGGGGAAAACTTCGGGGACAATTACAATGAAAATCAGATCTCCCCCACCACGGCTTATCCTTCTCCTTGGTTTGTGTCTCAGGAAGTGACCCCACTGTCCATCCACAAACCAGGATCTTGGGAATTACCTGGGAATGAAACCTTGACATCTCCCCACTCCTGAATCCAGGGCATCCCCAAGGCCTGTAGATTCTGCCTCTGAGTGTCACTCCTCTTGGTCCACTTACCCCCAGCTCTGCTGTCTTCCTGCTGGTCCAGCTCCCCATCGCCCACCTGGGTGACTGAAGGAACCCTCCCTGGCCTCCCTGCTTTCATACCTCCCCCTCCGTTACATTCTCTGCATTGCAGAGGGTTTGTTTGTTTTCAAAATGCATATCTGAACATGTCCTTCTCAGAGGAATGTGGTTCCTTGGTTTCTCACACTGCTAGGTTCTTAGTGTGGCCTGCAGAGGCCTGTCTGGCCAGCACCTGCAGCCTCGCCTTCCATATCACCCATCTCATTCCCCCACACTCACTCACTCTGCCCCTCCACAGTGGTCTGCCTTCACTTCTGCAACATAGCTCACTCCCTCCCACCCCAGGGCCTTTGCACATTCTGCTGCCTCTGCTTGGAGAGCCTCTCCTTCTCCCTACCCTAGATTAGAATCACCATGAACGTGACGGCCTTAAATGCAGCCTGATGGTGATTTTGCAAAATGGTGAATAATTCTTCCCTTGCCTTACCTGGTGTGTGAATTCTAGGAAAATTCAGCATATGTTAAATATAAAAATGTTTTGTGTCTACATGTTAAACAGTTATATTCTAGGTCAGGTCATTATAAATAGGCTTTTCACAACAAAAATGTCTGATGGGACAGTTTGTCAAGAGCAGCTTGGGGAGTCTAACCTCCCTGTCCTTCACCTACTCGGTGCCCGTGGTGCCCTCCATTCATGTGACAACCCCAAATGCCCCTGGGCCTCACTGCCCCCATTGGTAATCCTGATTTAGGGTATGGCAGTTTGCCTGGTGTTTACAGTCCCTGCCATGAACAGACGTCCCGAGCCAGTGCAGAGGATACTAATATGATCAAAGCTCTCAATCCTTTAGTGCCTGCTCTGGGCAAGAGCCATCTCACACATGATCACATGTGATCCTCAGATCAGTCCTCTGAGGGAGCACTTTTGCTATACCCATTATACAAATGAGGAAATTGAGGATCAGAAAGGTGAGGTCACTTTCCCATGCTCACACAGCCTGGAAGTGACAGAGCTGGTATTTAATCCCAGGCCATCTGGCTCCAGAGCCTATGATCTGACCACTCCATCCAGCTGCTCGCTGTGGATGAAACACCTGGCATTTCACAAACCACCCCTGTATCTTTCTCTCAATAAGCCATAGACAGTCTTATGAGGAATCATTACCTTCTCTATGGTAGCTTTGCCCTTTCTGAGAATCCATTTCTTCCTCTGTAAAATGAACATCCTAATTCCCACCTCATGGTGTTAAATGAGTTAGGGTATACTGCATTGTTGTTTGCTGACCTTCTCTGCATGTAGCCCAGTCTGTCTCTCTGATAGTTTTTACAGCCAGAGTACTGTCTCCTGGAGTTTGAATTTTTATAGACAGCTTATAGTTGGGTCTTTCTCTTTTTAACCAGTTTTGTAATCTCTGCCTTTTATTTGGAGCATTTCATCCATTTGCATTTAATGTAATTATTGATATGTTGGGTCCTGAAGTCTGTTTCAAGACAGAAAATGGTCAGAATAATAATCATAAGTAGGAAGTGTTAGATGTACAGTGGGAAGTGTAAAGTAGTACATAGTAGTACATTATTAACCCTAAATAGACTTTGATATGTTACAGATGCATATTGTTGGCTCAAGAGCAATTGCTTAGAAAATGATTTTTTAAAAGATAGAGCTAGAAAGCTAATAGATAACATACAATGAAACATTAAAAATATTGACTAACCTAAAAGAAGGCAGGAAAAGCACAACAGTTTTTTATAAAAACGGAATGGATAAAGGAAAGCAAATACAAAATGGGAGACTCAAGCCCCAGCCATATCAATAATTACATTAAATGCAAATGACTAAAAAAATCCAATTAAAAAGCAGAGATTATCAGACTGAATAGCAAGACACAACTACAAGCTGTCTAAAAGAGACATACTTTAAATTTAAAGACACAGATGAATGAAGAGTAAAAGAATAGGAAAAGATATAACATGCAATTAATAAACAAAATAAAACTGGTATAGCTATATTAGTATCAGACAAAGTAGACTTCAAGTCAAAGATAAAAAAGGCTAATGCATAATGATAAAACAGGAAATTCATTGGAAAGAGATAATGTTAAACGTGTTTTACCTAGCAACAGAGATTGAAATACATAAAGCAAAAGTTGACAGACCTAAAGGAGAAAATAGATACTCCACAGTCATATATGGAGATGTTAATACCCCTCTTTCAATAATTGATAGGACAACTAGACAAAACATTAATAAAGACAAAGATATCTGAGCAACACCATAAACCACATCAACTTAAATGGCATTTATAATATGTTATCCCCAACAACTGCAGAACACACATTCTTTTCAAATGCGCATGAAACATTCACCAAGATTGACCATATACTGGGCATAAAATAAGTCTCAATACATTTCAAAAGATTGAATCTTACAAAGTGTGTTCTCTGACTGCCACTGAATTAAGTTACAAATCCATAAATTAGAAAAAGACATCTAGAAAATCCCCAAGCATGTGCAGATCAAGCAACACAATTCTAAATATCCCATGGGTTAAAGAGGAAAATATTTGAAACTGCACAGTAATGAAAACACAATGTTCAAAATTGGTGGGATACAGTTAAAGCAGTGTTTACAGGGCAATTTATAACCTTAAATACCTATATTAGAAATAAAAGTTTAAAATCAAAGATCTGTTTTTATCTTAAGAAACTGGAAAAAGAAGTACAATTAAGCCCTAGGTAAGAAGGAAAGAAATGGTAAATGTAGATGAGATAAACAAACAGTAGGAAAAACTTTTAAAGCCAAAACTTGGTTCTTAGAAAAGATTAACAAAATTTATAACCCACTATCAAGGCTAATTAAGGAAAAACATGAGAGAAAAAACTAATACAAGGAATTACAGAGGAGCTATGGCTATAGATCCTACAGCCATTTAAAGGATAATAAGGGAATATTATGAGCAATTTCAAGCCAATATACTTGATAACATAGATAAAATAGACAAATTCCTTACAAAAATACACACCTTACTAAAGCAGACTTAAGACGAAATGGAAAAACTGAAAATATATCTATATATAAAGAAATTGAATTTATTATCAAAACCTCCCCACCGATCTGACTTCCAAGGGTGTCAATCTCCCTGGCAACGTGGGATATGACTCCTGGGAATGAATCTGGACCTGACACCTTGGGATTGGGAAATCTTCTTGACCAAAAAGGGGATGCGAAATGAAACGAAATAAAGTTTCCATGGCTGAGAGTTTCCAAGGGGAGTTGGGAGGTCACTCTGGTGGACATTCTTATGCACTATATAGATAACCGTCTTTAGTTTTAATGTATTGGAATAGCTAGAAGTAAATACTTGAAACTACCAAACTCCAACCCAGTAGCCTTGACTCTTGAAGATGATTGTATAGCAAAGTAGCTTATAAGAGGTGACAGTGTGATTGTGAAAACCTTGTGGATCACACTCTCTTTATCCAATGAATGGATGGATGAGTAGAAAAATGGGGACAAAAAACTAAATGAAAAATAGATTGGGGGGATGTTTTGGGTGTTCTTTTATTTTTTATTCTTATTTTCACTTTTCCTGGTACAAGGAAAATGTTCAAAAAATAGATGGGGGTGATGAATGCACAACTATATGATGGTACTGTGAACAGATGATTGTACTCTTTGGATGATTGTATGGTATATGAATATATCTCAGTAAAATTGAATTAAAAACAAAAACCTTTCCACCAAAGAAAACTTCAGGCCCAAATGGTTTCACTGGTGAATTCTACCTAATATTTAAGGAAGAAATAAGCTCAATCTTATACAAATTCTTTTCAAAATTAGAGGCAGTAGACTGCTGTAGCATCTGAGGTCAATGACACTGACATAATTACCTGTCTCCGCAAATTTTCTCCCCAAACAATAAGAAAACACAAGAAGGGAAAAGTAAATTCCTCACAAAACCACATCCTCTGCATAACCTGAAGACAGCAATGTCCAAAACTGCAAAATAACTGTGAGTTAAAAGAAGGAGGAAAGAAAGAAAAATCACCAAATCCCTGAACACAGTCTCTCATAACACCACCCACTTCTGTTCTGCTGCAAAGCTTTGTGGTCAGCAAAGGAACAGGGAGAAAAAGGGGGAAACAGAAGAGAGGGTAGCAAAGGGACCTATGGGTGACTTGAAACAACCACCGGAAAGATTAAATCCACTCTAAATCTGAAAATACTGGAAAAGGGTCAAGGAAAATTGCATCATGGACTAATGAGAAGGGATTCAGAGTATGTGTGAATTAAAGAGGCGGGCACCATTTAAAGAGAAGGTGAGATTTTAAAGGACAGACACACTTTCAAGAGGGCAGCTTTTGAAATACATAGTTTCTGGAGCAGAAAGAGAAGTAAAATGAAGGGACAAGTGCCCTTTGGCAACTGGATGGTGAAGGGAAAATCAAGAAAAGAGGAGAAAATTTAAATTCCTACAAGCCAAAAGAGAACTTTAAAATTAAGGCGCTCACAATCCTTCCCTCCAGCATCAAAACAAACAAACCCCTAAAATATCTGGACTTTGGTGTACCGACAAAAGAGGGCACCATTAACGAGCAATGTTGCAAAACACTCCACTAGCATAAAAATGAACAAGAGAAAAGTCAAATCCATATAAGAGCCATTACAGAAAATCAGGACTAGAAATCTCCCACATATCTACTGAAGAATTGCAACTCCTCCCAAAACCAAGCATGAAGCAGAAAAAAACCATGAATCAATTCTCCAAACACAATTTAATATGCTTAATTAAGTATTTGTGGACATGAAAAACCACTTTGAATCAGAAATTCAAAAACTAAAAAATGGACCAAAAAAAAAACCAAGAAGAAAATGTAAAGAATGGATTGAACTCAGGAAAGAAATGGCAAAATGGCAAAATTATCTCAGAAGTAAAGAATAAATTACAAGGTGCTCAATGGAGAATAACTTCAATTTAATAAGAACCTTGAAGAAAGGCAAGAAAACAATCAAGAGAATTAAAATGACATAAAGATACCAGAAGAAAAAAAGAAAGAAATGAAAGACAGACAAAGAAATAAACAATATTCTTATTATCAGGGTCTCTGAACAAGAAAAACAAAACAATGGAACAGAGGATATTTTAAACTGTAATCCACAAGGGGTGACAGTGTGATTGTGAAGACCTTGTGGATCACACCCCCTTTATCTAGTGTATGGATGAGTGGAGGAATGGGGATAAAAACTAAAGGACAAACGGGGTGGGATGGGGGGATGATTTGGGTGTTCTTTTTTCACTTTTATTTTTTATTCTTGTTCTGGTTCTTTCTGATGTAAGGAAAATGTTCAGAGACAGATTGTGGTGATGAACACATAACTATGTTATCATACTGTGGACAGTGGACTGTATACCATGGATGATTGTATGGTGTGTGAATGTATTTCAATAAAGCTGAATTTAATTAAAAAAAAAAAACTGTAATCCAAGAAAACTTTTCAAAAATAGAAAAATATCTGATTGTAAACATTGGAAGGACTCCCTGGGTACTGGGGGAAGTTAACCCAGAATGATTAACAAGATATCAAACAACAAAACAATAAGCTTTAAGATATTAAAGCTAATAGACTTGAAAGATAAAGATAAAACCCTCACGGCTTCCACAATACAGGAGATCAAATAACTTACAACTTTCAAAAGCAAAAGAATTATGCTGACATCAGACTTGTCAAAACCAACATACAAAGCAAGTCAACAAATACAGGAACAGTTTAATAACTTAAAAAAAAAAAAAGTAAATCAAGGATTTTGTATCTCCCAAGCTTTCCTTCAAATATCAAGGATTTGTAAAAATGATGTACAAGAACATAGGGAATTCTGCACTCATTAGTCTCTCTTGAGGACCCTACTAGAGAATGAGCTTTATATAACCCAACTATGACTAGGACACCTTCAGCAAAGGAATGATGGTGAGCATTTAAAAATATGTAAGTATACATCTGAAACTAAAACAAAAGTGGGGATGAGAGTAGAGAACTAATATAAAAGCTATATACTGTTACAAGCTAGAAATAATTCAACTAAAAATGGAAAGGGAAGAAAAAGGGAAAGAGGAAAATAGAAAAAGCCCATGGTCATATAGGTAGTAGTTGGTGGTAAAGGATAAAAAACATGATAACCAGATAATAAAAAGTTAAATAAGAAAATAAGAGACTAAAGGCCTAAGTATAAACAAAATACTAACCTTCCTAAATACAAAAAAATTACAAATACAAAAATAATGAATATATATCTTGTCGAGAAACATGAGTATAAAATACACATAATTATAAAATCTTTTGACAGAGTTAAGACCAAACATATCAGTCATATCAATAAATGTGAATGGGCTTAAGACTCACCTATTAAAGAAAAATATTTTCTTTTTCTCTTGGCTCACAAAACAAGACCCAACTATATGCTTTTTTCAAGAGACATACCTAAAATAAAGTGATTCACAAAGGCTAAAAATCGTAATATCTAGCAACTGTGATATCAAAGTAGAATTCATCCCCAAAGCGTTAAACATCACAAAGAAGGACACTTTGTAACATTAAAAACCACAGTTCACAATGAAGATAAAACATGTATAAAAATATTTGCACCAAGTAATACAGCAATAGTCTTTATGAAGCAAAAACAGCTGGAGATACAAGGAGACAGAGAGAAACACAGTAAGATACTTAAAACACCAGTGTCAGTATAAGAGAGACCATGTGGACAAAAGTAAATAAGGAGATACAGGAGTTAAACAACATAATCATTAGGGTAGAGTTTATGGATATTTATCCAACTCTACATCCTGATAATAGAGAATGCACATTCTTCTCACGTGCCCACAACACATTCACACACAAACACAGTCAAAAAAAGTGATATATTAGGTCCCAAAGAAAGCATCAGTAATTCCCATTAAAGTAAAAAGATTACAAGCAATTCTCTCTGATCACAATGATATAAAACTAGAAGTTACTAATAAAAACGAAAACAAAAAAGAGCCTTCCACCTGGAAATTAAGTGGGAAAAATAAAACTCCTATTAAACAACTCTTCAGTAAAAGGGGAAATACAAACCGAAATTATGGAATCTGATAAAAATGAATAATAATGACAGTCAGAACCTATGGAATGTTTTCAAAGCAGTGAGCAGAGGAAAACTCGTTGCACCAAACATTTTTATCAATAAAAATGAAAGAATCAAAGTAAGTTAATTAAATTCCCAGCTAAAAAACTAGGCATACAACAACAAAGTAATCCAAAAGGAAGTAAAAGGAAGGAAATAATATAGATAAAAGCAGAAGTTAATGAGGTAGAAAATAAAAATTTGTGTATCTAATTAATAAGACAAAATCCTTTTTTAAAAAAATTAAACCAGACAAGCTACCAGATAACTAGATCAAGGTAAAAAAAAAGGAGAAAACACAAATAACAAGATGGAAAATGGCAAGGGGGAAATAATCATTGAAGCAGAAGAAAGGTTTTTAAATGCTGAGGCCACTTTTCAGACCTCTATGCAAATAAATCTGAAAAATTAGATGAAATGAATATTTTCTGTTTTCCATTTCCTCTAGAAATACAGATTACCACAATTGACTCCATTTGATTTAGAAAGCTTAAACAGACCAATTCCCATAGAAGAAATAGAGAAAGTTATTGGGGAACCACCCCCATGAAAAAGCACCAGTCCCAGAGGGTTTCACATGGGAATTTCACCAAACCTTCAAAGACCAGATAGTACCAGTGCTTTATAAATTATTTCAGAGCATTGAAAAGGAAGGAAAACTTCCTAACTCCTTTTATAAAGCATGTATGCATGTATTTAAACTGGATAGGGACAATACAAAGAGAGAAAACTATAGACGAATATCAGTCATGAATATCAATGCAAAAGTGCTGAACAAAATATTAGCAAACAGAATCTTACACCAAATTAAGAAAGCAATACACTATGACCAAGTGGACTTATTCCAGGAAGAATGCAAGGTTGGTTCAATATTAAGAAATCCATTTTTATATACCATATTAATATATCTAAGGGAAAAGTCATAAAATTACCTTCATAGATGTTAAAAAACGTTTGACAAAATTCAACACCCATTCATGATAAAAGACTCAAGGAAATAGAAATTGAGGGATATTTTTAAATGATGATAATGTACATATGTGCGTATATGTACATAATTGTCTTAAAACCAGTATTTTATTTAATGGTAAAATACTAGAGGTATTTCCACCAAGATGAGAAACAAGGCAAGGATACCTACTATCTCCACTAACTGTTCAACATTTTACTAGAGCTATTAGCCAATGCAATTAGAAAAACCAAATAAATTAGAGGCATGAGAATGGATAAGGAAAAGTAAACCTATCTCTATTTATAGATTATATGATAGTATACCTGGACAACCCCAGAGCTTTAATGATAAAATCTAACTCAAACAACAAAAGAATTCAGTATAGTAGCAGAATTTAAAATGACCATACAAAACTCTGTAGCCTTCATATACACAAACAGTAAACAGAGGGCATAATGGTAAAGAAAATCCCATTTACAATAGCAACAGTGACGATTAAATACTAAGGCATAAATTTAACCAGAAATATGTAAAATCTATATAAGCAGTGTATTAAAACACTACTGGAAGATACAAAAGTGGACTTACACAGTTAATAGGACAATTCAACATTGTAAAGATGACAGCGCTCCCTAAGTTAATTTATGAATTCAATGCAAGTGAATGCACCTGCATTGAATTAGCCAGTGAAAATACTGACAAGCTATTTTATGGAGTTAGACAAATTAATGCTAGAGTTCCTGTGGTAAAGCTAGTATGCACAATAGCCAGGGAAACATTGAAAAAGAAAATCCACAAAGGGAAACTAGTCTTACCAGACATTAAACACATATTATAAAGCTGTATAATGAAACAACAGGCACTAAAGGTAAACAGACCAGTGGAATTGAATAAAAGTCCAGAAGCAGACAAATGGAAATTTAGTATATGATAAAGGTGGCATCTCAAATCTTTGGACTAGAGATGTACTTTTTGAGAAATAGTGCTGAGACAAGTGGGTAACCAGTTGAAAAAAGATGAAATCAGAATTCTTATCTCATACCATACACAAGAATAAACTCCAAATGGATTGGGAAGTAAATGTAAAAACTGAAACCATGAAGTACTAGAAGAAAACATGGGATAATTCTTCTTTAACCTTGAGAGAGGAAATAGCACTCTCATACATAGCTGGTAGGTCTGCAGACTAGTTACAGTTCATCTGGAGAAGAACTTAGCTGTATTTCTACAAGGTTACTCTTTGCAGCATTTCTGGTAGTTGCAAAATATTGGGAACAACCTAAATGCCCACATAGGAGAGTAGTGGTATAAACTATGGTATGTCTACACAATCAAGTACTGTATAACTATAAAAATGAATGAGAGAGATCTCTATGAGCTGATATGGACTAATTTACAGGATATAATGTACAGTAAAAAAAAAAAGCAAGTATCTATAGTATGGTATACATCATACAAGATAGAAGGGACAAAAAATGCTCATTTGCAAAATGAACTGTATAAAGGATAAACTAGAAATTAAAAAGACTGGTAATCTGCAAAGGGTGGGTGGAAAAAGGGTGAAAAGAAGGGACGAATGGAAAGGAGGTAGAAGGAAAGCAACGTGGAGTGTATATATTTTATTAGCTCTGGCAATATTTCACATATCCCCCAAATAAATAAATAATAATTTTTTTGTGGGTAGAATCTAAAATGGAATACAAAGAGTAACAAGTAAGCTTAACTGTATTACAAATGAATAATGTAATCATATTGATGGAGAAGAAAAGAACTAACCCAAGTGTATTAGTCAGGGTTCTCTAGGGAAACAGAACCAACAGGAGATATCTGTAAATAGTATGAGATTTTATAAAGGTGTCTCATGCAACTGTAGGGATGCTGGAGTCTAAATTCCATATGGCAGACTGTGAGCTGACACTCCGATGAAGGTCTTCGATGCATTCCCCAGGAGAGGCTGGCTGGCTGAAGTAGAGATGAAGGTTTTCTCTTCTGTCCACTGAAGCTATCACCTTCCCCTTAAAAGCCTTCCATTGATTAGATTAAATGCCTCTCACTATGGAAGACACTCCCCTTGGCCCACTGCAGATGTAATTAGCCCCAGATGCAATCAACATACTGATGATTTAAGTCCACAATGATTTATGTCCTCACAGCAACAGATAGCCAGTGCTTGCTTGACCAGACAGCTGGGAACCATCACCTGGCCAAGCTGACACATGAACCCAACCACCACACCAAGTAACTTCAGAAAACCATATTTTGACTGGATACCTAAATAGATAAAGGCAAAAATAATTGTAGTGTTCTCTTGTAAGTAAATTTTTCTCACATGAATATGGGTTAGCAATTCTTTAACTATTCTGTGAGTATGTTGAAATTGAACAAATATTATATTATAGATAATAAAAGACAGGTTTTTCACTGTGAGAAAGAAGTTACAAATAAAGGAAAGGAGGGGAAGTTATAGCATTGGGCTGGAATGGGAGGCTTCAGTTTGAACTCATGGTTTTTAGTATGTACACATACAGAGAAAGATAGAAATACATGTATGCAGGGGAGGGGTAATATACATCCTTGTATTTCTGAGCTTAGTGTGCTGAGAGGGCCAAGAAGCCATGACATCCCAGTAGCAAATGAGCACACCGTGGGCTCAGAACTTGGTTTCTAAACACCATTCTCCAATAAAAGGAGCCAGGGCTCCTTGGAGGAGCAGTTGATGCAAATGCTGGGGCAAGACAAGATGAAGCTGGAACATTTGGTGGTGCTAAAAAATAAGGAAGTGCTCAGAACAGGCATGGAGACACAGGAGTCAACCTGCAAGAAGCTCCCAATGACCCAAACTGGAACAATTTGAGTAGCCATATAAAAAACAGTACTACTGGATGATGATGCATACAATAAACCAAATACCCAGGATCCATAATGATATAAATAAATAACCGAATAAATAAATAAATGGAGGTGAAGGAACATCTCTTCCTTCTGGAAGAATTCCAGTTAATAAATGAAGGAATAAGGAAATGTGAAATCACCATTGGGCAAACACCACAGTAATCACTGTGGCAAGATCCACCAACAGATGCTAAAATCAGTAGACAGAAGTTGAGAAGAAACAGGACATTTTAAGAATCTTAAGGTCTCTCCCCAAGATATTTATCAATTACTAATGGAAAAATAGTAATGTTACAGTAAAGAATCTTCCAGCAGACTCCAGTTTAACCAAGTGGTCAAGCACCACGTCACCAGTAATAAGACTTATTAATAAGATGCATTGAGGACACAATGCATAACCTTTCCAAAAATGGATAACCTCAGTCTAACCATGAGAAAACATCAGACAAACCCACACTGAGAGACATTCTGCAAAATAAGGACCAGTACTCATCAAAAGTATTAAGTCATGGAAGATATGAAAAGACTGAGGACCTGTCACAAATTGGAGGGGACCAAGGAGATACAATAATTGAATGCAATTGGGATCCAGAATTGGATTTTGGAACAGAAGGAGGATATTAGGGGAAAAGCTGGTAAAATATGAATAAACTCTGTAATTTAGTCAATAGTATTGTACCAGTGTGAATTTCATGATTATGAAATATTGGATGCATTTCTCTAAGATTGGGAACAGAGCAAGGATGCATGTTCTCTCTGCTTCTGTTCATTATTTTACCAGAGTTTCTAGAGAGTGCAATAAGGCAACAAATTTTTTTTTTTAATTAAGATTGAGAAGGAAGAGTAAAACCTGTTTTTATTCACAAATAACATGATTGACTACATAGAAAATCCTAAGGAACCTACAAGAGAAAAAAAGCTACTAGAATTAATAAGTGACTTTAGCGAGGTCACAGGATAAAGGGAAAATAAAGAAAAATCTATATTTCTTATATGCTAGCAATAAATAATTGGAACATTTAAAACTTCTTCTCCTCAATAGACACCATTAAGGAAATGAAAAAGCAAGCCATAGACTGGGAGAAAATATTCATAATGCTTCTCTGACAAAGGATTTATAAATAAATAACCAAATAAATAAATAAATGGAGGTGAAGGAACAGCTCTTCCTTCCGGAAGAATTCCAGTTAATAAATGAAGGAATAAGGAAATGTGAAATCACCATTGGGTAAACACCACAGTAATCACTGTGGCAAGATCCACCAACAGATGCTAAAATCAGTAGGCAGAAGTTTGAGAAGAAACAGAACATTTTCAGAATCTTAAGGTATCTCCCCAATAACACATAGGAGCTGAGAGAGGAGCCCAAATACATAAAGAACCCTCAGAACTCAATAAGAAAATAACCAAAGAAAAAATGGGCAAGAAACTCAAACAGGCACTTCATTAAAAAAAAAAAAAAGATATGTGCATATTAAGAATTCTCAACATCACTAGTTATCAGAGAATTGCAAATTAAACCACTAATGGTAGACCTTCATACCCACCTTAATGGCTAAAATTTAAAAGACTGACAATATCAAGTGTTGGCGAGAATGTGGAGCCACTGGATGTCTTAAACATGTCAATGGTATATAAAAAGGCACAGCTACTTTGGAAATCAGTTTGGCATTTCTTATAAGGTTAAACACACCCTCACTGTGTGACCCAGCAATTCCACTCCTAGGTAGAATGGACAAAGCTAATTGAAGGTGAAAAAAATCGGATCAGTCATTGCCCAGGTGATGACAGGGAACAAAAATGGATATATGGCAGAGGGGATCAATGGAAATGTTCTCTATCTTGAAGGCAGTAGTGGTTATCAGGGTGTGCTGTTTTGGATGTATTATGTCCCCCAAAATGCCTTGTTCTTTGATGCAGTCTTGTGGGGGCAGACGTATTAGTTTTGATTAGGTTGGAATCTTTGGATTAGGTTGTTTCCATGGAGGTGTGACTCACCCAACTGTGGGTAATACCTTTTGATTGGATTATTTCTATGGAGGTGTGACCCCACCCATTTATCATGGATCTTGATTTAATCATTGGAATCCAATATAAGAGCTCAGACAGAAGGAGCTCGCAGCTGCAGCTTAGAGAGACATTTTGGAGATGGCCTTTGAAAGCAGACTTTTGCTGACACTTTGCTCCAGAGAAGCTAAAAGAGGACAAAACACCCCAAGAACAACATTTTGAAGAACACACAGGAGCTAAGAGAGCAGCTGGAACACAACCCGGGATCAGCAGATGCCAGCCATGTGCCTTCTCAGCTAACAGAGGTTTTCTGGATGCCATTGGCCTTCCTTTGGTGAAGGTATACTCATGTTGATGCCTTAATTTGGACATTTTCATGGCCTTTAGACACTGTAAATTGGTAACTAAATAAATCCCCTTTATAAAACCAATCCATTTCTGATATTTTGCATAACAGCAGCATTAGCAAACCATAACACAGGGTGAATATACTTTTCAAAATTCATTGAACCATATTCTTAAAATGGGTAGTTCACTGTATGTAGATTATACTTTAATAAGGCTATTTTAAAAGGCAAAAAACAAAAAAACAATCAGAGTTAACATTTATTGAGCATTTACATTTTTAAGTGCTTTTAGTATTCAGTGTTACCTCACTGAATTCTCAAAAACACCACATGGCGTACGGCTTTATTATCCCCATTTTTCAGCTGTGGAAATATAAGACACAGATCACTGTAAATAATGAGACAACCAGGATTTGCACCCAGGCCACCTGGCCACAGAACCTGTGCCCTTAACCACTTTGCTAGGACATCGGGGGACGTTCCCCCGACATTATTAGGATTCATTCCAAGGGTAAGTGAACCAAGCCCTTTATTTGAAGCAGCTGAAATAAGTGTCCCCGGAGGAGGCGAGGGGCCACTAGGGAGGGTTAACCCAGGCGGAACAGCATTTCTCCAAGCCTGGACCCCTGACAACCTAAATTGGTAGTGGGGGTGACTGGTCCTGGTGTCATCCTAGACTGGCAGCAGTAGAAGCTCAAGGCTGGGCCTGAGAACTCCTGGAGAGAACAGTGGAGACGCATCTGTCTGTTGGACCAAACTGGGTTTGATTCCTGGCCCCTCCAGGCTCCACCCTCTCGCTTACCTCTCTGTGCCTCAGCTTCCTCATCTGCACAATGGACATCCTTGCACTACCAAGTTCAAGAGTGGTTGGGAGAGTTAAGGGATTTATATAAGAAGCAGGCACTAGGATTCACCTCCAGAGAACCTCTTTTGTTGCTCAAATGTGAAGTTTCTCTCTTAAGCCTAACTCTGCAAATAAATTCATGGGACAGGAGCCCCAAGACGAATGAGACTTCCTGGCGATGTGGGACATGGATTCTGGGAATGAGCCTGACCCTGGCATCGAGGGATTGAGAATGCATTTTTGACCACAAGTGCGGAAAGAAAGGCAACAAAATAAGGTTTTAGTGCTAAGAGAATTCAAATAGTCAGGACGGTGCCCTGGAGGTTTCTCCTATGCAAGCTTCACCTCAATATGCCAAATGACGACAATATAAGTCCAAGTCAACAGTAGTCCCGAAAACCTTCAAGAATACACAGATCCCTATCTGGGACTCTATATAAGTTTCACTCACTAAGTTTATTCGTCACAAACTTAGATCCTTCAGAGTGCTCCTATGCCAGCTAAGTCCCAAAACCCAGAGGCAATAGCCTCTTCAAGAACATCAACTAGATGTGTCCCCTTTGCTCATAAAGTTGACACCCCTTTTCAACACGAATAAGTTAGGGTGGTCACTGCCTAGACATCCCTGAAGATCGAGGAAGTGATTAAATTAGAGGAAGAGGTAGCAACAGGCAAGATGGAAGTTAACAAAGGATTATGAATACTGAGTCTCCATATAATTTTCTTTTTCTTAGTTGCTAGCGTATTAGAATAGTTAAAAGAATTGAAATGGTGGAACTATAACCTGTAGCATCCTTTGAAATTTGTTCTGTAGCTACTTGTTAAATTGTAATTTGAAACAAGGTGGATCACCTGGAAATCCATGTTTTAGTATAAATGTTATATTTCATAATAAGTAAATGACTGAAACTATGGTACTGTAAGTCATAATAGCTGGAAATTTCTTATATATCTACTTGTTAAATCATACTTTGAAAGATAGCACCTTTTTGTATATCTGTTATATTTCATAATAAGGAGATAACTGAAACTGGGGAATTGTAGCCTATAATATTCTCTGAAATTTGCTCTCTAACTACTTGTTAAATTGCACTTGGAAAGTCACCACTTTTGTATATATATGTTATATTCTACAATTTAAAAAATGATTAAAAAAAGAAGAAGAAGAAGAAGAAGAAGCAGGCATAGCACCTGGCACCGAGAGCCCTCCGTCAATGATGGATTGAGATAATGATCGAACGAGGGAGGGAATGGACCCCACCCCACATCTTCCTCTCTCTCCTTCCTCTCCAGGCCCCGGCCTGGCCTTCATTGCGTACCCCAAGGCTGTGACGATGATGCCCCTTTCCCCGCTCTGGGCCACGCTATTCTTCATGATGCTCATCTTCCTGGGTCTGGACAGCCAGGTAAGGGGCTGCAGGAGTGGGGAGCACGGGGCCGGGGGGCAGGGAGGCTGGGTGCTGTTTTCCGGACGGCCCCCTGGGTCTAGGCTGGTAGCCACTGCCCTGTCCTCTGTCACCGTCCCCACCCTGCTTCCTTCCCAAAGCACCCTCCAGTCCAGCCAGGGGGTCCCACAGTCACCCCCAAACACATCTGTTCAAGTCCCACCAACTCTTCATAAGCTGTCTTCCTTCCCTGGAATTCCCAACTCCCAATTCCATTTTTTTTTTTAATGGCGAAATACGGCCACTCTGCTAAACTACTTCTACCCTGACTGTACCAACTGCAAGCAGAAGAAATTCTGCAAGTGGGCTGTGATTCACGGTGTTCCTCCAATGGCCCCACCAACTCACTTGTCCTCCAACCAAAGTGCACAGGACCCAGGGACAGAGGAAAGCTCCTTCTTTTTACTTTCCCCATCTCTGTGTGGCGGACACAGGGACATGCCCCAGGCAGCCATGGGATTCCTCAGAACCCACCTCCAGCCCCCAACTCCACCTGTAGGCTTCTTTCTGACCTACCCTCCACTTGGCAACCTGCCTTCCCGGGTGAAGGATCTAGAATTAGAAATCGCAGTTTCTCCATTTACATATTTTTCCTTTTGCTGCACAAAGAAGCATGCACTTTCTTCCTCTCACACTTTAAATGTCTCCCTCCCAACCCTGAGTATTGCAGGCAATAGGACTCACCCAACCCAGCCTCCTCCTTCCCTGACTATGTGGAGAACGGTGCTCACGCTGGCCTGGCCAGGGGCCACCCATTACCCATATGACCTTGTACAAGTCACTTAACCCCCAAGCCCCGTGGCTGGCAATGTCTGCCAACCCAGTGAAGTCCACTTTCCTCCCCTGAACGGATTTAGCAGAAAATGCTGCTAAGCCAAGCTGCTGAGGCACCAGGTGTTTTTTGCTGATAATCTTCCCTTCCATTATCAAGGGCACAGGCCTTGGCAAGGGGGGTGGTGATCAGTGGCTTGTGTGTGATGGGCCTGCCCAGGCAGCGTCCTGGGGTGTGATAGTGTCTTTGCAAGGTGGGGAGGGGCCCTGGGTCCCTCAGGGGTCTGGCACAGAGGGTGGATGACCCCTTTCGTCCCTCCCAGGTAGGCTGCACTTGTTACATGCCCAGACAGGGTACATTACAGCATCATCTTGGTTCATTGCCACAATGACCCTATGAGCAAGGAGCCCCTTTCGTTATCCCCATTTTGCAGATGAAGAAACTGAGGCTCAGGGATGCCAAGAGACTTGCTGGGACATGCACCTAAGTCTCTCTGCCTCTTGGTGCACGTGTTCTGATGTCTCTTTAGTTTTAATCCTGGATGAACAGCCTTCCCTGAATCCCATCTCCTTTCCTAACCTGGGACCCCTGGAGGCAGAAGGAGGGGAGCCAGTCCTTGCTGTAGAGGCAGGGTAGCTCAGAGGCAAAGCCTGGGTTTTAGATGCATACTTGGCTGGGTTTGAGTCTCAGCTCTGCCACTTGCTAGCTGTGTGACTTTGGGCTAGTCACCTCACCTCTCTGTGCTTCAGTGCCTTTGTGCACAAGGAGAATGGAAATTCCTTTCCTGAGGAGATAGAAGTGAATTGGAAAGGATTTGGGGGTCAAGAAATGGATTCAGAGAAGGGGACTCTTTCCCACATGGTGAGAAGTAAAAGACTCCTTCCCTCCTCCTGCCTTCCTTAAGCAGTTAAAGCCAGGTTCCTGAGCATGATTGCCTGGTTCAAATCGTGGCTCTTCTGTGTAACCTTGGGCAAATTGCTTAAACTCCCACTGCTTCAGTGTTCTCATTTACAAAACAAGGATAATAATAGTACTTGCATGCAGATTAAGGCAATTAATATATGTAAACTGTTTTGCACAAGGCCCAGTACATAGCAAGCACCATATGGTTGCTATTATTATTACTCATTTATCAAACATTTTCTGAGCTTCTCCTCTGTGCCAGGGGCCCTGTACTAGGTGCTGGATATATACAGATGAGAATGATGTGATCCCTGCCCTCATCTTCTTACTAGGAGATAAATATAAACAAGCAGGGGCCCCACCATGTGAGGGGAAGGGCTCTTCTGCCTGAGTGGGGGGCAAGGAGGAGTGGTCAGGAAAAATTTCATGAAAGGGTCTTCCCAAAGTGCTGTGAGAATCCTGAGGAGCGGGTGATTTAAAGTGTTGGGATATTTGGACTGGGTGTTGATGGATGTGTAGGAGTTGAGCAATACAGTGTGCCTAGCACTGTGCTCAGCATAAGGGGATACAGATGTTCTGTGGCTCAGGCTCCGCTGTCTATGCCTGCACAGCTTAGCGGAAGCCAAAAGACTCACCCAGAGGAAACACAGGAGCTGAGTGTTGGCTCGTCTCTGATTGCCCTCCATCTTGGCAGAGGGGCTCTTTACCACCAGAAGCAAAGGGCAGGGGAATGGTCACAGTCCTGGAGAATGAGCAGATCAAAATCCTGGCCACAGATACTCACCAGAGCCTGCCATCAGCAGAGCACTTAGCTCTTGGGATTGTTACAGAGACCCCCGTCTTGCCTCAAGGGTTGGCACTGGGTCTCTTTTAAATCACTGACCCCAGAAGAGGGCCCGACACACAGATGAGGGGCAGCCTAGGGAAAGAGACCAGGAACCAGATTTGGAGTCAGGAGACCCTGTTCACATCCTGAGTCTGCCAGTTCTTTCCTGATTGACTCCAACCCCTCTCTGAGCCTCAGCGTCTCTGTTAAATGGGCATGACGGAACTCTGAGAGGGTCGGGATTATTTTGTTCCTCGGGTCCTCATCAGTGTGAGCAAGTGTGAGAAGGAGGAGAAGACCCAGTGGGAAGGAAGACACAGAACATCTGTATCCCCCCAAGCTGAGTACAGCACCAGGCACACTGTATTGCTCAACTCCTACACATCCATCAACACCCGGTCCAAATATCCTAACACTTTAAATCACCCTCTCCTCGGGATTCTTGCAGCACTTTGGGAAGAACTCCTTCATGAAACTTTTCCTGAAGGGTTTAGGCCTGCTGTCACCCAAAGCCAGCGCCGCTGGGAACAGGCCTTCCCTTAGGCCTCACACCGCCATATCTTCCCCATGCAGTTTGTGTGTGTGGAAAGCCTGGTGACTGCCGTGGTGGACATGTACCCCAAGGTCTTCCGCAGGGGCTATCGGCGGGAGCTGCTCATCCTGGCCCTGTCAATCACCTCCTATTTCCTGGGCCTCGTGATGCTAACAGAGGTGAGTGATGAGCAGAGTGTGGGGCCACGGTATAGTGGGCAGGCTTTGGATTGGGCAGGTGGGGCATCAAATCCCAGCTCTGACATTGACCAGGTCTAGACCCGTCTCTACAACTTGGCGTTCTCATGTCCCTAGAGGGTTGTTGGGAGACTCGAATGGAAGTTCTCGCTGAGCCCTTAGCAGGTGTAAGTGGTCAGCTAAGACAAATGGGAATGAAATTCACAGCGGGAAATGCTAGGTTTATCAGGTGATCGTGTGTGTCTGGATTCCCGGGCCTTCCCTAACTTCTGGGCGAAGGGAGCAGTGTCAGCCTCTGAGCCCTAAACTCCTCACGTAGGATTGACCTCAAGTTGCAACGGGCTTTTCTGGGGTGTCCCTGGGAATGCAAAAGCATGATGAACTTGGCCCCAGCCTCAGCCCTCCGTGTGTACCCCTCTGCTCCTTGTCCCTGCTGGGCTGCAGGGCAGGAAGGAGTCACCAAGACCCCCAAATTAAGACTGATTATAAAACTATGCTTCTCTCCCTGCCACCAGCCTCTCTAATAAATACCTTCTCAAGTATTTTGGGAAGGTGAGATTAGGTGTCTTTCTTCCCACATTCACAAAAAAAAAAAAAAAAAAGAAAAGAACAGAAAAAATTAGGAACCTCAGAATCAGTAAGAACAACTGACAATTTCTAGGTTGTCCTAGAAAGGGTCTTGGCTGATGCCACCTTGAACCTACTCATCATCTGCTTTTCAGCTCAAACGCCACCTCCTCCTGGAAGCCTCCACTGCTTGCCTGTCCCCACCACACTTGAGCACGTCCTCCCTCTTTCATGCCCCCAACCCTCGCACCTTGCTCAGAGCTCGGTCAAGCATCTCTCCTGCTGTCACAGCGTTCTGTCTGCTCTCCCGTCTCCCCCACCGGCCCGCGAGTCCCATGAGAACAGGAGCCGGGCCCTGTTTGGCTTTGCACCCTCAGTGCCAGCTCGGTGCCCTGCCCGGGGTGGGCATTCAGTGCATGGCGGCTGGTCTGATTACTGCTCCTGGTCATTGTCACATTAATGAGGGTGATAATCAGCACTCAAGCAAATGAATGGTGCGGCGTTTCCTGTTTCCCACCTCACCTCTTCCCCACGCATGGAAACCCAGCATGCCAGCAAGCAGGGCCTCATTAAGCATTGATTAATTACACAGAGTAGAGTCTTCTGTCACATACAAATTGGGGGGTTCACCCGATGCGTTAAAGAGGCTAACAGGGATGAGATTATAGGAAAAGCAAGGGTTGGCATGGGCATTACCAGCCAGAGTGGGGCAGGGGGAGTGCCTGCCGGACCTGCCACCCCAGGCACCCCAGCTTTCAGAGCCTCAGATGCCCCCCTCCACCCAAGGCCTTTGGTCTTCCCAGGGGGTCCTCGTGGCCCCCTGAGAACCATCATGAACCGTTGGTACAGCAGCTCGAGACCTTAATAACCAGACATTTGGGCTTCACATGCCAACCCTCCACCCCCATGGAGGAATGTCTGTGAGCGATTACACCAGGGAAGTTAGAATTGCCAAATGGGCCGTGTCGGCCTCCGTCTTCACAGTAATTTCTGGCAGGATTTGCTGCCTCATTTATGCACATTTAAGGCTCAGCTCCAAGGAAAAAATAGGCCACAAATTTCTTTTCCATTGGGGCAGTGTGGCAGGGTGGTTAAAAGTGTGGACCCAGCGGCCATGCTGCTTGGGTCCAACCCCGAGCCCCGGGACTTACCAGCTGGGTGACGTTGCCACGTGCTTTCCCCTCTCTGCACCTCAGTTTCCCCTTATGAACAGGAGGGGATAACAGTAGTGCTACTTTGTAATTGTGTTGTGAAGCATCAGCTGGAGTAAGACGTGGGAAGCAGCTAAAGTGGAGCCTGGTACTTGTGAGCACTAAGTAAGGGTTTCTTCTTCTTTTTAATGTATGATTTTCATGGAAGGAGACACTCAGGAGTGCAATTTGGAAGGTGGTCTTAGGTTTTTAACTCCATGGCCTAACAGATGAGCAGAAAATCAAGCCCTGAACTAGTAGTAACAGAGCTGCTTCGAACCTCCTTGCTCTCACAGACCTGCATATCCCTGGAGCTGTCACAGATGGGATGGCCCAGACCAGAGAGGGCCCAGAGATCTGATTTGTCCAGTCTTCATGGTATTTTTTAACAACATGAAGAAGTTGCCAATGATGAAAGTTAGAAAGATTTCCCATGAAAATCTGGATCTCTGGCATCATCCGGAAAATCAGCGGATCTGGCTGCACTCAGGCCTGCATTCCTCAGTAGTGATGGACCGGAGTTGTGTGGCCAAATAGGACCTGGGCTCTCCTGTTAGCCCCAGTCCCCACCACTCCCTAGTGTCATGCACCTGGCCCGCTTTTGTCATTTCTCTTACCTGTCTGCCCCAGTGGGCAGTTGAGGAGCTATCCCTGATCTGGGTGAAGAGATGAATGAGGAAACAGTCCATGCATGATAGAAGGAAATCCTGGGGGCTTTGGGAGCACAGAGTGGGGAAGCCTAACAGCAAGCAGTTCCCAATGGTGTCCACACAAGGAGGCTGCCCAGGTTTCAGCCTGACCTCTTAAGCTCCTGTGCTGGCCTTTGGAGCCCCAAACACACACACACACACACACACACACACACACACACACACAGATCCTTTCTCCCTTCTTCACCTTTATTCCCCATGCATTCAAGTGTGCCCCCTAAGTACTCTCATTATATTATAAAGATTTGTGGAGTTGATCCCAACTCTTCTCCCATCTTCACTGGCCATCCCTCCTCTGCCCAGCCCCCCAGATGCCACCCACCCTCCCAGAGAAGCCATCCAGATCCCCTTGGCCCACTTAGCACTCCTTCCTGGGGCACCTCTGAACTTCATCATCATGGCCATACCCTCATATCACAAAGATTTGCTGTACACCTTGTGTGCTCCAAGCACTGGGCCTGAAACTGGGACACAGCTCTGGACGAGCCACAGGCCCTTGCCTCATGGAGCTCCCACTCTACATAATTCAACTGACGTTTATCAGATCACCTACTGTGCTCCAGGCCCTGTGCTAAGGGCTGGAGATACAAAGCGGACTAACGTGATCTTCCCCTGCAGGAACTCGTAGCTTAAGCAGAAGGTGGCAGGGGGATACTGTATTTTTCACTGAGTCCACAGAATTTGTCAGGGCAGCCCAGAGAAAGAAGAGGTGGGGGTGTCAGGGAAGACTTTTTGGAGGAGGTGACTTTTGATCTGAGCTTTGAAGGAACTTACCAAACAAAAAGGGAACAGCATGTGCAAAGGCACAGAGGTGAGACTGTGTCGAGGTCCGTCAATGGAGCATGTTGAGTGCGGCTGGTGGGAAGGAAAGATGAGGCCAGTGAGGAGGGTGACATCCCTGGCAGGCCAAAGGAGCCAAAGAACAATTTTAAACTTGAGAGTGACAAATTTAAACTGGTTGGATTTGCACGTTTAGAAAGGTCCCTCTGAAAGCTGGTGTTGGGAGGGTGAGGCTGAAGGCAGGGAGGCCAGCCGGGAGGCTGTCCCAGCCATCCAGGGAGGCTCACTGAGGCTGTCCTACCTCTAGTGTCTAATTTTCTGGGTAGGCCTCAGGACTAGTTCTGTGACCCTTGGGGAGCTGAGAGAGGAGAGGCTGAACAGGACAAACCGTCTGCAATCCAAGCAGACCCCAGAGGATGGGGTATCGGGGGTGTGGGGATGCCCAGGAGCAGAGCCTGAAAGGTTTTGCCTGACTAGGGAGAAGCAGTCTGCACTGGGGCCTGTCAGAGCTGAAGGGCCTCTGTGTCCCTCCATCTGTCAGTCCATCCGTTTATCTCTCCGCCTGCCCCACAGGGTGGCATGTATATCTTCCAGCTCTTTGACTCCTACGCCGCCAGTGGGATGTGCCTTCTTTTTGTGGCCATCTTCGAGTGCGTCTGCATCGGCTGGGTGTACGGTGAGTGGAGGCCAAGCCGGGGTGCCTTGGATACAGGCGTCCGGGGCCCAGTGTAGGCTTGGACCCTTGTCAGTGTTCCCCCTTGTCCTCCTCGGGGACTCCCTTGACCCTTCCCACTTGTCAGACATGCCCTGCAGTGCAGTGCAGGGTTCAGGGCCCAGGCTTTGGAGCCTGATGGGTCTGGTAGGAGCCCCTTAGCCTCTGACAGGATCTATGATCTTGGGCCCATCCTTCTGCCCCTGAGGCTTAGTCTCCCCATCTGTAAAATGGGTGATCATCACCACGTCTCCACGGAGGAGACAGTATAGGCAAGGCAGCAACGTGGTGCCTGGCCCCGAGTTGAAACCCACCCTCCAGTCCTCCTGTTCCCCAAATGGAGCAGCTGGGTGAGGGTTGCTGCATGACAGACACCCCCACCCCTAATGCAGACCACCCTGCCCAGGCCCTCACTTCAGAACCCTGAGCCCCACCCCTCATGCAAGGCAGCGAGCCCCTGGCCTCGGCCAGTCTGCTTTTCTCCCAGAAACCTTTCACCATTGCATGCATCTAACTGCCCATGGCCAGGAGGGTTCATCCCCAAATCAGACCAGAATCCCTACCTACCGCGGTTTATTCTGACACCTCACATTCCTGAAGTTTTTAAGCTGTAAATTAGGTCACATATACACAATTTCTCTGCTGTAAGCTGGGGAAAGCAAATGCTCCTGGCCTTTCCTCTGGATCTTATGCAAAAATTCTCAGGGGGGACGCATGTCTGTCTGTCTTGTTCCGGGCAGGAAGCAACCGGTTCTACGACAATATCGAAGACATGATCGGCTATCGGCCGCTGTCACTCATTAAATGGTGCTGGAAGGTCGTGACGCCAGGGATCTGTGCGGTGAGGATCCCGCCCAGGCATCACCCCAGCCCATACACCCCCTTAACCCCCACACACCCCCACTCTAGAGCCCTGGGAGCCCTGCAGGAGCCCTCAGCCCAGCTGAGACAGGAACGGAGGGAGGCCGATATCCCCCTGGGGGGCCCTGCTCTGCGTTCAGAAAGCACAAGACCCCTGACATCCTATGGGGACAGTCGCTGGGCTTGGAGGAGAGGGGCTCATTCGGACCCCAGCTCTGCCCCCACTTTGCTGTGTGATCATCAGCAAATCATTTCCCTCCTCGGGGTCCTGGTGCCTGTCCATGAAAAGCAGGCGGCTGCCATCTGCCCCCAGAGCTGTGAGGATCAGGTATAGAGAGGAGTCTTTGCTTGATTGTTAACTGTGAAGGCTGCAGAATTGAGGGGGAAGTCATGGCTCGTGTTCTGCCCTTTAGGGCAGACCAGAGAGGGGCCTTTATGGGCTGATGTTTAATTAAAAAAAATATCATCGTCTCTTGTCCCCCACCTCTGGGCACTGGAAGTATCTCAAAACATCTTACACGTCTTAACAGACCATCATAGTTCTGGAAAGCGGCTTTTAAACCAACCCCAAGCAGTACCTAGGGAAACATAAAACTTCCTAACTGGGCAGAGGCTGGGGAAGAGGCCCCTGGGGTGAGCAGGAGGGTCTCACAGCCTCGGCAAGGTCTAGGGGGCCCCCAGGCCCTTGCTTCAAGATCTGCAGCGTTGCGTTTGCTGCATGTGTGAGGCTGCTGGGACAGGCTGCCATATAGACCGGGGCAGGATCTCCAGGGCTGTCACGGGGGTCGGCTTCCCTCCCCCAAACACCCTCACTGACCTCCCCCAAGGCCAGAGCCTCCTCTTTGAGCTCTCCCCCACCTCCCCGCAGGGGATCTTCATCTTCTTCCTCGTCAAGTACAAGCCGCTCAAGTACAACAACGTCTACACCTACCCTGCCTGGGGCTACGGCATCGGCTGGCTCATGGCGCTGTCCTCCATGATCTGTGTCCCACTCTGGGTCTTCATCAAGCTGTGGAAGACAGAGGGCTCGCTGCCCGAGGTGAGATGGCCAGGGAGGTCCGGGTTGGTCCGAGGTGCAGGCCAGGCGGGCTCTGCCTCCGGGAGGGCTGGCTGAGGGCCGGCACTGCCCAACACCCCTCCAGCCTGCCCGATGGAAATATGTCCCCCACCGTCCCTCAGGGAAGCTGTGCCCCTCCCACCCCCGCCCACCCCCACCCAGCAGGTGTGATGGGGGCCGCTGCGCTTGCATCTCTGTGAGGCCTCAGGGGGAGCTGGTTTCCATGAATGCAGCCTCATTTTCCTCATCTGTGAAATGGGGATAACACCTGTACCTAAACATCCATCGAGGTTGTGGGGAGGAGGCAGTGAGTTGCTATGTGGGAAGCATTTAGACCAGGACCAAGTGCTAGCACATACTGTCCTGTTAACTAAAGACCCCAAGACCCCATTCTCAGAGCAAAGGGAAAGGGCCTGACATCTGGGGTGGGGGGCACCTATCCTGTACACATGCTTTACCACATTGAGCTTTAGAGCAACCCAGTGCAGTAGGCATCATTTCTGCATTTAACAGGTGAGGGAAACTGAGGCTCAGAGGAATTAAGTCACTTGCCTAAGATTCACACAGCCCAAAATGAGCAGACCACATTTTTTTCTAACCATTTGATCAAGGTATGTTTTCTGCATCATCAAATACACCCAGTTCAGGTGTACAGTATGAATATTTTTAGTGACGTTACCAAGTCATACACCCATCACTATAAATCTGTTTTAGAACATTCTTTTTCATCCATCCAGGAAGATCCCTCATGTCCTCTGACAGTTAATCCCTTTCCCACACCAGGCTACCACAAATCTACCTTCTGCCTCTTTAGATTTGCCTTTTCTGGACATTTCATGTAAACAGAATCATGCGATATGGGATCTCTTGTTGGCAGACCAAATTTTAGCTCAAGCCCATCCTTCTCCAGCTGTCTACCTAGTCTCCTTTTCACCAGCCAGCGAATCAGATGAGCTAATTTCACATTTATTTGACAAACACAGAGTGTTTGCTGTGTGCCAGACACTGTTCTAAGCGGATGACAAAATTTTAAGTCATTTAATCCTCATAGCAACCCTAGGAGGTGGAGACTCTTGTTGCCCCATTTTACAGAGGATGAAACCGAGGCACAGAGAAGTGAAGCAACTTGCCCAAGGGCACACAGCATCTAAGCGATGGAGCAGTCAGTTCTGGGGTCTCTGCTCTTGTCCAGAGCTTCCCTGAGTCCTACTGAGGAAGTCCAGGCTGGCTTTCTCTGCTGGACTGGCCGCACCCCAGTTGCGGCCCTGTCTCGGCCCTAGCACCACACCCCAGGAGATATTCGTCTCCCAGGCTGAGTGAGGGGAAGATGGGGTGATGTGTGCACAGAGGACTGAAGGCAAGGGCTTCACCCCACCAACCGGCCACCTGCACCAGCTTGCATCCAGTCAGACAGAGCCAGCCCAGAGGGCTCTTGCCTTCCCCAACCCTGCTCATGCCCCTAGAGAAAGTCGGCCTCCAGGTAGTTGGTTCATTCTTCTGATCTTGGACCAAACATATCTGGAGGGCACTGTCCTAGGGTCTTCCCGCCTTGGCTTCTGGAAGCCCACCACCACCACCACCACTTCCCCAAGCTGCCTCTGTTTCCCCGAGGTCACACACGACAGGCTCAGGCAGCAGGGCTGGTGAAAGGGAGTGCATTCTCCGGGAGGAGGACAGACCCGGCTCTTTGGAGAGAGCTCATGCTGTTTAGTTCCCCTCCCTGAGCCTCAGTTACCACAAAGTTTCTGCCGGCCGGCCAAAAGGACCTGGAAGGAAAGATGGGGGCAATATCACCTACCTCAGAGAATTTCTGTAAGGATAGGTGATTCCAAAAGAAGGTAACAAGTGCCTAGGTTAACTAAAATCGGAGCCTCCCCATAACCATACTAGGCGGCCGTTATTATTCCCCTTTCTCAGATGAGGAAAAAAGCTCAGAGAGGTTCAGTTTCTTGCCCAAGTTAAGTGGTGGAGCTGGGATTTGAACCCAGGTCCCCGGCTCCATGACCCTCGTCCTGAACCACTGTTGTGGGTGGGGGCCCAGAGAAGGCCTCCCACACAGGTGAGTTTGCCTGTTTAATCCTCCCTAGACAGGCTCAGCCTCTTAGACATGGCAGAATTTGAAAGAGGAGATAGAGCCTTGATCATGAAAAACCGGCTGTTTCCTGCCCAGAAAGGGCTTCCCAAATCCTGGCCTGGGTCTTGTCCTGAGGGTTACTGGGAAGCATGGGTGAAGGGCTTGCCAGATGCTGCCACTTTGTGTCAAGAGGTAGGAAGGTGCTGTGGCAGGATGAGCATGTACCCAGAGCCTGCCGTTGGCCTCTCCCCTCATCAGCAGAGTTGGGGCATCCACGTCCCCCTGCCCGGCCCCCTAGAATGTCCTTACTGCTCGCCTCACCACGGCCCTTGCAGGCAGGCATCAGTATCCATTATGCAGGTGACAAACAGGCAGCTCAGAGAAGTTGTAAAAGAGTCAGTGAGTTGCAGAGCAGCCCACCAGAGGGAAGGGACAAGGGATGGGGAAGTTGGCCCTGATTACAGCTTCCAGGTCCTGATTGCTTTTAGCAGGCTGGACACTTCTGCACGCCCTTTCCTTACTCCTCACTTAATGCTGTGAGTAGCTACCACCGTTGTTCCCATTTTCCAGATGTGGAAACTGAGACCCAGGAAGGTCAATTCACTGTCAAGGACACGGCTACAAGTGGCCTGGACCTGATGGTGACACCCCCAACTCTGGGAGGGGCCGGGACAGACCCCAGCACCCTGGCAGCCCCTCTCATTCAGCCCTTCTCCTCTCCAACCATCTAGAGATTCAGGAAGTTGAAGGTCCCCAGTGCCGATCTGAAAATGCGGGGCAAGCTTGGGGCAGGCCCACGGACGGTGATGGTTAATGACTGTGACCCCAAACTCAAGGGCGACGGGACCATTGCCACCATCACAGAGAAGGAGACGCACTTCTGAGCGGCCACCAGTCACCTCGGATTCCTCTCCTAACTTTTTGTTTCTCCCCGTGTGTACAAAGGAATTCCTGAAACACGTCCTTCACCTAACGATAGGGGCTTTGCTTGTTTTGCACAAGATTTATTAACAAGTTAATTTTAAGGTGGCCACTGTACACTTTGGTTTAAAGTCACATTCTCCCCGAGGCTCCGAATATTATGTTAGTAACCTTTGCAAAGACATAATATTGTACAGCGACTAGCAAAACCTTCTTGCTGTTTTAATCGATGTTTTTTAGGGGTTAGGAAGAAATGTATATTGTAAAACTTTTATACTCGGGCTGTGGGGAAGGTGGGGAGGGGAGGGATGCCTGCCCGTCTCCGTTGTGGGCCTTTTAACTGACCACTCCATGTCTGATGTTTGTCCATGGCCGTCTTTGCCCCTTCTCCATGCCTCCTTCAAACCTTCCCTTTTCCAGCCACGACCCTCTTGGCAGTTGGTTTGCAAGTAAAGCCATTGGGGTGCAGGCCCCTGTGTGCTTCCATCTCACCAAGTGACCTTCCCTGGGCCCCCAAAGCTCCCGTCTCCTCACTGCAGAGGGCTGGATCGGGTCATCTCCGAGGCCCTTCTTTGGCCTCATCTGAGAATCTCTTTGCAGCCTCTCGCTGGCTCACGCACCTGCCATTGGACTTGAATTCTTCTGAAGACTTGCAGGAAGTAATCCCTGCACTCCCACCTCCCCAGGCCCACCTGCTTATGAAACAACCCCAGGCATTTAAAATCAGGTTTTATCAGGGAAATGATGTGAGGGTGTCATGTGTTTTTCCCCAAAACTCTAGTTTTTGTCCATGATCAGGGCCCCCTCTGTGACGCTGCTGCCGGGTCCTCGGCCCCCATGGCAAAGGCTCCTTCTTTCCGTTCTTGGCCTGCTCGCACCTTTGGCTCTGCCTCTCTGTATCTTAGCCAGGGCTGAGGGCTGGCTGGAATCGGGCTTCTGGCTTGCTGTGGAGGCTGGTTTTCTGGGTCAGAAAGCAGCGGCTCGTCTCCTTGCAGCTGCGTTTCCTGCCACTGCCCACGGCCCTGGATCTGTGTCTTAGAATCTCTCCCACCAGCCTGCAATGGGGAGGAGCTGCAGTGGAGCCCCTTCTCTGCCCCCAGCTACCATTTCTCCTGCTGGCTGCCCACTGAGCTCCTCCCACCACCCACTCCCTTCTGAAACTCCCTGGAGGTTTCTTCCCTACCCTTGCTTCCGGAGTCAAGATGGCAGAGAAGTGTCCACTTTTACCGGAGGCGAGAACTGGGCATCCCCACTCCCCACCCCCAAACCCCCCTTGCACAGAGGACGCTGAGCTGCCCCCCTCGGCCTGGCCTCAGCCCTCTCTGGCTGACAGCTCTCTTCTTTTGTAATTGGATTTTACGCCAAGCCTCTGCCTTGATTCTGAGTTATTTGGGGATGGAGGAGAAGGTACCTGCTTCTCCCTTTTTCTTTGTGTTCCCTGTTTCATTTGGTGGAATGTATGCTTTCTCCAAGCTAAAACTTCAGTTTCCTATGGGGCTGAAATAAAGAAGACTTTACTCAGACCTTAGCTTAAAGGGGGACCCCTCTGCTTGATTCACCCCAAAGTTTCTTACCTCCCTGCTTTCCGGCTCTGGCAAGCTCCCACCTGAAGCCCAGGTTTGCTAAGAGGGATGCCTGGCGACCCCCCTGAGCAGATCGGGATGCCAGGTTCTGGGGCCCCTCTGTGTGCACACAGCCCAGGTCTGCCCACCTCTTCACGGACAAGCCACCCATCCTGTTCCCCGGAAGTCCGGACTCTCCACCGAGCTGTCTCGTCCTGAGGACTCAGGAAGACTCAGGCTCAGGCTGACACCCGTGCTTGGTTCGTCGTCTTCTGCTCTTATCTCAGCAGGTTCCCTGGAGAGAACCTTCCACTGCTGCTGCTACTGGTTTTCCACCAAGAACTCTCACAGATGCACAGATCCCGTGGTCTGTCATCTCGACACACTGGCATCGTATGTGTGGCACCTAACACTTGACTTATTTAACACTACTCATGGGGCAGGGCAGTGGGAGGATTTTCTTTTTTTTTTTTTTTTTTTTTTGTAATTTCCTACTAGTATTTGGGTAACTGTGGGGGATGGGGAGGGAAGTGTGGGTGCGGGGGAGACCCGTCATTGTGATGACTTTTTTGATATTCATTAGAAACAATACATCCTTTCTGAGATATTTACAGTATTATTAAAATACGACAAAGGTTGTACTGTTTTGCATAATGAACGTTTTTATTTGGTATTCAAAGGGCACAAGATTGTCTGCTTACTCATTTTTAAAAATTAAAGAAATGAACAGACTATCATGTTGTTCCCAGCACAGTGGTTTTGTTTCTTCCTTCCTGTTTCGTTTTGTTTTGTTTTGTTTGTTTGTTTTTGGTTTTCTTTTGTCACCTCCATGACATTCCTGCAAATCCAGCTTGGTTCCCTGGGTTGAGCTTGCAGCCTCAACCTGGTATTACAAAATTGAAACACCCCACACATCAGGAAGCCACACTTCCTTTCCGAGTAGGCACTATTTAATGAAGGTCTACTATGTACTAGGAGGTTTGCAATAGGCATCTCTTTTTTCCTTACAACAACCCCATCAAGCAGGCACTATCACTGCCCCGCTTTACAGATGGGGGGAGTTGAGGCACAGAGAAGTCAAGCAATTTTCCCACAGTCACACAGCCACTCAGCAGCAGGACCAGGACAAGAATTCAGGCCTGTCTTGCCCCAAAGCCCAGCTTTTCATTCACTATGCTTTACTGTTCCCATGTCACAAGGCCCAAAGAAAGCAACAGCCACCTCCCAGGGGCAGGAACTGCTGCCACAAAGTGCAGGCATCTGCCCTAGTAGGTGACTGTGATGTCTGAGGTAGGCAGGATGGAGTGGGAAGAGATGAGGATTTGGAGTCTATAGGCCTCGTTTAGGCTCCAGGCTCTGCCCTTATCAGCCTCAGTGTTCTCATCTCTAAAATGGGGAGAATAGCTCCTGTGTTGCTGGGAAACATGAAGATTCCGTGAACTCATGCTTGTGAATGATAAAGCTCTCTATGGTTATCCTCCTCAAATAGTGCCCACGCCCAAAGAGTGTTTGTGATATTGCTCAGAACTTAGGCAAAATCTCCAGGCTTGAGTCTGAGCTATCAAAACTCTCTAGACCATGAGACCATGTTTTGTCCTGCAAACCCATGGTACAGGAGTATCTGCTCATTCCTGTATGGTTGACTCTTTTGCCTAAAATTCTAAATCTTTTGCTTAAAATTCCTGATCTCAGGGCCCACCTTGGCCTCTAAGCCTCTCTGAGGTGGTAACATCTGCTCACAGGAAAAGCATCCTGCAAATTCGGATCCTTAGAAATCCAGAATCCATAAAATCTCTCTGTGGTCCACAGAGGATCCCTGAGCACTCATAACTTCATAGAGGACAGGGATGGGTGCAGTCACCTGTCCCTGCCACCATTCCCTGCTCATGTGTAAACGGGTATTTGATTAAGTAGCTTTCAGCAGTAAGAAAGGAAGTGGCTGTCTTGGAAACCTTGTTTGCAAGTCCTTGAGCCTGCAGAATTGGTAACATGGGCTATTAATTTACCCAGTAGACCCTGCAGGCTGCAGTGTAAGTGCTAGCAACCCCTGCTGGCCAAGTATGACTCTGCAGCCTAGCTCTATTAGTCACTGCAAATAACCAGAGAAGGGGTGGTGAGCTTTGGAAGTAAAGTCAAGGGATACCTCACACCCAAGAGATTTTCCTCTGGAATGAGTGAAAGGATCAGGAACCAAAGATCAGGCACTTTCTGCTGAGAGCTGCAAACTTTGGGGCCTTTCATTCATTCAGCAGGCCTTAATGAGCATCCACTATAGTCCATGCTTGGACCTAGGACGTAGAACTAGGGATACTAAGTGCCCTTGAAATTTATAGTTTTGCAGCTGCCCAAGAGGAAAGGTGTTCTGCCATCCTGTTCCCAAACTTTTCCAGGCAGTTTGAGCTCTCCAGTGTGGCACTGAGTAAGATGTCCAACTTCTCTGGGCCTCAGTTTAGCCATCCGTAAAATGGGAGAGGAAATGAGATCCAGGGAGGGTACACAGCTGGCCCAAAATCCCCCTAGAACCCACTCTTCTGCACTCCCAGCTCATGCTCACCCCCCTGGACTGTTAAAAGCAAATGAGCCCTCATTACCCACTAGGAAGAAAACTTGGTCTTGGTTGCCTACTCTGGGCCCTCCCTGTCTCTTACCTTTGAATAAGGTCTCATATATGGGGGTTACTGGGACAAGGAACACATTCTGTGCTCTCATAGTGTCCAGGCTAACTGAAGCGCCAGAGCCACCCCCACAAGAAACCACAGAAGATTGTGCCAAGGACCAAGTACTCAGAGAGTGACAAGAGTAGGCATAAGAGCTGTTTATTGAGCACCTACTCTGTTCGCAGTGGCATTCCTGCATTACCTCACCAGAGCCTCATCATAAGCCTAAGAGGTAAGTGTTTCTAAACACCATTCTACAGAAGAGGAAACTGAGGTTTAGAAACTGTAATAACTTTCCCAAAGATATGCCAGATATATCTCCCAGTAGGAGAAGGAACTCAGCTTTGAGCAAGGTTTTCCTGGGTCTAAATAGAGCTCAAGCATCCAACCACTAAATCAACGAAGTGGGACTTAGCTGTACCTTGAGAGATGGGAAGATTTAGCTAGGCAGGAAGTACAGGGAAGGGCTTTTGAGAAAAAGGAACGGCGCAAGCAAAGAAAGGCAGAGGCAGACCAGTGTCTTGGGGGAAGCAGAATAGAAACCAAAGTTCTCCCTATCCCCTGTCTACATTCATAAAACCTTGCATGCCTTCACTTGCTGTGAGTCTGGGCAGCCCCTCCCCAATATTTCTGATGGAGCAAGAGGGTCAGGTCACAGCCTGCTTGCCAGCGATGGCCCCTGGTGCATTCCCTGGCACAGAATAAGTGCTCCATGGGGTAGGGGCTTTGTTGAACAAGAGCCTGGCTTGCCCCAGAGTTTATAGGTGTGAGGAAGGGAATAAACAGACATCAAAAGCCTGCTCAGTGCTGGAAACCTTGACTCACATTTGTTTGACTCATATTTGCACCTTGCCCTCAACCACCCTGTGGGTTGGCACAGTCTTCACATTCTACCAATGAGGAGTTAGGCTCAGAGAGAGAGAGAAATCTGCTGCCTAAGGTCACAGAACTGGAAAGTGGCAGAGTTGAGACAAAAGCCCCAAGTGTCTCTAGCTCCAAGGCCCATGCTCTTTGCACAGACCACCTTTGGGAGCTGCTGAGTGCCACCACGGCCATCAGCAATGACTTGGGATCATCCAAGGCCATGGTGAAGCTGACAGAAGATGGTGGAGCCATTTAGGGAAAGTCTTTGGGGTCTTTGAGGACCTCAAAAAGCCTTCTGGTGACATTAGGGGCCTCTGGAAGCCTCCATTGTTTTCTAGAAATGATATAGGGTCACTGGGATTCACTGAGATTGACAAAGGGATATTTGGAGCCAGTGAGAAGTGCTGAGAGTGAAACGGATCATTGGGGGCCTCTGGAGACCTGAAAAAGGCTGGGGCCAGGGGTTCCTGGGATTCCAGGAGAATTGTATAGTGCCATCAGTGAGTGATGGAGCCATTTGGGGAGTTACAGAGGGTACTGAAAATTACTGGAGGGTATGAGAGTAACAGTGGGTCATTGGGAAAAATGGAGGATTAGTGGGGAGCATACAATAGTTAAGAGATATAAAAGATATCAGGGCCACTGGTCATTTCTGGGGGGCATTGGAGCCATCCAGAGTTCCAAGGAGTACTTGGTGCCTCCTGTGGGAGCCATGCATCTGAAGAGCTCCCCTGCAGAAGGCAGCCACGAGAAGAGTGAAGGAGGAGTGGGGGTGAAATGCTCCTAGAGGAGGGCCAGGGCTATGGAGCTGAAGTCAGTGTGAATGAGGAGGGCCAGACAGAGGTGCAAACCACGAGAGAGGCAGTGGGCGGATTGGACTTAGGCCAAGGACACCATGACCTTGACCTCCCTAAGCTGGTGCAGGCCTGGCTCTTACCCCACCTTGGTGTTTCAGACCCAGTTCCAGCCCAAACGTGGATTTTCTTATTCTCCCTGACATTTTCTCTGCCTCGCTTTTGAGTGTCTTTCCAAAGCCAACTAGCCATTCCTGGACTGAAAAGGCTTTTGTAGTCCAGTCTGAGCAGAAGCTTGGACACTTCCAGAGATAGGGGGTTTGAGGGAGGCCCAAAGGAGGAGTCTGGGTCTGATCTCTGGGAGCCTCCGGTCAGAAGGTGGAGAAGGAGGACGGAGAGAATAGAGTGGCAGCTGATATTAATGATTTGAGCACCTAAACGTTCACCTGGCATAGGGTCAGCTATTTTCAATAAAATTCAAAACAACCACCATAACTGTTATTCATCCCCCATGTTAAAGATTGGAAAGAGGCTCAGAGAGGTGGAGTAACTCGCCTAACATCACACAGGCTGAGCTGGAATTCAGAGCCAGGTTTATCAAACTCAGGTCTATTCAAATCCAGAGTCCTTGACTTTTTCCTCTATACCAGGCAGCTACTGGCTTGATCAGGTCCCTAGCAGGGAAGAACCAGCCCTGTGCCTGCCTGCCCTCATCACTGCCCTCCCACCCAGAGTCCCGGGGCTCAGGCAGGCAGCTGCAGATCCAGGCCCTGCTGGCAACATAGCAGCCACCAGGTGGCGCTGCTGCTAAACCCAAGCCCCCTCCCGGTGGTCCTGGCTTTGGCAGGTGAAGTCAGAGCGAGAACTGGGCTGGGACTTGAGACTACAGAGGCTTCTCTTGACAAAATGGCACAATTCATCCTTCTCATTCTGCCCCATCCCTACCTCGTTTGCAGCACTACTCCCAACAGCCAGGTATACCTGTCTTCGATTCCCGACTCACTGGCTGTGTGACCTTGAGCAAGTGGCTTCACCTCTCTGACTTCAATTTCCTCATCTTCAAAAATGGGCATTGTAAGCTCCTTCTGGCAGGGATGCTGAGAGCCCGAAATGAAGTGGTATGTGCCGAGCGTCTGCACCTAGGAAGAAGGTGGTTCTCGTTCCCTGTCACTCAACTCGGGAGGATGACAGAAGGGTCCCAGCTTGTATCATGGTTCTGCTCTGAACTCCCTGTGTGTCTTGCACAAAGTCACTTTGCCTTCCAAAGCTAATCATAGGAACTCTCTCTTTTAGCTATTCTGAGGATTAAATGAGCTGACAGCTATAAGATATATGTCTTACAAAGCTCCAAATATACAGGAGAGGTGATTATTGCAAAGATTATTGTTAAATCTTTCAGGGAAGTGAGGCTAGGTGACTATGCAAATGGTGGTGATGGTTGAGGAGCCCAGAACAGCCCCTCAGGGGCTGTAGGATTTGCTCTGAGATCAGGTACCAGCAGTGACACAAGTCCCTTCAGCAACCCCCACACCCACCCCCAGTCCCTACCTGCTTCCGTCTGCCCTGGAGTCCTGGTCCCATCACATTTGGGCACAAAAGTTTATACGATTGCCCACAGAAAACAAAGAAGGGGAGGCCAAACAATAAAAATGTAAACGAGGATTATCTCCAGGTGATGAGGTTTGGGCTGATTTTTCTTTTCTTGTTTTTTCCCCTGCACATCTTTAAATGCACACACATACAGAGAGAGAGAAAGGGAGACACAGAGAGAAACAGCTATTGCTTTTACCTTCCAAAAAACAAAGTCAATCAAGTTATTTTAAAAAATCCTCTCCTCACCACTGAAAAGTTGGTTACAAATGGCGAGAGAGCTTGATGGGAGAGAGGAGGTATTGCCATCAAGAAAATTCCTTCAGTCTGCAGACTCCAGCCTCCCCTGGGGAGCTGGGGACCCCTGGCCTCAGGATGAGAGAGAAGCAAAAGAAGCAGAGCCCCTCCTCCAAGCTATATAACTCTCCACAACGTTTGTGGGCTTTCCAGCGGCTCTGAGTTTGTCGCTTTTTGCAGGGATCTGGGCACAGCTGTTCAAAAGGGAAAGAAGGGAGTGAACAAGCAATAAGGCCACTTTTTTGATGAGTTCTCTTTGTGAGATACTGCCACCCTTTTCATCTCATCAGTCCTCTCCTCCCCACACACACCCATTGAGGGGGCTGGGATCATCAGCCCAGTTTACAGATGAGGAAACTGAAGGCATGGACTTGCATATCTGACAGCCTCCTGGCTCCTTCCTTTTGGATGTCCCTTTGGGCAACTGGAACTCAATTTTCCCAATTGAATGCATCACCTCCAACCCACACCCCTACTCCCAGTCTGTTCCTACCCATCTCAGTTATGGTCCATCACCCAACCACCTCATTCATTCAGCAAATAGTGATAGTGATAGTATCATCTAACTACCTCATTCATTCAGCAAGTATTGATCAAACACCTAACCAGCCCCTGCCTCATGGAGTCTACGTTCTAATGGGAGAAGGTAACAAACATTTTATAAAGTAAAAATATGTAGTATGGCAGAAGAAGATAAATAATCCGGGCCGGTGTAGATGTGAGGCGAGGGGCTTTGGGAGGGTTTGGAGCAGAAAAGTGATATGCCTTGAGTTCTGGCCTTCTGGCTGCTGGAGCAGGGAGAGGGGGCAGGCTTGAGTGGAAGCAGAGAAAGTTATGAGGAGGCTTTATAATCCAGGTGAGAGATGATGGGGGCTGGACCACGGAGTGAGGAGGGAAGAAAGTGACCAGATTTAGGAGATATTTTAAAGGCAAACTGACAGGATTTCCAGATGGGTTCAAGTGGAGGGTTTGGGGTTGAACTCAGTCTCCCAAAAAGATACGTTTGAAGGTACCCTGGTTCCAGCGGCTGTGACCTCATTTGTTCATAGGGTCTCTGGGAGGTGTTCAAGGTAAGATGAGGTCCTTCTGGAGCAGGCGGACCCTGATCTGATATGACTGGTGTCCTTATAAGGAGAGGAGGACAGCTGCAGGGGAGAAGGCCAGGGGACAACAGAGGCTGAGACCGGAGGGCTGTGTCTGCAAGCCAAGGGATGCTAAGGCCTGCTGGAAAATGCCCGAAGCTAGAAGCAAGGAAAGGCTCTCCCCTGCAGAGTTCAGAAGGAGCACACTCCTGCCCACACTTTGATTGCAGACTTCTGCCTCCAGAACTATGACCCAATATGTGCTCGTTGCTTTAAGCCACCTGGTTTATGGTCCCTTGTTACCACAGCCCTAGGAAACTAAGACATAGGGAAGGAAAGTAAAAGGGGAGCCAAGGATACACATGAGGTGGGGGCCAGATGGTCGAGATGGAAGACCTCCTCTCTCCCCACATTCAATCGATCAGCGAGTGTTGCTGCTTTCTCCTCAAAATCTTACAAACCCACTCTTTTCCTCCATGCCAGCCACTACCCTGGACCCAGCAGCCATCACCAGCATTGCTCACCTGCCCTCCGAACACTCTGTCTGCCTCCCCCAGTCCACGCTCCCCTCAGCACCTGTGATAAAGCATGCCACACCTGCCAGCAATCCCAGCCCGCTGCACCTGAGCCAAAGCGCATCCCACTCCTCCACCCCCACCTGCTGACAAGGAGCTTCCTTTCGGCCTGAGAGTTACCAACCACAAGGAAAGCAGAGGGGCACGGGCACCAGCAGAAGGGGCTCTGATGCTGCATTATGCAAAAACCATCAGCCACACTCAGGCCAGCTCTGCGTAATCAGGTACCATTCCACGGGGGACAGGGTGGCAGCCCCTGGGTTGCCAGGGAAGTCTTCTCCATGCCAGTGGCAGGGGCTGGGACTTGAAGAAGCATATAGTTTAGTGATTTCAAGTATGGACTCTGGTATCCCACAGGTCTGAGTGTAAATCCTGATTCTACCACTTATACCACCTGGGGATCTTGTACAAGTCTCTTCAGCCCTCTGAGCCTCAATTTGCCTTATCTGCAAATTGGGTTGCAAACAACCCCCAGGTCTCAAGAACTTTTTTGCAAGACCTGAGAGGTCCATTAAGGTATTATTAGCTTATGTGAACCTCAGGCAGTGTGTCCTAGAACCTGATTGTCTCCGCCATCCCCCCTAAATAGCACGGCACAGCTTTGGGGTCAGATAGACTGGGTTCCCATCCTAGCTCTTCCATTTATCAGCCTTGTGACTCAGGATGAGCTCCCACCTCTCTGAACCTCCATTTCCCTACCCCTCTCCTGCAAAATGCAGCTAACCACGCTCTCCACTCCAAAAAGAGGTGGCTCTCCATGCACCCGGCACACAGCAGGTGCTCAGCCAAGGTGCCAAAGACTTTGGGGCTCCACCCCGGGAGGCGGCCCGACCCCTGTCTCAACGCCTCCCTCTCTGTTGCTGGGGCAGCTGCAGGCCTGATAGGATGTTTTTATCTCGGAGCCGCAGTGGGCTCCGCAGAGTCCCCGGGCGCGCGGACAAAGAGCTGTTGTTCCCGCGAATCTAAAATTGCCTCCCTCTGATTGCCGCTATACAAACTCAGGCGGCTGCTCGCTTCCCCCATCCAGTTGGGTCTATTTCAAGAACACACTGATTACTGCTGATTGCGCCTTGATTACGGCGGGCGAATTGCCCAGCCCCCTCCCCAAGCTCCGCGGGGAGGGCAGGCCCCTGGTCCCCGACCCTGGCCCCGGCCCGGCCGCCGCTGGCACCCGGGGGTCACCGCAGCGGAGCGCGGTGCAGCGCCTGCGGGCTGGAGCCCTGCGTCTACCTCTTTGCAACTCTGAACCGGTCACTTTCCCTCTGCCAGCACTCTAGTTTCTCATCCGCCAGATGCAGGCTGCTTCTGGGCTCAAGAAGAAGCTGAACGAAATAGTGCTTAGGAAACTGTGGCTTTAGTGGTGGCTTTCAGACACTGTGAGAGGTCATGGCGTGGAAGAGGCATGTTTTTAGCCAGGGAAAGTGGCTCTTTAAAGCACACATATCACAACACACTCCACAAGCTCACAGACTGCTCTTTCCTCTGCCTGTACTTGAGTCTGCCCTTCGTGGGGTGGGATTAAGCTTTAATAAGCCGAGTTTCCCTTAATTGAGCCTGTGCCATTCAGCATGTGCAAATCCTACAACCACCCTTTGGAAAAAAAATGTACTGTGGTAACATACATAGAACATAAAATTCAACATTTTAACCATTTTTCAGGGTAGTTTTCAGTGGTATTAAGTACATGCACAATGTTATGCTACCATCGCCACCTTCCATGAGCAAAACTTTCCCATCACCCCAAACAGCGACTCTGTACCCATGAAGCAATAATTCCCACTCCTCACTCCTTGGTCCCCAGCTCTAGTAACCTAGGATCTTCTTTCTATCTCTATGAAATTGGTTATTCTATGAATTTCATACAAGCACCACCACCTTTTGGGGTGCGTGTTTTGCACCCACGTTGCAGGTGAGGAAACTGAGGCTGATAGCAGTGATGTGATGCCTCCAGAGGGTGACATCAGGGTTTGAACTGAGGTCCATGCGAAACCCAAGCCCATGCTTCCCACCATCCCACAGCCTGCTCCAGGATTTGCCACCAAGTTTAAGGGAAACCATGTGTAGGAAATGTGTATCAGATGTCTAGTGCTTGTTATTCTTACTAGGCTAGTCCTGTGTGATTCTGGAAAAGGATCCTCTCTCAGGGCTGTTCCTGTATCCTCTGTAAAATGGGGAGACACTGGACTCAGAGTACCCTAGACTCTAGGCCATTGCCCAGGATAGATGAGCTGATGCTTGGATGTCACCTGGAAGCACATTTTGAAAATGTCAGATTCTGGACCCCATCCTTAGAGATCTGGGCTCAGTAGGCCTGAAGTGGGCCCAGGAATCAGTATTTTAATACAGTCCCTGGGTGACTGTGGGCACCAGGGGTTAGTGGGTCTGTTTGGGAAATGCGCCCATCGCCATCTCTTCACCCAAGCCAGAAACCAGATATCAGTCAGTCCGGCCCCAGACTCCCTTGCCCCCCCAACCCCATCCTTTGACGAGATCTATCTAATCTCAAATGGGTCTCCAATTCACCCAGTTCTCTGCAACCCCATGGTCACCACCCCAGCTCAAGTCCCCACTTCATCACATCCCTGGACCACTGTAACAGCCTCCTCCCTGGACTCCGTTTGCTCCTTGGGCCCCCTACAGTCCATTCTCTGCACAGTCCATAGAAGGATCTTCTTGAGATGCAAGCCCTCTCCCCTCCAACTTAAACTATCCATGGCTCCCCATTGCTTGAAGGTTCAAGACTAAACCCTTCACTGTGGCCTACAAGGTCCAGCAGAGACTGGCTCCTGTCCCCTCTTTACTCTTATTTTATTCCACAATGCACCCCTCCTTGAAATCCCCACTTCCTTGCGATCCCCGGTCTTCTTTCAGATGTCAGATTTCAGCCCTCTATGAGCCTGCCCACCACAGGGCCTTTGCATGGCTGTTCCTTCTTCATGGAACACCCTTATCCTCCCGTCTTCTTCTGGCTGACTCCCATTCATTCTTTAGACTGAGTTCAAACCTCACTTTCTAAAACTATCCTGAGAGAGATTGGGCTGCCCTGGAGGTAGTGAGCTCCCTGTACAGGGAGGAATGCAAGAAGACTCTGAGTATCTACTTGAAAGGAGATCATGGAGGGGATGTCTGCTTTGGGTGTGAGCCCAGGTCCTTCTCCCTACCCAGGAGAGCCTGCGCTTCTCTAGGGCAAGGGATCCCTGCCCTCCTGGGGTATGGGGGGCAAAGAGGCAGTAGAGACTAGGCCCTGGTCCCCAGCATCTCAGGCAGCTTCACAAAAGCCTCAGAGCTCTGCCTGAGACTGAAATTCTCACTGGATTTTCCACTTGGCCCCTGGGTCCTGGACAGGGCCAGGAATCAGAACTATCAGCTCAACCCCCGACTCCTGGTTGAGGGGAGAGGCTTGCAGCCCAAGAGGTTTCCAAGGATTTGCAGGTCAGCTCGCTCTCTTTCCTCTCTTCTCTGGTGCTCTGGGTCATACATACCCCTCTCTCTCTCTAGCATACCCCTCTTTTCCCCACTCCCTTCCTCTGCACACCCCCTTTTTCTCTTCTTCTCTCTTCCTCCTCCCCCACCTCCTCCTAACCCTCCTCCCTTACCTCTCCTTCCCCACCTCCTCCTGTAGTCTTCTTTTTCTCCACACTTAATCCATCTCTCTCCTTTCCCATCTTTCTACATCCACCCCCCACATCTGTCTGCCTTGTACCTCTTTGACTCCCTCTCTCTCTCTCTCTCTCACATACACACACATCTGTTTGCCAAACCCTAAACCTCCGTCCACCTAACCCATGGTCCAAGGAAGATATAAAAGTGTCAGTCCAGAATGTCTCAGCCAATGGCTTGAAGAAATGGCCCTGTCACTTAGGAGCTGCCCAGACTTGACCTGCAGTCCCTGCCTTTCACTGTTCAGGGGTGGGACACAGATTTCCCGAACCTGAGGAAGGAGAAGATCAGGGAGACGTGCTCTCAGAGCCCTCCTCTCAAGGATTCGTGGAACATCAAAGGCAGGTAGGAAGAGGGTACAGAGCAAAGAGGGGCTCTGCGGGGGCCCTCATGTGGAATCTTAAGAACACAGGCTCTAGAGTCATACAGGCCTGGGTTCAAATCCTGCCTCAGCTACTTCCTGGCTGTGTGACCCTGAACAAGTCGCCTGACTTCTCTGGGCCTCAGGTTCCCCATCTGTAAAATGCCTCACAGGGTGGCTACAAGGATTCAACAAGCTGATGTATGCCAAGTGCTCAGATGGTTGGTTAGGGATCGACCTTGGTCTCGGGCTTGACACCCAGAGTGAGGAGTGGACCATTTGAGCCATTCTCTGAGTTTCTAGATGAGCCTTCAGGTAGAATGGGGACACCAGAGTTAAGATTCTTAAGGCACATTCACCCCATAATCTTGTGTAAACTTTCCTGTTTCTGGGCCAGTTTGGGATGCTTTATCCTGGTGTTATACATAAAGAAACTGATGTTCTGGAAGGTGAGTTCACACACCCCAAGTTTCACAGCCCACCCAGTAAGGTCAGGACTTGAACTCAGCTCTTTGACCCCTCAAACTTGTTTCCCTCCATCATCGGGCACTGGACCCTGGACCCCGGCTGTGGGGATCCCCCCAGGGCTGGCACAGTATCTCCAAGGCCCATACCTGGGATGTACGAGACAGGCAGCTCTGGATTCTGCAGACCCCTCCCACACTCCCATTCCCTGTTGCTAGGCAACAGCTGCTCATTGCTTAGGTGTAAGCTGAGGTTGAACAGGGGGAGGCTGAAACAGCTGGCTCTGTCCTTCCCAAAGAGGCCTGTGGAAGCTGTTCCCAGACCAGACAGAGTGAGAAACTGAGCTTCAGTCATGAGCAGGGACTTGCCCAAGGCCACTAGAGATGTGGGTTAACATATCCCGGCACCAACATATCAGAGCCAGCAGGACCCTTAGAAAGTCTGCTAACACATAGTGCAGGAGCTCCCACACTCACTTCCTGGCCTGGACAGACATAACTAATCAATGGCCAAACTCCTTCCCACCAAGCCCAGCTTTAGCCTCAGAACTCTCCATAGGGTGGTCAGGCAGCGTCTGGCAATGGGAACTGAAGCCCAGTGAGGAGATGTGGTGGAATGAAATGAGCATGGAGCCTGGGAGTTAGTAGATCTCAGGTTCGCTCTGTGATGTCTTGCTGTGTGATGGTGGGCAAGCCCCTTCCCTCTCTGAGCCTCAGATTCCACAGGCATAAAACGGGTTTGACGACAGCAGAGCCTCCCTGGGAAAAGAAAATGGGGAAGGTAGGAATGAGCACTCCTCGGGGTGCCAAGCAGAGAGGTGGCCCTCAGGGAGTATTTGGCTCCTTCTCTCCTTTCCTGTTTGGGTCCTCTGGGACTTGGTAGTAGCCAGGCTGAAACCCAGGCATCCCCTCCCTGGTTCTGACCTCACCAGCTAGCTCCATTCCTGGGGCAGTTGTTTACCCAACAAATGGTTTTGACTGCTAAAGGGTGGGAGAAGGGGCCAGAATTGGGGCTGACTGGGTCATCAAAGTAGTAGGAGGAAAGGAGAAGGGGTCACCCACCTGGAGAAGTGGGGGCAGGTATCGGGCTGGAGGGTTGCCTGGCAACCGCTGGGGTCTGCCAGAGTGTCTTTCTGGCTGTGGTGAGGTTTGGAGTCAGCAAACTTCTCCTCTCCCCCTTGCTGCCTTCTCTTTTTCTCCCACCCCCCTGGTTCAGACCTCAACCCCCACCCCCAGCTCTGCCACAAGGGCCTCCCCTCTACATACACACACACCTCAAATGAGCTCATCCAACCCTGTGCCAAGGGGAGAGCCTCTGACCCCAAAGCCAGGCACTTACCCCTGAAACTCTGGGTTCTAGCTCCTCTAACCCTGTGCATCCCATCCACCCCAGGCCCTGCAAGCTCCCCTTCCCCAGTTGCCCTCAGCCTACAAGGTCTGAGCCTTTCACAGGGGCACTTATAAAACTCACCCTCAGCCCAGCCTCCCCAGCAAGACGGGGCTCCCTTAAGGCAGGGCCTGCGGCTCTGACAGCTCTCTTCACCCACAGCACACAGTAGGGGCTTTTAGTAAAAAGCATCAGTGGCATTTACTGCATGAATGAATAAATGAATGAAGTGAGAGCAGGCATGAATGAATGAATGAATGAATGAATGAGCAACCACTGCCCAGTGCTGCTGGATTGTTATTTATGCACCTCAGAGTAGGACAGAATGGCAGATCAAGCACTGAATCAGGAATTAGGGGACTGGATTCTGTCCCTGGCTCTGCCCCTAGCTGGCAGGACAACCTTGACAAACCCCTCCCCCTTGGGCCTCAGTTTCTTCATCTGTCAAATAAGGAAGTTGGAATGCTTATTGCTCGGATTCTGCAGTTCTGGGCATGGGTGAGGGGAGGGAGAAAATCTCCCCTTCCTCCATGGGTTCATGCTTAGGACAGGTCCTTCTGCCTTGGCCAGGGAGAAAATCATGGCACTGTCTGCCTCTGTGGACTGAGAAGTGAGGGATGGGGGGTGGGGATAAGGGGGGGCTTACTGTTCACAGCAGCAGCTGCAAAAACATCTCTTCCTCACTGCCTTCCCATGACCTGCAGCCTCTCCGGGCCCACAGCACCCCAGGCAGAGATTCTCATCTGAGGCCTTCCTGCTGGGATTTAACCTGGAGAGCATTCAAGAGGCCTGGTGCTCAGAAAACACATTTCCTTTCATTCTAGTGATTTCTGCCTTTTTGTTCCCTGCTCTCGCCAAGCAAGGACACAGAGACCTCTCCCTGAACCCAAGTACTAGGACCCCCACCTAGGACTTACCTTCCACATTCAGATTTGGTTCCTCCTTCAAATGGGGCTCCCATCCCACCAGAAACACCCCGGAAATGTCTAAAGTTTCCAGCCTCCCAGGCTCCATCCCTGACTTACCAGTTCAGAAACTCTTGGAAAGTCTTTATTTTTAACAAGCTTGCCCATGACTGGGGACTCCTGCTCTGGAAGGGAGAGGTGGCAAGCCCTGGCATGAGATAGAGAGAAAAGCTGGGGCCCTGGAATCAGAAAGCCCCAGATTTAAATACTAGCAGACCTGCTGTGTGGCCCTGGGCTAGTCACTTAACCTCTCTGAGCCTCCCTTTCCCCCTCTATAATGGGGAAATTGAATATAACTCCTAAACCCACAGAGTCCCTTCATCCATGGCAAGGGTTCTTCGTATGGTATCTCCAGTTGCTGGCACTTAGTGGGTGCTTAATCAATGGCTGGTGTTTATGCAGCTGTCTTTGAGATAGATCTTTCTTACAGGGAGATTAGATAGAAAATATTGGTTTGTAATGCTCCATCAATAATTCCCTGGGCCCATCTAGCTGACTCCTTGTGGCTGCTTGAATGGATGTTCTAGAATCTGCTGAGTAGGTATCCTTGGCTGTAGCGGAGCGTGGCAGGCACATGCTGTCCCCAGCAGAGGCTAAGAGGCAGAGAGCAGAGAATTGTCCTAGTGTCCTGGATCCGCCATGAGTGGTGGGGGACAAGCCCACCCACCCAGCCATGATGGGAAAGGGGGGAGGGGGCCAGAGGAAGGCTTAGACAGAGAAAAACAAGCCCAAAGTGGGTCAGCCCTACCCTGGATACTAACCCACTTCTACTCCCGAAGGCCCGTGGTCACTGCTCTGTCATCTTGCGTTGTCCACTCCTGCCCAACCCTTTGACCCCAATTCCCACCTCTTCCCAGTGTAGAGAGAGGGAGGTTTGAGTAGCTCAACCCAGACCACAAGGGCTGCAGGGAGAGCTTTTAGGGTGTACCCTGGACATTCCAGGAGAGTTTGTCATCTCCTGTCCTTTTATTTGGAGTGGTGATTACAGAGGGGCGTTGTTGTAGTCAAAGAAATACAGCCTTCTTTAAACATAGAATTAGCATATGGCTCATCAATACACTCCTAGGTACATAACCAAAAGAATTGGGAACTGAGACTCAAAACAGATATTTGCACACCAATGTTCATAGCAGAATTATTCACAATCACCAAAAGGTGGGAACAACCCAAGTCTCCATCAAAAGATGGATGGACCAACAAAATGTGGTACATTCATACAATGGAGTATTATTCAGGCTTAGAAAGAATGAAGTTCTGATACATCCTACAATATGAATGAATCTTGAAAACATTATACTGAGTGAAATAAGGCAGACACAGAAGGGCACATATTGTATGATTCCACTTTACCTGAAATATCTAGAATGAGCAAATTCATAGAGAATGAAAGTAGAGTAGAGGTTCCCAGGCGGTGGGGGCAGGGGCAATGGGAAGTTACTGCTTAATAGGTACAGAGTTTCTGTTTGGGGTGATGAAAAAGTTTTGGTAACGGATGGTAGCACAACACTGAGAATGTAATAAACGCCACTGAATTGTACACTTAGAAATGGTCCTAATGGCAAATTTTATGATATATATGTATGTGACCACAATACAAAATTTAGGGCAGCCAGATGTGGGTTCTCAATGCAACTCCCTCACTTATACGTTGTGTGGTCTCATGCAATGGGGTTAATTTCTTCTGAGTCTCTGTTTCCTCATCCATAAAATGAACTGTTGCAAAGGTTAAATGAGATGATATCTGTTTAAAAAAAACAACAACAAAAAACTGGAGGCCTGCTCGTAGGAATGCTCCATAAGAATTCTGTAGGTGTGATGCTAAATTCTAGTGTAAGGAAGCTAAGAGGCTTTGGAGTCAACAGATCTGAGTTTGAGTCTTGGCTCCACCCTATTATCTGTGTGATTCGAGGTGACTTAACTTCTCTCAGCTTCCGTTTCCTCAACTATGAACTGGAGACCCTCACGTCCCTGGCTTGCTGTGAGGGCCACATGAAATGATGTTCATATCAGAGCCTGTGCAGATAAAACTCTCAACCAGTGACAGCGATGAACTATGACAAGCAGGAATTAAGTGTGGATTTTTTTCACCATGTGTTTATTGAGCACTTAGCAGGTTAGGGCTCTGGGGTAGAGCAGAGAATAAGGCTCAGGGGCCCTAGGCCCTGGAGGAGCCTGAGAACAAGTGAACAGACAATCCCAGTGCAGATTACCTCCTGCTCCATGACTCCCACACCTGTCATCTGATCCCAGCCAGAGATGGAGTCTGGGTGTCCCAGCTCACCACCCTGCCTCCCCACCACACCCAACCCCACACTGCCTGGGCTGGGCTGAGGGGAGTGGTTCTTGAGCTTCCAGGGAGAAGTGCCCTTGAATATGATCAGTGGGCACTCGTGGAGCTTCCTGGGCATCGGGGGCCTGGAAGCCTCCCTGCCACACCTGCTTGTCACCAAGCTACAGAGGCTACTTGATCAAGGTGGCTATTTCTTGACAGCCCCTGTGCCAGCCTCCCTGGGATGTGGGCACCTTTTCCCACCAGCCATGGGAGGTGATCCTCCATTGAGGCTGAAGCCAACACAGGAGGCCAAAGGCAGAAGGAAATTGCCAGGAGGGGGATTTCAGAGAGGCTTGCTGGCTCTGATGAGGTCTAGAGGAGCCCCCATTCTGACAGCCCAGGGCTGGGTGCATAGAATTCTCTGCCCGGAACGCTCCGGGGCAAGTGAGCTGAGCCAGCTGTTGCCCATGTGCTGCTAAGATAGAGATAGCCTAGAACCCTCCTGCAGGCTCAGGCAACCTGGAATCTGGGGTAGCATAGGAGAGCAATTAGGGGTTCAGACTCTGGAGCCTGGTTTGTACACAACCTTCAGTCCTTATTAGCTGTAAATCAGTTTTCTTATCTATAAAATGGAAGCTACGACAATAATAGTACTTACCTGACATGGTTGTTGGGAGGTTTAAATGAGTTCCTACATGAAAAGGGCTGAGCACATTGCATAGGCTGAGTGTTATCAAGTATTACTGTTCAGACTGGCCAACATTATTCAAGCAGCACAGATGGGCTGAATTATCAGTTACATAAAGGAAGTTGATGTCAATGGCAGAGATGGTTTTGGGTGTATGCCATGCATCTAATGCATCCTCTTGACTTCTCCGTGTAGGCTCCTATGTACCTTGTGTGGACAGGTCATGCACAAGGACATTTGGATAGTCTTGGATTAAAAGTGGGGGATGGCCATGGAGCTCCCTGGGACCAAGTGCAGGCACAGCTCAGAAGTATAGGGGACTTGGCACCTGCTTCCTGTGTAACCCTTGACAAATGGGGATCCATTGCCAGTAGACTATTGTAGGAGGTGTTCTATACCCTTCTCAGAAAGTCTTGGGTGATTTGAGTCCCTGTTGCTGCAGCGGCAACCTTGACTACACATCCTAACATCAGCTTGTCCTCCTTGCCCACCCCACTCTCCCTGCAATCACCTGTCACATAAATGACCTGCAACTGAGTCTTGTCTCAGGCTCTGACTGCAGAGGAGACTGAGCTTAGCTTGTAAGAATGTGTCCCAGCCCTGGCTCTGCAGTTCACTGGCAGTGTGGTTCTCGTGCAACTCAAGGCTGTTCTCTCTTTGGTCTTAGTTTCATTTGCCCCATGAGTGTGCTGGGTATTTGTGCCCTGTGGCCTGTGGCCCAAAGGACCCAGGCATTGCTTGTTCCTGGGGTGGCCTCACCCCCTCATGTTCCTCTCTAAACTCGTCCCTTACCTTCCATGACCTTCTCCTTCCACCTGCCCTCCACGTCTCCATCCAGTGTCGCATATGATGGTTGAGGGGTGCAGAGACAAGTGTCTGTGCACACACGTTCGTATGTCCATGCCCTGGGTGTGTGTGGTCAGATTCTGAACTCACATGGGCACCACACGTGCATGTGCAGGGATTGTGAACCCACCTGAGTATGTACATGCATAGACATATATGTGTGCACACACTTTGCTCAGTTTCTGGACTGGCTTGGGTGTAGCCCTAGGAGCTCTCACACAATCCAGCCGTGGCTCATTTGGGGTGCTTTCAGTCTGAGTGGGAGGCCCCCCAGGCCACCCTCCTGCACTGCAGACCTGGCCAATCCAATCCCAGAGAGCAGGTGGAGGCACAAGGAAGCAGAGATCCTCTCAGGGTGCAGATTCAGAAGGAGGGAGAGAAAAAAGGATCTCATAGTTCCCAGCACCTAGTGTTTCACAGGTGTCATCTCCTCTTTTCCCCACAACAACTTTGAGGTACAGGGATTGCAAGCCCACCTGACAGATGGGGCAGGGAGTGTGTCAGGGGATGGGGGCCTCGTATAGACTCTGAAGTTCAAATTCTGGCTCCACCACTCAGAAGTTTTGAGAAAGTGCCTTGATGTCTCTGGGTCTTAATATCCTCATCTGTGAAATGGGGTTACTTCTAGGGACTTTAGTGGTTTCACGGTGGAAAAAATGCATACAAAATGCTTATAGTCCAGTACCTGGCTTAGAAAAAAAATGATTATGAATGGGGTTTATGATTATAATGAGGATTACACGAGATGGGGACTGGCGGCCAGGGGCCCAGACTCCCACCTTCTGCCCAAGAGCTACTTCTCCCTCATTATCGTCCCTCTGGTGGTGCCAGTCAGCGTCTGGTCCTCAGCTCCTGGGGGCCTCCCCTCCCCCTCCCCCCAGGCACTCACCTCTCAGCAGCAGAACATTGGAGAAGGCAGCTAGAGGCACGTGAGCACCCCCTCCCCAGCTCTCAAAGACAAAAACTAAGTGTGTCACTGTCAGAAGCATTATGGAACTGCCACAGGTATATGAAATCATTCCTGTGAATTATTAATAAGTCATGGATCTAACTAGTCAGTGACAGTACAAAAGACAACTAAAATGCACATCAAGCTTTTTTTAAATAAAATAAAATAATAATAATAATTAATAATAATAATAATAATAATAAAAGAAATTCCATGAACTATGGGAATAGTTGGCCATGAGTTCCCAAAGCTCAGGGTTCAAAGGTCAGGAGAAATGATGGAGAACTTAGCCCATCGTGTTTCAGGACCATGGAAAGCAACATAGACTCCCACCTGCATTGTGGGCCGGCTACATGCCACACCCCTGGTCTACGTGGGGTCCCTAGAGGAACAGAGAGAATTCCCCTGAAATCCCTCCCCCCTCCCCCACACTGTCACCAAGGCTTCTCTTATTCAGAAAGAAGCAGACACAGCTGCCTGGATTTTCACTCCAGTGGCTTCCCGCTCCAACTGCAATCGCCTTTGCCGAAACCATGGTCAGAGCTGGTGACCCCACTGGCTGCATCCTCACTTCCCGGGACTGCAGCTGGCTGTGGGAATCACTGAGCCCAGTGTCCCCCCGTCACCCCTTCTACCTCCACTGCAAGAGAAGCTGGGGGTGCAGGCGCATGGTAATTGTCTTTCTCCATGCAATCCAAGGTAACAAATCAGCACCGTGATGCTGGCAGCTGACTGCTAATGGACTTAAAAACTGTCAGACTGAAGGTAATAATTGTCTCCTTAAAAAAAAACTAGTTATTTAGCATAATTGGAGCATAAACAGGCCAATATTCCTAATCCAACGTGGAAGATGAATATGAATAATGATGCCTGCTGTTGAGATATCAACACCAGCCAGGAGGTTGGGGTCACCAGTTCAGAATGAAGAAGAAAAGAGGGCAGGAAATGTTCATGCATATAGGGGTGTTGCTGGGTGAGTGACCCCAGGAGATGCCTCTTTATGTAAAATGCACCCCTGTTTTCCAGGCAGCGATGTTCAATATTCATCTTGGCATTTTTCCATTCCATCCCTTTGATGTGTATTACTGAGCACCTGCTGGGAAGACAGCCAGGATTCATTCTTGGCAAAAAAAAAAAAAAAAAAAAGTTGAAATTCACAGAGCGTGCTCCCCATCCCTCATCCCCCACATCCCCCATCCCACTTCTGAATGGGTTTGCTCTCTGAGTTGTCAGGGTAAAATGAGAACTTATTCTAAGATATAAATGTCTGGTAAAGGTACCTGGCAGTCTCTGGGAATTGAGAAAAGTAATCTCTCAAAGTCATCTCTTAAATCATGGCTGGCAGCCATTCAGATAGGTATATACAGGGAAACTGGGGAGAGTAAAGCCAACCCTTACACAGAACTTGCTGTGTGCTGGGCATTGGACAAGGTGGTACAGAAACCATTTAGTCCTTCCTACAATACCGTGAGATAGGTGCCATTATAATTGCCCCATTCTATAGAGAAAGAAACTGAGGCATAAAACAGTTTACTTGCCTGAAGTCATCCTCTTAACAAGTTCCAGAGCCAGGATTTGAACACAAGAAGCCTAACTCCAGAGTTCATGTTCCTAATCCTCAATATAATAGAGGACTGGTGGGTTTGATGAAGCCAAGCATCCAAAATAACAAATAGGGAGTAGGAGGCAAGCAGCATATAATGAGCACCCAGTATGTGGTAGGCACAGAGCTGGGAGCTGAGGACATGTGGGAACCAAGACTGAGGCACTGTAGGCTGAGGCACGGAGTGACTGACCTGTGAAGAGTGCTGAGCTCTTGGGCAGTCACTTCATGTGCTCTGGGTTTGAATCCTGACTCCTCCACTTACCAATTACATATCCTTGGCCAAGGGTCTGCATTTCACTCCCCCTAGATACTGACACTAAGAAAAGAATTTCAAGTTTAAATAATTAAACTTGGGAGATGTTACTGAGCTGCATCAATAGTGAAGTGAGAAAATGTATTGATTAGCTTTTGTGTAACAAATTACCCCCAAACTTAATAGCTCAAAATAATAAGCATACATCATCTCACAGTTTCTGAGGGCCAGGAATCTGAAAGCGGCTTAGGTGGGTGGTTATAGCTTAAGGTCTCTCATAACGTTTTAGTCAATCTGTCATCCAGGGCTGCACTCATTTGAAGGCTCGATGGGGGATAGAGTGTCCACTTCCAAGCTCACTCATGTGGCTGTCAGCAGGTCTTGGTTCCTCAGAGCTGCTGAGTGGAAGCTTTAGTTCTTTGCCACATGGGCCTCTGCATAAGGTTGTTTGTGATATGGCAGCTGACTTTGCCCAGAGTGAACTCCAAGAGAGATGAAGGTGAAACCTCATCTCCAAAGTAGCATGCCATTACTTTCACCATGTTCTGTTGGTCACAAAGACCAACCCTGATACAATGGGGGAAGGGACTGTAAGGGGGCGTGCCTTGTGCAGTAGGGACCACAAGGGCTATCTTAGAGGCTGGCTATGTAAGAAAGTGAGACAGAGGGAAGGGAAGGAAGCCAATACAGGATGTGTTATCTAGCTAGGTCCCACTGTGGGCAACTGGGGGACTTCTGGGAGACAGTGTAGACTACACCTCAGAGCTCTCCCTAACCAACTGGTGAGAATCCAGGGTATTTTCCCATTCAGTCCTCCCCATGACTGGTTGAGGACTGCTTCCGTGAGCGTTAACTGAAGCCCTTCCGGCTTGCCCTGTACACTGGCCAAGCAGCCATGGATAAAAGCCCTCAGGTAGAGTCAGAGGTGTTTGACCCAAGCAGCCTTCAGCAGGTGGAGGTGAGTGCCAAGATGATATGGGTGGTGCACCAACAGAATCTGCTACAGTGGGTGACTTCTCTCTTACTTAAGTTTCCTGGTTTGTAAGCAAGGATGATAATGGCACCTATGAGGTAGAGTAATTGTGTAGTGGTTGTACCCAGCACATAGTAAGTGTTCAATAAAGCATGTGGTGATGTGGCTAAGGTGGTCATGCTGAGCAATCACTATAAAGATGGAATGAAATGATGTCAGCACTGCCCTTATATAAACCCCTTTTCCTGACTCCCATTCCTGTGCACTTTCCAACTCAGAACTTCACTTTGTATACTTGAGACAATGACGCTCCTGACCTCAATTCTCTGAGGTTCAGAGGAGTCCAAAGACCGGCTGGGGTGGAGCAGATTATTTCAGAAGTCCGTGCCAACTTTAGAATCCATGAGACATACTGGACACATAGAGCGCAATCCGGAATCAGCACCTTGGAGAGTTCCCAAAGGCAGGGTCCTGGCTCCAGCTGCCCCACCTGGTTTCAGATGTCTTGAGGCTCTCCTGTATGTCAGTAAAGTGATTTCTCTGAGGACCACAGCTAGAAAGGGGCAGAGCCAGGACTTAAAGCCCAGGTATAGCTGAGTGACCTTGGATAAAGTGTCTTACCTCTCTGTACCTCAGTTTCTTCAACTGTAACACAGGAATGTAGCTGGCTTCGTGAGCATGCAACTTGGTTCCATGCTCTGCTGTTACCATCTTGAAATTCTTAACAATTTTTGAACAAGGGGTCCCATGTTTTCATTTTGCAATGAACCCTGAAAGTCACATAGCCAGTCCTCCATGAGAATGTAAATAACCATGTACCTCCCTCTACTGGACATGTTCTGTTTCCCCCTCCAGGACCACTTCCACCCTTCTGCACCATGCCCTCTGGCCCAGCAGGCTGCTCTATAAGAACTACACCAACAGGCTCCCAGCCCTCCGACATACAGCTGGGCTTAGCCAACCGGAGACCCTGGCTGGAGATGGGAGGGCAGAGGAGAGTGGATGCTCAGGTTCATGAGCATGCTTCCCGTCCCCTGTGGGGCATTTCCCCCTTGGCCCCTGTGCTAGTTTGGATGTTTTATGTCCCCCAAAATGCCATGTTCTTTGATGCAATCTTGTGGGGGCAGATGTATTTAGTGTTGATTAGATTGGAATCCTTTGATTGAGTGTTTCCATGGAGATGTGACTCAATCAACTGTGAGTGAAATGTTTGATTGGATAATTTCCATGGAGGTATGGACCCTGCCCATTCAGCATTGGCCTTGATTAGTTTACTAGAGCACCGTATAAGCTCACACAGAAGGAGAAAGCTTGCTACAGCCAAGAGGGACACTTTGACAAACACAGAGGAGCTGAGAGAGAAGCTACAGATGAGAGATAGTTTGAAGATGGCCATTGAAAGCAGATTTTTGCTATAGAGAAGCTAAGAGAGGACAAATGCCCAAGAGCAACTGAGAGTGACATTTTGAAGAGCAGCTGCAGCCTAGAGAGGAACGTCCTGGGAGAAAGCCATTTTGAAACCAGAACTTTGGAGCAGACGCCAGCCACGTGCCTTCCCAGCTAACAGAGGTTTTCCGGACACCATTAGCCATCCTCCAGTGAAGGTACCCAATTGTTGATGCCTTACCTTGGACACTTTATGGCCTTAAGACTGTAACTCTGTAACCAAATAACCCCCCTTTATAAAAGCCGATCCATTTCTGGTGTTTTGCAAAAGGGCAGCATTGGCAAAATGGAACAGCCCCCTCCCTGATGGGTAATTGCAGGTGGGTTGTGGTCCTCTATCAAAGCCACAGCTCCTGTCTGGCAGCTCCCTGTTAGAGCTGTCACCACTCTCACCACATTCTGGTAACTTCCCCTCCCTCAGTGCCTTCGCCCCTAGTTGTTGACATAGGGTGCTTCACCATCTCTTGTTGGTTTCCCTACACCTTTCATTAAGCTCATCTCAATTTTCCCATATGCTTGTGCCTTCTGTTTCCTGCTAGGCTCCTGCCCTATGTACTCTCTCATGACATTCTTGGGAAAATAAAGTTAAATCCCTTATGTAACACATTCAGTACAGTCCTTGGCACATAGTAAGTACTGAATAAATGTTCACTATTACTATTGAATATCTAGCTCCAAAGGCCGGCAGCTCTTAACTATTATACTACACGGCTACCCCTCCCAACGAACACACACACACACACACACACACACACACACACACACACACACACAAACACACTCCACTGAAAACAGTTTATTTGTTGGAATGCAGACAACCAGAGAAAGATGTCCCTAGGGGTTTCTAGCTGTGCGAGCCTAAATTGTCCCCAAAGAGCTCTTGTTCCCTTATTCCCAGTCATGGGCCCTGGCCTGCTTTCTGATTCTCATCTTCAAAATTAATCTCTCTCTCACTTCCTCTCACTCTCCCTCTCTCTTTCTCTTTTATTCTTTCCTCCCTTCATCCCTCTTTTCCTTCCCTCTCACCATGTCTTCATTCCAGCTCAACAGCAGCCAGGTGGCTGGTCTGTGAAGGGTTCACTACCCTCCAAGGCTTGGGTCTCTGAAGCCTTGACCTATTCTGGAAAACACAGAAAAGCAGAAGCCAGAACTTGGCATCTCTTTCTACTTGGACAGACAAATCATCTCACAGCTCTATTGCCCCTTCCCAGGAGTATTTGGGGAGTATTTGGGAGACTTTGCAAGACCAAAGGGATATAAAAAGACCCCTATGATGTGGCCAAGACAGGCCAGCAGCACCAGCCAAAGATGCAAACTGTGGCCGCTTCTGCCTGCCCAGAGCAGTGGTGGGGGTCTTCAGAGGGCAATCTCAGCTCCCTGCATGGGGGCACAAATCCAGTAGGCCCTCAGCCCCATAGACCCCTAATCCTGGAGCTACTGCAGCCATGTTACCCCATAGCCATGTCTGTCATGATCTCTGCTGCACCCTTGGGGTTCTGAGACACAACGGTGGAGGTTCCATAAATGTGTACTGAATGAATGAACACTTGAGTCCATAAACTAGTACAAGAGCAAGCTGAGCTGTCCCAGTATTTTAGGCCCAATCGATTTCAGACAAAGTGCCCCCACCTCCTGTATGGTCAACAAGGATGCTGTGGAAATCCCATGGGCATTTTCCTCTCAGTGACCTTTTGATGCAACCAAAGACATGCCTTTCTGAACTCTGACAATTCTAGTTGGAGAGAAAAACATTCTCCACTTCTTTAATTCTTCCTCTACCATGCAATCCAGGGGCTCCATGTGGGGAATGGAATTTCAAAGAAAATCTCTAAGGTGCGTTTAAGAAAACCGCAGAGAGGAATATTGAAATGGGAGAGGCTTGGATGGGCTGGCACATAAGGAATGGTGGATGTTCTCCATGAAAATTTCTACCCCAAGGATCCACCTGTCTCAGGCTGGGTTCCCCAAAAGCAACCCGAGACAAGGATTTGAATGCAAGCAGTGTATGTGGGAGGTGATCCCAGGAAGCCGTGGGATGGAAGAAGGGAATGTGGAGAAGAGAGGAAGTAAATAAATGTTTCCTTACTGAGGAGGTCACCACTATGAGCAACCAGGGCTCAGTCCTCCTGGGGAACTCCAGGAGCCAGCGTAGAACACGCCTCAGAGCCTCCCACCAGGGGGGCCAGGAAGCTGCACGTTCATCCTTCAAGGCCCATCACTCACTGGCTGAGGGCTGCTTTAGGGGCATGAAGTTCCGGCACTTCCAGTCTGCCCTACACAGCTGAGAGAAAGCAATAGGGTGAAGAATCAAAGGGACTTACAGTAGGAAAGTGCATGCTGAGGGGTTATGGGTGGTGCCACAAATCTGTTCCAGTTTGCTAACGCTGCCGTTATGCAGAATACCAGAAATGGATTGGCTTTTATAAAGTGGGTTTATTTGGTTATACAGTTACAGTCTGAAGGCCATGAAAATGTCCAGATGAAGGCATCAACACAAGTATACCTTCACCGAAGAAAGGCCAATGGCATTTGGAAAACCTCTGTTAGCTGGGAAGGCTGTGGCTGGCGTCTGCTGATCCCAGGTTGTGTTCCAGCTCCACTCTCAGCTCCTGTGTGTTCTTCAAAGTGTCTCTCTTGGTTGCAGCACCAAGCTCCTTCTGTCTCTGAACTCTTTTATAGGACTCCATTGATTCAATTGAGATCCACCCTGAACGGGTAGGGATAACACCTCTATGGAAATTATTGAATCAAAGGTCTCACCCACAGTTGATTGAGTCACATCTCCATGGAAACCCTGAATCAAAGGGTCCCAACCTGATCAACACTAATACATCTGCCCCACAAGATTGCATCAGAGAATATGGGGGCACATAATATATCCAAACTGGCACACACACCATCTTTTTCTGTAATGCCTCATTAGCCACCCAACAACAAATGGAGCTCCTTTATGACACACATGCTGTTCACTACCATTTCCATGGATTTGCCTCATTAATGCTATTACTAATGGGAAACATTTCTACAGAGGTTTGTCATGAACATATCCTTTATTGCAGCCCTGTGAGGTTGCGATAACCTTTATCTGCATTGTACAGATGAGGAAACTGAGGCATAGAGATCAGTAACATTCCCAACATCTCACAGCTAATAAGTGAAGAAGATAAATGAAAATTTCTGCCCTGGCATAGCTTGAATTCTAGGGGAAGGAAACAGACAAGAAGCAAAACAGATAAAATATGAAGGGCTTTAAAAGCCAATAGATGCTTTGGAGAAAAATAAAGGGGATTAGGAATACTGGGGCAAGGATATACAAAACTAACAATCAGGGAAGGGGTCCCTGAGAAGATGGTGTTTGAGTCAAGACTTGAGGGTGGTTAGGGTGGGAGGAGCCGAGTGGCTGTTTGAGGGAACAGACTTGCAAGTGGAGGGAACAGCAAATGTGAAAGGCTGAAGCAAGAGTCTGCCTCAAGCATTGAGGAACAGGCACAGCCAGAAGGCCAGTGTGGCTGAGACAAAGGGAGTGGTTGTCTTCAGCGGTGGAGTCAGAGAGGACATGCGAGTCTTTGCATAAAGTTCTTGTAGGGACTTTTGTTTCTACTCTGAGTGAGGTTGCTTCTGAGCAGAGGAGGGACCCAATCTGACTCATATTATAGCAGAATCACTCTGGCTACCTGGTTGAGAATAGAATAAATTAATGTGCAGATGAGTGACTGAATGAATGAATGAATGAGTAACATTTTTACAGATGATTAGTCTTAACCTCTGACTTTAATGGAGAAACAGGAGGCAGAAGGGAAACATGCACTGCAGAGGCTGGAAGGCAGACCCGACAGGCAGCTGGGCCTGGAGGGCAGCTGTTGGTCTTTGCTTGTGTTCCTGTGGCCCCTGTAGCCCTACATTCTCACCCGCCGCCAGCACAACCCCAGGGAGCTGGTGTGATCACAGACATGAAAGCGAAGCGCCACGTGGAGATGATCAAAAGACTTGTGATAACTATTTTCCCAGGGAGTGCTGCCCTCAGGATGCCCCAGGCCATCCGTGGGAGCCCTGGGGCCTTGGGCAGCTCTTCTCATCCTCAGTGAACTCCCCTGGGTGCCATCCCCAGGCAGCTGCAGCCAAAGTATCACACTCTTATCTAACAGGGAAAGACAGCAGTCATTGGGGCACCCCGACTGTGCAGGGGAAGGGGGCTGGGGAGAGCAAGGGGGTAGGATACTTTGGGGGTCATGTCCAACATGTGGCAGACAGATGCTTGGAATTTCCCCAGTAGATCAAGTGCTCCTTTGAATCAAGCGTCGCCATCTTGCTCCATTGGAGCCTTTGAATTGCAAGTTGGGAGTGTTTCCAGGGAGAAAGGAAGGGACAGTGCTGGAACAGAAGGGAAGCATAGAAAGCATAGGAAAGGGAAGGGAAGGAAGACAAGGGGAGAGAAGGGAAAAGAAGAAAAGGAATGGAAGAATCTTGTGTGAACATTGATCATGAGCAAGATGCATTGCCAAAGGCTTTTCATTTGTTATTTCAACTAATCCACTCAATAGTCCTAGGAGGTAGATCCTACCAATCTGCCCATTTTGCAGATGTGGAACATGAGGCTCAGAGAGCTAAAGTCACTTGCCCAAGAATAGAGTGGGGAAGTGATGGAGCTGGGATTCTGGGTTCTGATTTTGACCTTGCTTACAACAGCCGGATATGGGACATGTTCTGGGCCTGGTTCCTTGGCAGGGTCAGGACGGAGCAGCCTGAGGTCCCTGGAGCCTGGCTCCAAGCCCAGATGAGTGATAGAGACTGAGAGAGGGAAGGATGCCAGGTGAAGGAAACAGGTTGGGCCTGACTTTGCCCTCAGTCCAAGTGCTCCATTCCTCCCCTTGACCACCACCTGCCCTGTGCCCAGCCCTACGTCAAGGCCACCAGTCCAGGGGAGACATACAGACAAAATTCAAGGTAAACATTGTCAGCTACTCCCAAAGGATGCCTTTCAGTCTTCAATGGGGATTTGACCAATTCTATTCATTCCCCACTCTTCCCTGAGCACCCTTCTATGATAGGCTCTGTGCCTGGCCCTGGGACTACAATGGTGAACAAGACGCAGCTCCCCTGCCTTAAGGAGCTCTCGGCCAGGCCAACAGGGGAGGCAAATATGTACACAGATTGATCCCCAAAGCAAGGTGATAAATGCCTCTGAAGCAATCTTTTTCAGAGTGGGATGGAAACCCAGGAAGGGCTGATGAATGAAGGTTTTGTAGCAGAGTGGACATTGGGGCTGGGTTTTGAAGGCTGATTAGGAGTTTGTTCAAACAAAGAACAGAGACTTGGGCATTCTAGGAAGAGGGAACAGCTTGAGCTAGGGCCCGGGGCTATGAAACGTCACACAGCGTGGCAGGGAATTGCCAGGAGGCCAAGGTGATAGGAGCAGCCAGAGTATTCACCATATACTTCAGTGACTGGCCTTTGCCCTCAAAATGAAATCCACAATTCTCAACACATCTTATGAGCCCCACAGGGTCTGGTCCTCACCAAATTCGTCTGCTTAATTCTTACAACATCCCCCATCACGCTCACTCTGACCCAGATGATCAAGTTTCTGGGGCCTGAATTGGCCAGATCCTCACCTCCAGGCCTTTTCATATGCTGTTCCTCTGACCATAACACTCATCCAGTCTCTCTTTGGTCCATTTAACTCCTATGCATCCTTCAGTGCTTAGCCTGGATGTCGTTTCCTCCCAGAAGGCTTCTGGGGTGGAGGGCATCTGCTACAGCTTCCTGCAGCACTTGAACTCACCCCTTATGATGCTTTTTTGCACAGGATCAGATGTGTTGAGCATTAGCCCCAGCCCCTTGTCTGTGTGTTCCACAAGGGTAGGGATCGTCACTATATCCTCATCTCTAGGATAGTGCATGGCACATAGTAGGCCTTCAATAAACATACTTTGAATGAAATAGTGAAATTTAAGAGAAGTCTTGGTACCTGCCTGTTTAGAGAGCAGCACCAAAGTTAGATTCTGGTATGTATATAGAGATAAAGACCAGAAAGGTAAACTGAGGCACCCAAGGGTCTTTAAAAGGCAGGCTGAGTTAGCTCTGTCCTGGCTCCAAGAGTGGCTGGAGGTGAGGGTTCAAGGAATAGAGATAGTATTTGGGGCCGCTGCCTGTTTGGCTACCTTCCACATCCTCTCTGACCTCTGGTCCCACAGCTGAGTCCTGAACAAGTCACATCCCTTCATGAGTCTTGATTTCCTCACCTGTAAAATGGGAATAAGACATAGGTCCTGCCTGCCTATCTCTGTGGTATTGTCTTCATGATTAAAAGAGATAAGGGATACGAAAATGTCTTGTCAACTGTTATCTTGGTTTGGGTTCCCCCAGGAGTGGACTCTGAGATAACAGTTTGAGTGCAAGTAGTTTATTAGGAGGGGGTCCCAGAAAATGCCAGCTGGGGAGTGGGAAGTGAGACAGGGAAGGGAAGGAGACTGATGTAGGGTGTGTTCTCAAGCAAGGGTAATCCTTCTGGGGACCTCTGGGAGAAAGGCACCGCAAAGCCATCCTGCCCAGTGGATGAGGGAGCTGGAGTGTTTATACCCAACACCCATCAGCTGTTGGTTGAAGGCTGTTCCCTGGGGCTTTGGACCTGTGGGTGGCAGGCAGGGAGAGGGGGGCACACACAGCAGCTGCCACAACTGAACGTGCTGCAAATGCAAAGCACCTCTCTCCTCCTAGTTGACTTGTCTCTGCCTTTCTCTTCTCTCCATACAGTCTTTAAAAATCCTCTCTACTGCTGCAACAATTCCGCTCTGCCCTCAATTTGCATCCCCCAATTGGTAATTAGTTTCACATGCTCTTTAGGGGGCTCATCCCTAATCTCAGAAAAACACATGCATCCAAGCAAAACAGGTCTCTTCCTAGGAGATAAAGTCAGCTGCTGAGATCATTGCACATTGTTGCCCAAAAGATGGAGGAGTACTATTTCATTCTCTTTAAGGCCACCATTTTAGTTGGGGAGCCTGAACGATTTTGGCATGTTAGGGGAGTCGATTAGGGAGCAGGGAAAGTGATGGATGGGAAAGAGAGAGAGAGGGTGGACCCAGATTGAGGAGGCCAAGTGCCCAGGCTGAGCTGCCAGATGTGCCAAGGGAGACAGGGGGTGCTGTGGGCAGCTCGGCCGGCCTGGACTCTAGATGGTGCAGCCAGTGGCCACTCAGGCCTACCTGGGGTGGAGCTGTCAGGGTGATTAATTCATCAACGACACAGCGCCCTGGAAAACTGGCTCTGACTCAATGGCTCATTAAGACGCAAACTCTGATTGGCCCGTGGATGCTAATTAAAACTGTTCTGGGTGATGAATGGCCTCTTGAGAATGCTGGCATTAACTTCTTCCTCGTTCCCCTTGGCAAGGCACACTCAGGGCCCCAGTTGATGAGCGTGGAGGATGGGCTCTGGGCCACCAGCCATCTTCCAGCATGAGAACAGATTCACGCTCAGCAACACAAGCTCAAGTGACACAGCCCAGCAGTACTTAGTGACGATCAGGTCCAAACTCTGCCATTTTACAGATGGAGAAACTGAGGCTTAGGGAGGGGCAGGGGCTTGCCCAGGGTCACTCACTGGGAAAGCAGCAGAGCTCAGACTTGACCCAGCTCTGCTCCTCTGTCTCCCAGCCCTGGTGTATGCCCAGGTGCCAGACACGGTGTCAGTCAGTAGGAAGGACATGAAGATGTACCAAGCATGGCCATGTCCCTCAGACTGATTTCAAGTAAATAATAGTGGTGGTGGTGGTGATTTCTGGAAGGGCAGCCAAATCTTCTTATTCAACTTAGTCACATCCTAACCCTTATCCCAGAAGGGTTTAATCAGTGTGGAACAAATCCATGAATGACAAAACTAAACTTCCTGCCAGAAAGTGAACGGGTGATCTAATCAGGTACAAAATGCCCTGTGCGTTTGGAGGAAGAACAGATCAAGGAAGACTTCCTGGAGGAAGGGGCATTCAAAGAGAGCCTTCAAGTAAAGACATAGAGAATGGCCCTGCCCAGGACTGCTCTGAGCATCACCTCATTTCACCCTCACAACAACCCAATGAGAAAATGATGATTATATCCATTTTACAGATGAGGAGACTGAAGCCCACTCAAATTAGGGCTCTTACCCCAGTTCCAAGAGCCAGGAAGCAAAAGAGTAGGGACTTGAATACAGGTTTTTCCTGAAGCCAAAGCTGATACCCTCACCTTCATCTGGATGGCCCAGCTCAAATACCTCTGCTGTGGAGAAGTCTTTCCAAAGTCCTCAAAGATGTGGCCACTCGCTGCTCAGAAGCCCCACATCACTCTATCCAGGATCCTGCCAGCCCCTCCTGCTGTGGGTCCTAGATATATGTATCCATGAGGGGTCATCATGGCATCAACCCCATCCCCAGCATGGGGGCCCACCCCCAGGGGCCTGCTGAGGTGACTTTAATCCAATTAAACCTGAGCTCTCAGAAATGCCTTCCACCCAGGGTTGCTGTAAAGATCCGTGAATGGATGCTCACAAAGAGTTCAGCTGATGCTCAGCTCTTTGTGAGCATGCAGGAAGCGCTTGCTACAAAGGAAAGCTGCTCTTGGGCTCTTTATCATTACTAGTATTCACCCGGCCTCCCTTCCTGGATTCAAAGTTATTCCTGTCCCCAGAGAGGTGCAGGCCAGGGGAAGCCACAGGACCATGCGAGGGCTCAAAGCCGAGCTCCCCAGCTCCTGAGCCCTCAGCACGTGCTCCCAGCCCCTCTGAAAACTGCCCACTCAACCAGGGTTGAGGTGTGCACCATGTTGCAACATCAAAACCCCTTCTGGTGAAATGAACCCCAAGTCTATCGCCAACCACCCAGAGGCCCCCCCAACTAACCCTGTCCTCACTCCTCTCCCTGTTCCTGATCAGAGGTTGGATGCACCACAAGTCAGACAAGTGTGGACTGTGTTGGGGAATGTCTGTGAGCCCAGCATGAGTGTGTGCGTGAGTGTGTATGTAAGCCAAGTGTGAGCATGTGTGAGCTCAGTGTAAATATGTGTGAGCCCAGTATGAGTGTGTATGTGTGCATCCAACATAAGTGTGTGTGTGTGTGTGTGAGTGAGACAGCCCAGTGGAGGTGCGGCATGTGTGAACCCAGCATGGATGTGTGAAGAGTGTGAGCCCAGCATAAGTGTGTATGAAATGTGTGAACCAAGATGGAGCGTGTAGGTGTGGGGGGTGAGTGTTATTTTAGTCAGCTAAGGCTGGGTTATGCTGCAATAACAAATAGCCCCCAAATCTCAGTAGCTCCCACCAGCTGAGATTTATTTCTCAGCATCTCCCTGTTAGTTCATGGGTCACCTATAGCTCAGCTCCCTGTCAATTGCACCCCAGAACACAGAGTAAATGGGCAGCCTCTACCCAAACGCTGCTGGTAACCATGGTAGAGGGAAAAGAGAGCAGAGTGGGTCGGAAAGATGGCTCTTAAGGCTCCTGCCCAGAAGTGGCACACAGCCCTTGCACTCGTATTTCATTGTCCGTAGCTGGTCCTGTGGCTAAGCCAGACTTCAACAGGATGGACAGTGGATCTTCCCTCAGGGCGGGGCAGGAAATACCTGTGAACCAACAGACATTTGACACGACTGTGATTCCGTGCATGTGAGAAGCCAACTCAAATGAGCACTTGTGTCGCAGTGGGAAAAGCATGTGGCTCCCTTGTGTCGGATTGTGTGACAAAGTGCAGGTGTACAAATGTCAGGCAGTGTGCATTGTACTCTGAGTGTGTACAGATGTAGGTGGGTGTTTCTAGATGCTAGAACGGGTGTGAGAGCTGTGTGCAAGAGCCTGTGAATGAATGGAAATGTGTGTGTGTGTGGGATGGGAAGATTGTGGGTCAGGGGAACGTGTGTATGTGTTTGCATGAGAATACATGTGTGTGTTCCTTGTGTGCATGTGTGTACATGTTTGTGTGTGTACTGGTTGCATATGTGTGTGCTGTGCATATGTGTACATGTGTGTGAGTGTGTACATGTGTATTCTTTGTGTGTGTTTGTGTATACAGGCACTCTGTGTGTGTGTGTGTGTGTGCACATGCCCTCGCCACAGCACTATCTGAGTCTGTCTGTCTGTACATCAAATGCACCCCACATTCACACCCAAACATACGCCCCCTTCCACAGGGAAGAGACTCTCACAGATGGGAGGTGAGATGCTCAATTTCCCAGCTGATGCTTTAGCAGGTTCATTCACCCCTCATTTGCTGCCCATCTGTCACCTTCACGCACTGGCAATCACCACCTGGCCTGCTCACGGTGGCTGCAAAGAAATGGTGGCAGGACCGGAAGGCAGAGATTCTGTCCTCAGCTACCCACTCTGGAGCCTGGGTCCCCCTCCCAGCCCCAGGATTGATCCTCTTGGAGCTTCCTCAAGAGGGGGGGTGAGAGCCCAGTGGGGGGCAGCTCTAGCCCGGAGCTGTCCCCAAGGACAGTTCTCCACCAGAGATGATTTGGGGGCTCTCCAAAATGCCTCAGGTGTTCCTAGACCTCTAGCAACCCTTACCTTCTTCCACTCTGTTCTCCACTCCTTCCCTAAAAAGGCACCTCCAGCCAGAACGAGCCAGCCCCTAATGATCCCGGCGAGAGTCACCACCGCATCTGGGTGCCAGGCCTTGACATGCACTTGACACACAGGGTCTCGTTTAGTCCTCATACTACTGCTCTCTCGGTTTGACAGATGAGGAAACTGAGGCACAAGCTCACACAGCCCATTTGTAGCAAAACTGAATCTTATGCTCAGGTCTACTGATAACCGGTGCATAATAACCTTTGCAATGGTCTCAGAAGTGCCACCTCTAGGAAGCCAGTCCCAGCTAACAGCCCAAAGAGGTCAGGCCTAGGGCTGTGGGCAGGACAGCAGTCCTGGGTGTAGGTCCTGGGGGAGGTGGACCAGCAAATCCAGAAAGCCCCATCTTTTTTTCTGGGAACTGCCCCCTCCAGCGGAGAGAATGTCTCCTCAAACAGGCCACCTCCCCTGAGCTCTGCCTTACGATTGTAACACATCCTCAAAATGAGACTTCCGAGCCCATGGCTGATTTTTGTCAAGTCTCTGTCAACCTGACACCCCATCACCCTTAGAATGACCCTTCAGTCTCTCTAAAACACCATAAGAGGCCCTGCAAGGTTGGGCCCTGGCCCCCTCTTCAAGCCTCATCACTCCACATGCCCCTTCTCTCTGGCTTTGAGTTCCTCAGACCTGCCACACTCTTTTACCTCTGATCCTTTGCATATGTTGTTCCCTTTCCCAGGAACCCTTCCCTTCTCCTTCACACTTCCCTGACCATCCCTGGGGTCTCCACTTAGATGTGGCCTCCCCGGGAAAGTCTTTCCCACCTCCCAGGTCCACTCTGGAGATCCCATCTCTCTGCCCCCACCCAACTTAATTTCCCCCACTCTGCAAGGGAATTGTGTGTTCCTCACCGAATTCTAAGTTCCTTGGGGACAAGCACTATGGCCTGGTAACTGCTCTATTCCCAGCTACTCATTTCACAACTATTATTGCTCTCCCCCCATGGCCGGGGTCAGGGACTATTCCAGAGACCAGCAAAACAAGGAAATAAAAAAGGAGGATGAGATAGGGAATGACTAGGGCAGGGCAATAGCTCTAAGAAGGCTATCATGGAAGGCTTCTCTGAGGTGGTGACAGACATGTTGAAACCTGAACAATGGGAAGAAAGCAGCCATGCAAATCTGAGGGGGTCCTGGTGGAGCGAACAGCAAGTGCAAAGGTCCTGAGGTAGGAAAAGATGCAGCACATTTCAGGCAGGCCTGAGTGGCTGGAGGAAGAGAGGGTTTCAGAAAGGCAGCAAAGCTTTTGTGAACATTTTTTGAGTTTGCTTTTGAATACTCTGGGCCACCTGCTTCTGACAACCTTCTCTGACTGCCCAGCCCTCATGCCACTCAGCCCATCCAGCCCCTTCCCCTGATGATACCACTCACCTCTTGGTCCCTGTGCCAGTTTGAAACTGTTACATACCCCAGAAAAGCCACAATCTTTTAACGCAATCTTAGGATGGAAACTTTTGATTGAGTGTATCCATGGAAATGTGACTCGCTCAACTGTGGGTGATAACTCTGAATTATTTCCATGGAGTTGTGGACCCCGCCCATTCAGGGTGGGTCTTGATTAGTTAACTGCCCTTAAGAGAGCTCAAGCTGACACAGACACTGACACTTGGAGATGCTTGGAGATGCAGACAGAAGGACGTTTGGACATGCTAAGCAAAGAGATGAAGCCCAGTGTTTGCCCCAGAAAAGCTAAGAGAGGACCCCCAGATGCTTAGAAAGAAACACCCTGGGAGAACCAAGCAGAGAGCTGAGAGAAGCTAAGAGAGACAGAAGCCCAGAGACATTTTGGAGAAAGCCATTTTGAAACTGGAACCTGGGAGCAAAGGACCAGCAGACGCCAGCCACATGCCTTCCCAGCTGACAGAGGTGTTTCAGATGCCATCGGCCTTTCTTCAGTGAAGGTATCCTCTTGTTGATGCCTTGGTCTGGACACACCTATGGCCTTAGGACTGTAACTTTGTAACCTAATCTATAAAGGCCAATATATTATAAAAGCCAATCCATTTCTGATATTTTGCATAATGGCAACATTAGCAAACTGGAACAGCCCCCCTTAAGATGGACGAGTTGCCAAACCCCTGCCTTGTCTTCTGCAGAAGGTGGAAGAAGCATTTATAATCGGGCTTTCCTCTGGTCCTGGGTTCCAGAGGATGTGAGTGAGATTTCGAGATTGTCCTCCATGGTTGCTCCAGCTCCAGTTAGCACATTCCTGGGGGAGGCAGACTGGATTGGCTGGAACTTGAGGCAGTTATTTGTGATTTCAATTCTCCCAGGAACATCACAGGGAGGCTGCAGCGAAGGGTTTTGTTTGGGCCTAGGAGAGGTCAGGGTCAATGGCTAAATGAATCAAACAGCCCCATGGACATTTTGGGTGGTGTCTGGGGGATGGGCAGAGATGGTACAAAGTGCTCCAGGCTGGGAGTCAGGAAACCCAGCTTCTAGTCCTGGCTCTGCCTGAAGCTTAGGCAAGGCTTTCTCTGGGCCCTGGTTTCCACCTTAATGAGGCGAGAGAGGTTGGTCTGGGTCAGAGGTCAACAAATTTCTTTTGTAAAGGGCCAAATGGCAAATATTTTAGGCTTCGTGGGCCATACGGTCTCTGTCAAAGCAGCCATAGATAATATGTAAGCAAATGGGTGGGGCTGTGTTGCAATAAAACTTTATTTTCAAAAGTAGGTGGTGGGCCGAATTTGGCCCATGGGTTATAGTTTCCTGACCCCTGATCTTTGTGATCCTTCTGGTGTATCATTCAGGGCACTTTGGGTTGCAAGCAACAGAATCCCAGTGCAAACTGGCCTAAACAAAATATTGTCTGGGGGAGGAGGGCTTATTGCATCATGTAAGAAAAAAAGCCCCGAGAAGACTTCAGGCACAGCTGGATCCAGGGGCTCAGCTGAGATTAGAATTGTTTCACTCTCACCATCCCTTACACTGGATTTCAGACCCACTTGCCCTCTCTGTCAGTCACCTTCAATGGTGAATGACATACACCCTGGGAATGAGCAAAAAGAGATGTCCATGTGGCCCTCCCAGGTGGACAGTTAGGGGTTCTTTGCATGGGGCAAAGTGTCATCCTTCCTCCCTGGATAATTACAACCACCTTCTGGATACCTCTCAGCCTCCACTCACTCTCTCCCCATCTGATCCACACTGTGTACCATCACAAGATTAATCTTCCCAAAGCTTCCAATCACTCCCCTTCTCAAGAACCTTCCTTGGCTCTTCAGTGCCATCAGGACAAGATTCCTATGCCTCAGTCTGTGCTCAAAAGCCTCCACATTCTCACCTAGTTCCTCTTCTCTCAGTCTTGGCTCTTCCACTCCTTGATGCCAGATTAAGAGTCCCAGACTTAAGACGGCACCACCATTCACCAGCTGTGTGACCTTGAGCAAATTGCTATCCTTCTCTGGGCCCCCAGCCCCCTCATCTGTAAATTGGGGATAAAAAAGGGCATGTCTTGAGAAACACAAGTTAGCTTTTACTGTAAGCTATAATACAAACACAAAATATTATTATCATACCTCAAGATGCCCCCAGACCTCCCCATGTTGAGGGTTCAAATGGGGCCCTGGTAAAAATCATAACTCACACTTCCTAGGCTCTTCTCCCCACCTCTCTCATGGGTCCTCCATCGACCTGGAAGGTCCATCCAGTTATGTGTGGGAGGCTCCAGGAGACACCTCCCAGGTGTCACACTCCAGCCCACCAGCTAAGTCCCCTGGAGCATCTGCCAAGCTAGTCTCTCCTTATCTGGCCTGTAGCACCCACATTCACTCTTGCTTGAGGGCTGTCCCCAGCTGTCCTGGTTTAGAGTGCTGTCCCCAAGTAACTCCCAAGCTGCTGGACTGAGCTGCAGGCTGGACAGGAAGTGGGGAAAAGGACATCCACACCCCCTCCCTCTTACCTGTCCCCTGTGCCAGGAAGCCCCACCACATGGGTCCAGCGCCCCTTTGGAAAGGACGCCCCCAGCTTCCACTGTATCTGGCGTGAATGGGAGAGGCCAGGTCGCGGCTCTGACAGCCCAGCCTGGGGGCTCCTCAGGGCAGACCCTGATGCAGAGAGAATTCAGGGGGCCTGTGACCTTGGATGGGCAAAAGGTACCTCTTTATTTTAATTCACCTCTAACTGAAATTTAACGTTTCCTTCCATTATGAATGAAGATAACCACAATCATAATAGCAGTACCTGCTGGTCTGTTGCCAAAAGAAATCACACATTTCCTATTGCTTTATGGTCATTGTGGAAATCTCTTAAATATTGTTTGTGCTCATCACTGCTTTCAAATTACAGTGGTAATTAGATCCAAGGCTAGATCTTTTTATTGAATGCATTTGTTCAGAAGAATATACTTCGCCATGCCATAATTTTGATTTTTAATATATTTTGCTGAATGTATCCATTTGTCACCGTGCATAGTTTTATTTTACACATTATTCTAAAAGAGGACCAAAGGGCCCTTGGCACAAAAAACATCTAGTTAGGTATTAGGATTCAGTCATCAGATTCAATATCAGCTCTCAGCCTTTCCTGTCCCTTTTTCTCTCTTCTTCCTCCTTCTCTTCTTGCAAACTCCTGCAGACAGGGGTGCATCGTTCATCAGATGGGGCTGAACCTGCCTGAGTCGCGGCTGTGAGCAGAAGCCACGTTCGAGCCTGTCCTGCCCCCCCTCCCACGTCTGCTCCCCAAGATCATGGCGCCCTGTGGAGTGAAAAGGAGGCACCCACTTGGTCATCTGTCAAAAGCTGCCCTCCTCCGTGGGCTCCCGCCTTGGGAAGGGACCCCTCCGTGTGTTTGGGGAGAGTGTGGCTTTGTAAACAAGGACCCCCAGGTTGTGCCACACCCCGCTCACAGCACCAACCTCTCTCCCCCTTACGGAGGAAAGGGATTTTTGCATCGTGGCCCCCTGGGAATGGGATCTGAGGCCGGATGGCCTGACCTAGAAATTAATCCCAACTGATTTTCCACTGGGCTCATTGCAAAAGAATGAGAGGTATTTATTTCTCTTCCCTCCTCTAGAGAGGACAAGCTGGGCTGTGGGTTCTGAAGTTTGGGTTTGAGGCTGAAGGAGTCTTGAGGAGAAAAGCAGGGACTAAATCTGCCTAGGGAAGTGGGGGTGGGGAGCAGGCCATTCCAGGCAGATGTGGCCCAGACACCACTGCTTTCCTGTGGGATGGGGTGTGCCGCCTTGTGGGGGACCTCTGGGTTCCCAAGAGCTGCTGGGATTGCATCAGTAGAGGTTTGTATCTGAGAGGACTTGATTTTTGGAAAGGGTGCAGTGAAAATGGGTAGAGGGTGGGGTGAGGAGGGAAAGAAGGAGAGAGGATGGTATAAGAGTGTCTGCTACAACATGGTTTGTAATGACAAAGGACTGGACCACCTGATCAATCATCAATACCGGGAATGCAGAGAGCACCACAGAGCCACAGTTTGGAATACTATACAGCACTTCAAAAGAACAAAGTAGATCTATATACAAATGCAAAGATTGCCAAGACGTGGCTGAGTGAAGAAAGCAAGTGGCAGAACGATAGCCCAAGTATATGCTATATGTGTGTGTGTGTGTGTGTGTGTGTATAATTTAAACACACACACCAGAAAATGTTGCTATATGTCTTCTTGGTGTAGCTATAGATGGAAGCAAATGAAAAGAAAAAAAAAAAGTCTGGAAGGACATGCAGCAAATTGTTAATGTGATTACACTGGGACGAGAGGAGTAATAATTAAGTGCGGTGATCAAAAGCAGCTTCTGTCATAAATATCCTAATGGTTCACAAGGAGTGTGTACCCCTGGAATGCTTGGGTGATAAATAAAAAATTTTTTAAAGATGGGAAAAGAAGGTGAACAAAATAAGGAAAGAAAGGAAGCAGAGGAGAAGGAAGCAAGAAAGGAAGATAAAAAGGGAAGTGAGAGAGAAGGTCAGAGAGAAAGTGGGGCAGGGTTGGAGGCGGGGAGTACAAGAATCAGGGGCAAGCGGAAGAGCTCGGGGCCCCTTGTCAGCCCTCCCTCCCCACATCTGCCAACATCCCTCCAGCCCCCCTCAACCTGGAGCAGACCAGCTGAAATCGAAGGCTCTGCAGATTTCTCTCTCACTAGGATTTCATTTCCTCTCTGGGCTCCACCCCACCCCGGCTACTGTTGAGCTCTTCTGTTTCCCTTATCAGAGAGAACCAGAAAGGACCACGTCACTGGCCCCACTCCTGCCCCCTGATTGCAAATTGTTTCTGAAGGAGCCTTTCGCGATGGGCTACCCCTCTCCCGGGCCTATTCTAGGAATGTCAATAGCTTCCATTTGGATGAAAACTGCTGAATCCATTTTTTCCCTCATAAATAATGATATTGTCATTAGCTGCCATTCTGATGGCAAATAATGAGTGCAGAGCAAGCATTTGCTGCTTCTGGGCTTCCTAAGATCGGTACGTATGGATGCCACAAGCTCTGAGGGGCACCCACTCCGAGCCAAGCCTTGAGTGCCATGAATTCCTCTCACCTTACAACGCCCCTCCCAGGTGGTCGTGGCTGTGCCCATATAACAGAGGAGCAAACCAAGGCCCTGCAACATCACCCAGCTGGGATGTCCTAGAATGAACCGGGGACTTGGACTCCAAGGCCAGGATTCTCACGTCTACGCCCCAGCTGCCCATTGCTCTTGGAGGGCAGAAATTCCAGAACATGAATGAGGTTGGAACCCATCAGGCATTGGCTCCCTGTGCAGTGCCCACCCCTTCCCCTCGGAGCAGACACAGTGTTTCACCCATCACCTTGGACCTTACCTTTCCCGTGTGCTCTGGGCTGGAGGGCTTCTCCTCAACCACAGAGGGCTGCTCTGCCCGTGTGCCTGGTAGTCCAGAAGCCTAAGGAGCAGACCTCGGCCAACGGTGTATAAAACCCCAGCTCCTCCAATGTGCACGTGCTACACTGTCACCCAGTTTGCCCTCCGTGGTAGCTGGCTTGATCATGCACCCTAGCCTGGCTGCCTTCTCTTTCCGAGCTCACATCCCCACTCCCTTATCTGAGTTTCCTATACCTCCCAAATAAACTGCTTGCTCACAAGTCCTCATCTCAGGGTCTGCTTCTGGAGGAACCCAAACAATCACTCCCTCTGAACCCCAGATCCAGAGCCACTCTAACGGAAGCTTCAGTCACTGGTACCATGTCTCCTAAAAGGAACTTTTCAAGACTCAGATCTGATCACATCCTTCCCCAGGGCTCCCTAGGTTATGTTCAAACTCCTTGAAGTGGTATTTGGATATTTAGAGTTTCTGCCAGCTCAGCAACCATTTTCCCTGTTTCTGGTTACAGCTTCTCCATTTTGCTTTGAGGAATCACTTCTCTCCAATTCTGTCCAAAAATGGGTTAGTTAGCATTGTGGTTAAGACTGGTGAAGAGTGTGTGGGGGCTTGAATCCTGCCTGGGTGACTGGGGCAAGTACTGAACGTCACTGAGCCTCCATTCTTTATGTGGTGGAGGGTCGACCACGTAGACAGGGTCTACCACATAGGACACGTGTGGATTAAATGAGTTAATACACCCACAGAGTTGAGTAGCATGCCTGGCATGTGGTCCCGATGGGTTGATTCTACTCCAGGCTCCATGGAGGTGGGATGGTGTGAGTCAGGATTGGCCAATGAGCACATCCAATACCTCTGACCGCAGGAATGGGCTTGTGATCCAAGTCAATCCAATAAGAGTCAATCCCAGGCCTTTCCTGGGAGTTCTGGAAATGAGAGAGCCTTTCCTACTAGAGGATAAGGATGTGTGCCTGGAGCTGCTGCAGCTGTATCATCAGAATGAGGCCAACCCTGAGGACAGCAGAGCAGAGCAAAGGAAATAGAGAGAAAGATGGTGACTCCAGTCTTGGCCAACCATTGGGCAAGTCAATCAATTCCATTTGGTCTTTGGGTGGTTTGAGCTCTGGTTCCATCTCCTACAACCAAAGAAGCCTGGAATAGAGTTGTAAACTCAAAAATTGAACTCAATGAGCCAGGATGGCCCTTTGAGGTCCTAAGGCTGGTGATGCCTGGTTTTTACCTTTGGCAGCAAAACATTGCATTGACCAAAATCTTAAGTAGAACCTCAACTTATAAAAGTGGAATAGTTCTGGACAATTCTGAGATGGGGTCCTTGAGCAACAACCCCCCAAATCACACTCACACATTGCTACCCACCTCCACCCCCCACACGCAACAGCCAGAGGCACCTCACAGGAAGATCCAGGACTTAATAAGAAACCAAACCATGGTCCTGCCCCTGCCTGCTAGCAATACAGCCAAGGAAACAGAAAGCCAGAGAGGGGAAGTGACTTACCCCAGGTCTCCTAGCCGGAGCCCCAGCTGCAATCCAGGCAACCTCTGTCTCCACTCCCTGCCCCCGTGTTTCCCAAATTCAGTCCACCACATGCCACATTCACAATCTTTTGCAACATCCATGCCCTACTTGAGGAATTTTGCCCAACATTCCTAGTACTCAGACTGTCATTCACTTAATGTCATTCTTGATATCAATTCCCCTTTTAAGCTACAATGAATTGATTTAAAAGGAAGCATTTCACTACTGCAAATGGAAAGCCAGTATCCCCTGCCAAAATAGAAAGTAATTGTTAAAAAGAAATACAGTGAAAACAAAAAACAAAATACAATGTTATTAAATTATAGCTAGACCAGGAGGTTGCAAGAGGGAGACAGCGGTCTGCTCTTTCTTTGTTGAAAAGGGAGATTAGCAAGTATTAGAGAGGCGTGGAAGGCAGGATATCACCAAAGGATTGGAAATAAATTGTTTGTGAGTCAATGTTGTTGAATGCTGTGTCCACGTGTCACGTGGCATCCCTTCCTGACCCCCCAGTGGTAGACATCTGATGCCAGAGGGGATTCTACCATAGGCCAGTGCTTTGGAAACTTTCACTTGCACAGGAGCTTCCTGGGGATCTTGCTAAATGCAGATTCATGATTCAGCAGGTTGTTGTTGGTGGTGGTGGTGGTGGCGGGGGTGGGGGGGGGATGAGATTTCTGCTTTCCTGTCAAGATCCTACATGATGCTGAGGCTGCTGCTCCAAGATCATAAGAGTGTAGACCAGACATCAGCAAACCACAGATCAGGGCCAAATCTGGCCCGCCAACTGTTTTTATAAATAAAGTTTTATTGGAACACTGCCATGGTCATTGCTTCTATATTATTTTTTCACACAATAGCAGCAGGATTGAGTAGTTGCAACAGAGACTGAATGGCCTACAAAGCCTAAACTTTTTGCTATCTGGTCCTTTACAGAAAAAAGTTTGATGATCCCTGGTCTAGACTGATCCCTCCTATGCTGGGAAGAGGGAGCAGGCCCTCCCAGGTCCCTGATTGCCCACAGCCACAGGGAAATGAGCCTGGAAACACACACACACACACACACACGGTGAAGGAAGCCAAGAAGATAAGTCCACCTGCCATTTTTGCTACCCCCTCCTCAGCGAGGGCTGGAATTGGAAAACTTTCATTTCCTTAAAAAAAAAATACATGAATAAAGATGATTGTATAAAATACAAGCTCAACGAGAATCACATCAAATGATTAAACATTTTGCTGGGGAGAGGAGCAGAGCTGTCAGATGAGGGCCTTATAGAGCCCTGGAACCCTTTCAGGTGAGAGCCTTGTTCTCGTCACCTTCAGCCTTCTGAAGTTGGGTGGGGAACTTAAAGAAAAACTCACTTCAAGGGCTCCCTCTGTTGAAAGAGGCAGATCTGGATTTCTACTAACGAGGACCCAGAACTTTTTAAATGAACTGCTGGCACACCTACCGAAGCAAAACACACAGCTACCCCATGACCAGCAGTTCCACTCTGCATATTGGAAAGACAATTTTGCACGTGAGTCTTGGCTTCAAAATGCATGACATTTTATCAGCAAATGTGTAAGTGTGAAAAAAGACCACTGAATAGAAATGCATCCACATGCGCACCAAAAGGCGTGAATAACAATGTTCTCAGCAGCACTATAATATCCCAGCTTGGAAACAACCCAAATGTCCATCAACAGGAGAATAGATAAACTGTAGCATATCCATCCAGTAGAATACCATATAGCCCTGAAAAAGAATGAAATTTTGCTGTAGATGAATCTCACAGACATTATGCTGAAAGAAGCCAGATGCAAAAAAGTGCACTGTTATAACTTATTTACAGGAAGTTCAAGAGCAGGCGAAACTAATTTATGATGATAAAAGCCAGAAGAATAGTTACCTCTTGGGGGTATGTATTGACAGGGAGTCACGGGGAAGCCAAACGTGCTCTGTATCTTGCTCTGGGTTGCGGTTAAGTGGGTGTGCAAATACGTAAATATTCATTAAGTTGTACACTCAGTGTTAGGGTTGTGAGTTGTGAGTTGTGTCTCCCACAAAGACGTGTTCAAGACTTAAACCTTGGTCCAGTGGTTGTGAACTTGAGCGTAAAGAGGATCTTCGAAGATGTTATTAATTAAGATGAGGCTGAAGTGAATTAGGCTGGGTCCTTACTAATCCAATAGGACTGGTGTCCTTGTAAGGAGAGGAAATTTGGATACAGAGTGAGAGAGTGAGAGAGCGAGAGCGAGAGAGAGAGAGAGAGAGAGAGAGTGCGTGCATTGTGATGGAGGCAGAGGTTGAGTTAAGCTGCCACAAGCAAAGGTACACCATGGATTAGTGGCTACTCTCGGGAAGTCAGGAGAAAGGCACGAAATGGATTTTCCCCTTTAAGAGGAAGCACAGCCTGCCAACACCTTGATTTCAGACTTCAAGCCTCCAAAACCGTGAGATAATACATTTACATCAAGCCAACTAGTCAGTGATGGTCTTTGTTACAGTAGTCCTGGCAAACTAAGACAATCGTGATCACTGCTTTTTCTGCACTTTAATGTATATATGTCATATCTCAACTTGAAAAATATTTTAAGGAGACTGTTGGCTGGGCCAGCAGGTAAGGCTGCTGTGAGTCACTACCGCCCCAGGGACAGGCAGGGAAGCAGGGTTGGTGAGATCTGACTGCTGGTGACTTTTGTCACTCAGTTGTGGGCAGAGCTGGGGCTGGGGGGAGGCACCCAAGAGCCTGGCAGCCAGGGAACGGTTCCCCTACTCCCTCCTTACAAGCAACCCATTCCTCATAGATCTTATGTCAAGAGCTGCACCCGCGGGGACATCATTTTTAAAGCCACCAAAAGCCCTCGGCTAGGGATGCCACTGCAGGAACCTTGGGCTGGCATCACCCTACCAAACCCACGCACCCAGCCCAAGGAGCAGAGGAGCAGGCAGGGGGGTTGCGCAACTTGCCAGAGGTCACACAGCTGGTGAGTGCTGATGTGGTTTTTTAACCCTTTCTTAAATTAATTCCAGAGCTTGCACTTGCATCTGCAGCTTATATCAATGTCGATAAGGTTAAAAAAAACCTACATAGGTATGACATTTTATACATATTAAGATACCTTATGCATATTTTTGAGATGGTTAAAAGCCCGAATAAGCTACCTGGATTCAGATTCCAGCTCTAGTACTTTCAGGTGTGTGCTCTTGGGCACGTTACTTAACCCTTTGTGCCTCAGTCTCTCTATTTGTAAAAGAGGGATATTAGTATCTAACTCACAGGCTTGTTGGAGGATTATGGAACATAAAGCAATTAAATAGTATCTGACACAGTAAGCTCTCAATAAATGGTAGCTATTTGTATGTTATTAAATAAAAGTTAGCATGTATTTGAGCCCTTTCCAAATGTTATGTGCTATTCAGCCTCTACTGCATTCAGTTTTCAGAATGACACTGAGAGGTATTTGTCTCCTACTTCACAGGCCGTGAAAGAGAAGGCTTGAGAGATGAGGCCATCCAGAGAGTAAGTGGCATAGTCAGGATCCCAAACAGTTCTCAGTAGCTGAGTGACCCTGGACAAATCATTTCACTCCCCGAGTCTCAGTTTAATTTGCAAACTGGAAACAACAGCATCTGCCCAATGGAGTTATTTGGAGGATGAATACAATGTGATTCATGGGAAGGGCTTACACAAACACTCAATAAATACTTGCTCGGTTCTTAGTATTTTTAAAGAACATGGTTTCTGGATAATTGTCCAGTATTTGAACACAGGCTCCCACTGACCCACTGATGCTCACTTGTTTCCACAATGCCAACTGCCTCTTACATCTTTTCTTCCAGCCTCTTATTTTCGTCCACAGCCTCCTTGCTGCCCTCAGATATTCCTCGGTTTCCGGAGAAACTTCAGTGTCCTCTGTGCCCCATGCCTGGGTACCAGCCTGGGTTGGATATTAGATGCCCACAGGTGATGGCTACATTCAGACCTATCCTGGGGAGCAACTGGGATGCACCCCAGCCAGTCAGGGCTCTTATTGCCAGGAGCTTGGCAGTGCCCACAGGAGAGAGAAATAAGAGTTTTCTGAACTCTGAGCACTTTTCATGCCCTGACTGAGGGCAGACACGCAGGTGAGCCAGCCCCCGTTCCTTTTCGAAGAACCTGACACTTAGTAAGACATAAGCATGTGGTTTCCATTTGTGCATTGGTCCAGCCAACAGATATCTGTTGAATGCTTCCTGTGTGCCAAGCGCTGGGCTATTTACCCATTACCGACCTCACGCTGCTTAGCATCTAAGTGGCAGGAACAGAGGATGAAAGCAAGAGTTAAACAGCCCAGTGTGTGCGTTGCTGTGAGAAGGGGCAGTATGCAGACAGAAACTGGCAACGCACATCAGGTCAAGCCAGGAGGGTTGGAGGTTTCCGGGTGGCATCTGAGCTGAAACCTGCCCAGTAAGGAGGAGGTCGCCTGGAGAAGAGAATGAGGAAAGGGTGTTCTGCAGAAGAAACAGCATATCTAAAGGCCTGGAGGTGGGAATCTTTTCTTTTTTTTTTTTCAACTTTTTATTTTGACATACTTTCAAACTAACAGGACAATAATACCAAAACAAAAAACAACAACAAAAAACAATAAGACAAAACCCATACGGAGAACTCCAACATATCCCTCCATACCCAGAACCACCAACTTTTAACATTCCGCCACATTTGCCATATCATTCTACTCATCCATCCATCCATCCATCCATCCATGTATCCATCTATCCATCCATCCATGTATCCATCCATCCATCCATGTACCCATCATCCATCCATCCATGTATCCATGTATCCATCCATCCATCCATCCATCCATGTATCCATCCATCCATCCATCCCTCCATCCATCCATCTATGCGGTAACCTCTTGAGGGGAACAGAAAGTAGCTTCATGTAAGGTGAATGCAGACAATGAGCTTACTGGAAAAGGGAATCCAAGAGTCCCAGACTCCAGCGCTGGGAGAGGGTGTAAGGGTCAACTCATATTGAGCCCCTATTGTGTACAAGGCTTCCTGCCCCCACCAAAGGGAGAGTGTAAGTACATAAAGGGAGGCAGGAACCTAGGTCTGTGCGGGGATTTCCAGGGAAGAAGGAATCCTGTGGGCAAACATTAGGAAAGAGTCTTGAAGGTGACCTTGGCCCTCAATTTTGAACATGTCCTGGGTGCTCATCACTGACACATAGGGAAAGAGAGGCTCAGAGAACAGAAGTCACTGTTAACCTTGACCCTCAAATAGAATCTTGTCAGCTGGAAAAGTAGGGCAGGGGGATTCCTTGCGAATGACAGCAGAATAATTGAAACATATTGAGCTTTTACCACACACCTGTGTATTATCTGGCCTTCCCATTTTGTAGGTGAGGACACTGAGGCCCAGAAAGAGGAGGGCCCTTGTGCAAGATCTGTCTAGCTCCAAAGCCAGCACATTACACATCTGTGGCTGCTCCCAGCCTGTCTTTTGCCTGGGTTTCCTCCTTAGAAACTTCAGCCTGTCAGGGGGGGCCTAGTGTGTAAGTATTGATCCCAACACAGCATGACAGTACACATATTTGAACATTCAGCAAAGATGCTGTTGCTGGTGATTTGCCCAGCATGACAGGGCACAGGATAACAAAATGATCTTTTGTCCTATTATCTCCTGCAAGGCTTATAATGGTTCTTCAAGTGCTTATGCATATTAATGCAGAGATCCTTTTGCTAATAGGGGAATTTCTGGTCTGGAGGGGGTGTGGTTAAGTAACAGCATCCCTTCTGAAAACAAAACAAGAAACCTTGTTTCCCTACTGGGAGTATTTCCTTAGGCCAAAGGAGCGTGGGGTGGTTTCTCAGCCTTACTATAATTTTGGAGAAGCTGAGAGATGGAATTCTGCATAGTCCATAGAGACTGCTATGAGCAGCTGCTATGAGCAGCTGAAGGGAGTCTGGGCAGGAGGCCTGGGTAAAGGGTTGGAGGACAGAGTCAGGCAGAAAACCCAAGCATGGTCTCCCTACCCGACCGTCACTCAGCAGCCTGGTGGCTTGGGTGGCAGAAGGAAAATGCAATCCCTTAAATTTGTAGGTGAGGAAAGTTGAGCCCAGAGAGGGAAGGGAACTTGCCAGAGGTCACACAGCAGGTTGGTGCCATTGCTGAACAGCCTGACTCCTCCCCTCAGCATCACACTCAGCCTGATGAGAGGGAGGCTGTCTGGGTGGCCAGAAACCCCGGGGCAAGATGAATAAGACTAGTGGCTTCCGAGGCGGCCAGGCCTGAGTGCAAATTTGAGCCCGATTCCTCTCTTACTGTGTGACTCTGGGCCAGTGACATCTGTTCTCTGTGCCTCTTCTTCCCTATGTGTCAGTGATGAGCTCCCAGTAAGTGTTCAAAAACATAGTTAGCTGATGTTGTCTTCCTCGCTCTGCCACCAGCCAGCCTCTCTCTGGGTCTCAGTTTACCTTTTTCTAATAGAAAAGGGTTAGACTAGGTTATTTCTAAGGACCATTTCTAGTCCAACACCCTGTGAGTCTATGACTCATTGAATGACCCCAAGGCAACGAAGGGAAGGACTATAATAATAATAATAACAATAATAATTTTAAACATTTGTCAAGTGCTGATTGCATGCAGGGAACTCTCTAAACCCTGAGCCAGGCCCTTTGCACGTCACATGTCTGATAATACCACAGTCTCCTGCCAGTCTCTTGCTTCCAATCTTCTCCTCTTCAATGCATCCTGTGTACCTGGCCAGTCTCAGCTTTCTTAAACCCAACATTGCTCTCTTGCTCCAGAATATTCAATGGCTCTCCAGTGCCCTTAGGGTCAAGTTCCAATTTCTTAAGGAGGCAGTGAAGCTTTCCATGCTCAGGCCCTGCTGTCCCTAACAGAACCGTGCACTGGTCCTTCCCCAGGCCTCATACTCAGCAGGTGCTCAATAAACATTCGTCAAATGAATGAACACGAGGATGAAACACGTCTCAAAATCAGGCTACTCAAACTTCAGTTATTTGCAAACCAGCCACAAGAGATTTGCAAATATCTATGCACCACATCTATTTTTATTTACTTAAATGTTTTCCTTTTTTAGATTAAATAAATGTATCTCAAAAGGAAACTTTACATCAGACTGGAATTAGACGACCAGTATTACTTGCCAAAAATAGGTCTCCATGAAAAAAAAATACATGAACAAATGAACAATGCATTCAATTCTAACCAAGGCCTGCCCTCTCATTGTTGAAATGAAGTTAGTAATTGCTTTGGAGAAGTTTTAAAGACAAATTAGTACCAACCTGAGACTTGCCCTTTGGAGGAATCAGAAAGGTATTGGAGGGAGATAAATATGGAAGTACTTTCTCACCAAAAGTTATTCCATGCCATCCAGAAGTGACTTGGCTACTACCAGTGTCTCACAGCCCTCATTTTGGGAGCCCTGTCATACAGAACCCACCCCTCTAGCCCACCAGATATTCATGTGAGTTCTCTGGAACATGTCAACCCTGGTTTGGGGGAAGGACATGAAGGCATTGCACATAGTCATCTCAACTTTACAATATAGTATCCCTTATCTGGAGCCATGTTGCACTGGGGGCACCTCCCAGAAATCTGATTAAGAGTTTGTTGTTTTAAAGATAAAACCATCTGCCTGGTGGAGTAATGAGTTCCCCATCACTGGAGAGGTACAGACAGATGCTCTACAGTCATCACGAGGGAGTAGGGGGTGGGGGGACTGCTCTAGAAATAATTTAAGCATCAGGTTGTCAGCCCTGGAAAGTGATCTGGCAGGCAGTTTGCTTTGATACATAGGTAAAGTACATTTAAAGCAGGGAAAATACAGTAGAGATCAGGGATATAAAAAACAAAGAGACAATGATGAGATGTGAAAGAAGAAAAGGGGATGGAAATGGTTATTATTGTTCCTAAATATAAGTAATATTTCATCTTGTTCAGTCAATATTTTATGTTGGTTATAAGCAACATAAACTGAACTCAAACTTGCATAAGTGAAAAAAAAAAGGAGTGCAACAACTTAAATAACTGGGACTGCTTTCAGGCATGGCTGGATCCAGCCACTCAAACAACAGTCATCACGATTCGGTCTACTCTCCATATCTCAGTTCTGCCTTCCTCTATTTTGGCTTCATTTTCAGGTAAGTTCTGCTCTAGGTGTGGCAAATGGTTGATTGACAATAGTTTTAGCAAAAGTCCCAGGGATTTTTGGCTCAGGGTTATATGTCCCCTTATTGAGACCAGACTAATGTGGTGCTCTGATTCACATGTCTCAGTAATGTCCCCTTTTGGAAGGAGGGAACCATATGAATGTGAGTGGTTCCCAAATGAGAATCAAGGTGTTGTCACATGAAGGAGAAAAGAATGCCAGGCCAGCAAAAATAGCCTCCATTCTTGCTACCCTCATATCCTTGTTCAAAGCTGTCCCTCCATAACTTCATCCAAAGACAACCCTATTCATCCTTGGACTTCAGCTGGATTGGGATCCCCTGAGATGTGTGCCCCTAAGAGAGCTTGTCATTGTGGGTTTATGGGATTATTTGACAAAAGCCTGCCTCCCTTGCCAGTCTGGGATCCCCTTGAGGTCTGTCTTGTCCACCAGTGTGTCCCCAGAGCCTGGGACAGTGCCGGGCACATAGAAGGAGCTCAATAAATATTTATTTGAAGGACTGATGGAGGTCGTGACTTATAGGACCTCGTAATTAGTAAGATGTGGGGAGTGGAGATGGATGGCTCAAGGAAGACCTGATTTCAAGCTGCAAGTGACAGCTCCAGGAAAGAAAGAGGAGAGTCAAGGTGACCTTGGGCAGCTCTGAGTTGTGGGACCTGAGGATGAATGATCAGAGAGGGATGGAGGGGGAAGCCAGGCAGGTGAGGGGTGGAATGTCAATGGGCAGATGCCAATCCCCAGAGAGGGATGGGGGTGGGGGTGAGGACTGGGTCAGGGTGGAAGAGAAGGAATCCTTTCCGCATGTCCTTGGGGAACCCAGAGGGAATGGCGGGGATGGCCCCAGTCCCAGGAGCCTTTGTGAAAGAAGGTGGGGGGGAGGCCAAGACTTGGCAAGAGGAAGGAAGTGAGCCCTCAGGTACGGGTTTGGGACTGGCTCGGAGAGAGGCTTCTCTCAGACACCCCCTTAAAGCCCTAGAGCTGGAAAGAGGAGAGTATCTCTGGAGTTCTGCTGCCATGCAATTCCTGGGTTCATGGGGTACAGCCAGGCTATGTTTCCTTTTCTAGTCATCTGTTTATCCATCTATCCACCCCAACCCAGATATATACACATTGTGTCTCCATGACCAACCGCTGGAAGGAGACTGTCATCCCCACCTCCCCACCGACCCCCCCCCAGCAACCCAAGAGCCCGGTAACTCCAGGTCAGAACTTGTGTTCCCATGTGTAACAGGAAGCTGGGGTGGTGCCCCAGGGTCTTCCAGAAGGGGCAGGAGCCAAACCCCCACCCACAGAGAGCCAGGTCTTGTGACCCAGAAATCCAGAGAAGAGGGTGACAGAGACAGAAACAAAAAGGACAGACCAACAGAGGCAGAACTGCAAGGCTGGAAAGAGAAACAGGGAGACAAATAGAGATCCAGACAGACAGGCAGACAGACTGTCAACCACAGGCCAACAGACTGGTGGACAAGGAAGGAGAGAAAGAGAGGAGGAGGAGAGGGGAGCAGGGGAGACAGAAGAAGGAGCTTAGGAGAGGTTAGAGGGGAGAAGGAGAAGGAAGGAAAGGAGAGAAGAAAGAGGGGAGAAAAGGGGAATGGGGAAGGGGAAATGGGGGAGGGAGAGGTAAGAAGGGGAGAGGGGGTGAAAGGGAAAGGGGAGAGGCTGCCGGCAGCGAAGCTGCGAGGTGGCAGCTGGGGCGGGAGGCGAGCGCGCGGGCAGGCTGGGCGGGCTCTAGGAGCAGCGGGCCCTCCCTCCCGCGCTCCCGCGCTCCCTCCTCTCTCCCTTCCCCGCCCCTCTCCCTTCCCCGCGTTCCTCCGCCCGCCCTCGAAAGACCCAGCGAGCGGCGAGGTTGCGGGCGAGCTGCGCCAAGCGGAGGAGCCGGCAGCGCGGCGCAGCCCGAGCACGAGCCGCCCCGGCGCCCAGAGCGCACCGGAGCGGCCGAGCCGCCCCGCGCAGCGCCCGCCGCGGGCAGCGCAGCACCAACCGCAGGTAGGAACGCGCGGCCGGCGTCGGGGCGCGGGGCGCTGGGCTCAGAGCCCCGGACGGCCAGTGCAAGACAGGCGCGCGCCCCGAGCCGCTGCCACGGGCCGGACGGGGAGGGGAGGGCGGATGCCCCGAGATTCCAGCCTGGGCGCTTCGCGTGCCTGGGGCCACACGAAGGAGCCCGGGGCGCTGCTCCGACCGCCGACGTGCGCACCAGCCATTCACCTGGGACGCGCGGGGGACAAGGGGGTTCGCCAAAGGGTCTCGAGGATCGCATGCCCCTTGCGTGTCCCCGTACCCCTTGGACCGCCGAGCTGGTGAGGATTCTGCTGGAGCCGTCGAAGCATACCCCCCCTCCCGCCCCCTGACTCATTCGTTGGGGGATGGCGGGGGACTGGGGAGCAGATGACAGGAAGACCGTTTGGGAGACCGTGCGCCACTTCTCCGACTAGGGGGTCAGCCATGCCTAGATAGGTTCATATCCCTCATTTATTTCCCGAGGGCTGGGGGCGGGGCGCGACTTGCGATGAGACACCCCCTTACCATCCTGGGCCTGCGCAAGCTCTCAAGAAAGGTTGACAGAAAAACACAGCACGGCTTGGGCTGAGTGCAGGCGAGCTCCCTCCGCGCTCCACCTCCCCCACCCCCCAATTTTTTCCCTGAGGGATGTGGGACAAGGAGGCAAGGAGGTCACCCAGAGGGCTCCGGCTCGAGGACTGTGTCTCCTTGCTGCCACGGGACGGCTCTCGCCTTGTTTTGCCTCCCAACATTTACTCCCGGAGCTTGGAGAAAAAGCCAGGGACCATCGGCGCTCCGTGCGCTGCCCATTTGTACGCCGACGTCCCTACGGTTGGCATCCTCAGATGTCCGGTTCTATGCCTGGCGTCGTCTTCAGTCAACACACTCAGACGGTGTCGTCCCCCACTGAGGCCCCGAGCAACACCCCCCCCCCCCCCCCCGCCATAGACGTGAACCCCAAGGAGAAAAGGGAGATTTTAAAAAGTCAAATGGTAACGCAGAGCTCCGGCCACTGTTTCTTCCTGACATACGGCGTCAGGACTCACCCCTCTCCCAGGAAGCTCAGCCTCATCCCCATGATGAGCCCTGGGGTGGGGGCTCAATAAAATGGCTATAGAGCTTTAGTGACACCCCCCAAAAATCAGAAAACGTGTCAGGCTATGTGAGTGGAATTTGTACTTGAACTTTGACTTTTCTGTGACACCTGAGGTGGGCATTTGGCAAGACAAGGGAGTGCTGCATGCTGATTTTTGCCTGGGATCTGTGTCTTCAGGAACTTTGGGGGAAATGGGTTCACTAGGAGCCTGAGAAAGCTACCCCAACTCCCAAATTCCAAGACAAAGGATGTCCGTGGAAACCGCCTGCATCTTTCTCTTGCTTTCTCTTTGGAACAATCTTTCTGGGAAGGATTGGCTTGGCCCTGCTTGTGTCCTGGTCAGAGCTGCCTCAGATCCTCCCCCAGGCAGAGGAAGGGGAAAAAAAACTTGGCCTTAGGGGTTGAAGTCCCTGGGGGAGTGGGAGGGGACTTTTTCTGGAGTAGTCCCAGCAAAATGGCTGAGCCTCCCTTATAGCCTCAGAAATAAATCGTTGGGCGGCAAACAAAGAGAGTGCTCTCTCTCCAGCCAAGCCCTGGCTCTGTGGCCAGTCCTTAGAGGACAAACAGTGAGTACCCCCAGCAGCAGTGGGGCACAGCCCGGCTTGTCTGCCGGAGCTTGTGGGACAATCCCTAAGAACCCCTCAGGAGAGAGGCAGGCTCTGTGAGAGCAAAAGAGGAAAACATCTCCCTTTATTCCAGTCCTGGAGGCTTGGTGAGAAGAGGGTCCCCCAGTGAACTCTAGATGGGCTTGGGAGAAGGGTCTAGAAGCCAAGGAGTCGGCAGCTTAGGGAGTGAAGACAAGGAAAAAAATCAAGTCCATCAAAGCTGAAATAAGTACAGTAGGGCTGCCTCTCCCGTCTGCCCTGGTTTTCACATGCTTTGCAACCCAAATGCTGTGAATTTGTTTACATGTGGTCCAGCACACAGCAGGCACTCAATAAGTGTCTTGGAATAGAGCATGCATGGGTGGAAGAGGTTGACAGCACTAGGGTAAACCTACCTGCAATATCTACCTGTCTCTTTGCACCCCTGAGCTCATGGCCAGGAATGAGCCATGATGAGAGTTGGCTTTGAGCTAGGGCTCTGCCGTCCTCTGGCCTGTCACCTTGGGCATGTCCTCTTACCTGATGGAAGGAAGGAATGGAGTACCAAATGTTTCCTGTGTGCCAAGCTCATGTGGGAGCTCATTTTATTCCTACAGCAGTCTGCACAGCAGGTACTATTCTCATCCCCCATTTCAGAGGTGGGGAAACAGCCGTACAGAGAGGCAAAGTGACTTGTTCAAGATCACACAGCTAGGAGGAGGCAGGGCAGGGATTTGAACCCTTGTCTTCTGATTCCTGGGCCAATACTTGGCCCCAGTGTTGCATGTTTGGGCTTTAGTTTCCACATCAAGTGATGGCTGATGGTGCTTGGGATTTGATGGTTGACAGCTGAGGTCCCTTGGGCCTGCCTTCCGAGCAAGGCCACTCCTCTACCTCCCTGGCATATGTTAAGAGCAACATTAAATAAAGCAGAAGTGTCTGGTGGCTCCTTGCCATCACATAAAGAACCCTTTCCTAGGTTTAGCTGCGAGCTCAGCAGCTGAGATAGAGACATCCCAAGTCACTCAGAATTTGGAGATGTCTTTTTCCCTCTTTCTTGCTTGTGTGTGGAAAGCAGGCAGAATGCCAATGCCAGGAGAGCCTCAGCCTTGCCCGCCTCCATCCTGAAATCCATCCCCTTTGTCCTTGGGAGCAGGTGGGAGGGCAGAGTCTGCCCCTGCCCACCTGGGCCAGGTGTACCCAGCTTCCCCATCATCTCCAAAAGTTGCACCGCCTCGGCAGCCCCTCTCACCCAGCCGTAGCCCTGGTGCCACAGCAAGTTCATGCCACTCAAGTGCCTCCCGCCACAAAAGGAAACCGCCATGGGGTCGTCAGCAGACCTATCTTTGCCTGTGTCAGAACTGCCTCTTCAATTCAACCGTGCGGTCGCACGAGCTTCTCTGTTCCTAGAGAACAGTGGACAGAGAGCAGCCCTGCCGGGATGAAAACAACCTTGAATTGACTCCAATTGCAAAGAGCAGCAGGGCCCCCTCTTAGCTGATAGGATCACTGCACGTCCACCCACCCGGCCCGCGTGCCTCCACTGTCTCCTCATACTGGCCCCGCCATGGGCGAGCCTTTAGGCCAGCCTTGCCCCCTTCACTGGAAGGTCACTGGAAGGCAGAGAGAAGGGGATGGTACTCGAGAGGGGGAAAGGCTGGGTAGCCAGATGTGAAGCCCCAAAATAGGGCTTCCCAGGAAATGGGTCTCAGGGAGATTTATGAACCTCCAGCGTCTTCATATGCTCCATGCTTGCTGAAAAACCACTGAGGCCAGTGGTAAGGGGCTAGAGGAGGCAGGGGAAAGCCCATGCGGAAACTGGAACTGAGATGAGTTTCCCAGCTTATGCAAAGGTGTGAATGCAAGCTGTGATATTTCTGCCCAGACTTCACACCCGGTCATAAACAGCCACAAAAAAAAAAAAATGGTAAATAATCTTATCAATCACTGTAATAGCTAACAGTTATTGCCAGTTGGCAACATGCCAAATGATGTGCCATGTGCTTTACTTATATCATTGCATTTAATTTTCACAAAATCCTGTGGTATAATTGTCCCCATGCAGATAAGGAAACTGAGAAGGAAGGAAGTCAGGACACGTGGTACAGGATCTCTGGGCTAGTAAATGGCTTTTGAGTTCAGACCCAATCAGGACATGGGTTAATCTCTGCCACTGAGCTACCCTGTGCATTGTTGCTCCTTGGTGATAACTGTCACTCCCCATCTAAAGAGCTTCACAGTTTACAAAACACTTCCCCATTTGAGCTTGGCACAGCTCTGGGAGGTGGGTAGCCTGGTGGCTGCTGTTTGGCAGGTGAGGTGCAGACAGGAATTTGTGCCCAAGATCCTCACCTGCAGAGCTGGGATTTGAACTCAGTTGTCCAGCTGGTTATGTGACCCAGACTTTAAGTTCGTTTTAAACTAGTGATGATGTCATGCACCTTTTCCTAACTCTCGGGTGCCCCCCAATTTGTCACCACCGTCTCACCGTTTGGGAAGGCTTGAGAGCGGCCCGCTGAAGCCATCAGCGCCTTTTTACAGCGATCTGACATGACATGGAAATGGCATCCGATTTGATGCGAGCTGCCTGCAGCGAATGGCCTTCTATTTTTACATTTCTCACAAATTGGAAATTACAAGGAGGCCAGGTCTTCCAGAGTGATTGGCTGTGGTGCTTTGGAAGCAGAGTGTGTGCAGCTAGTGGAACGGACCACGTTTGGGTGCCAGGGGCCCTCTTGGCTCTGAGAGGGGCCCTCGACTTCACGGCCGGCCCAGATCCTGGCACATGGGCCAGGCTGGGGGATTTGAGGTTTATTAGTGGGTGCCCTGGACGGTGATCTGCCACTCTGCCCACCTGTCGACTGCCTGGTGTCTGCCTGGTGTCTGCAAGAGCAGCGTCTCTTGCCAGCTCTTGAGATAACTGAGCCCTGGCCAGGGGGACATTCAAGGTCAAAAACTCCCCGAAAGTCATTGACAGCAGGTGGCTTTCGTGGCCTTATTGTTCAGTAAGGAGGTTGTGTGCAGGGAGAGGGCAGCAGTGGCAAGGAGGTGATTTGGTATCAGTATAGTTATTTGTTGGAAGTTAGTGCTGATAATAATTTCTCAGGTCATTAGAAAGTACTTTACAGCTTGCAAAAAAAGAAAAAAAAAGCTTTTGCAGCTGCTGCTGCTTTTGATCCAGTATGAAGTATTCTGGGGTAGGGGGTGGGGTGTGGGGGGTGGGGGAGAAAACATGGTCCTTGCCATCTTGGAGAAGAATCCACTCCCAAAGAAAGAGCAGCACTTTTTGAAGCTAGTTTTCTCCTAAAGCTGAAACCAGAAATAACCTTGATTCAAATGAGGCCCACTGGCACACATGTATGCACATGCACAATTAACACTCACTTAGAATTGTACAGTGTTGAAAGCGCTTTCTCGATTAAAGCTTGCAGCTGCCCTGGGAGTTCAAGATAAAGGTAATGTTATTATTACCGCTATTACCCCCTCATCGCTAACTGCTCGTTTCCCAGCCTTTTCCTAATTCCCCAGGTAGCCAGTTGAGAAGGAGCTCAGGTGAGCTCAGATCTGGCAGCAGACATGAAATTTGCAGGATGACACGGGAAGGTGCTGCCATGAGGTTTGGAAGGAAAGGGCCCCGGCCTCGTGTCTGGCCTCACCCGAGCTCTGGCCGGAAACTAACATCTCCTCCGTGGTGCCCATAATTTGGGTTGAAGTGTGATCATTTGGCTCGGAGGCCCCAGTCTTGGCGGGACTTGTGGGGACAGGAAGGGATGACAATCCTCAGACATACATGTACACATGCTCCAGTGCTTATCTGGGTGAATTCGGGTGAAAATGAACCCCAGGCTGCCTTGAGATGTTCTAGAAGAATCTAAGAGCCTCGGTAGCCAGGAGGGGTGTCCGGAAAGTGTTTGTATGTGAGCTCCCGGTCGCTGGCGGAGCAGGCTGTGAGGTTCTGATCTGTGCTCAGCTGAGGGTATAGGGGATGTGGAATTAAAGCCGCAGGGCCCTGGCCATCAGTGCCCCTTCCCTCTGCCTTTACACTGCTGCTCGTGGGTGAAGGTTTCGAAAGATCGTGAATTCTGGGAGTTTCCTTCTGGGGTAGAGGGAGACCTCTGGGTTTGGCACGTCCCCTGGCTGCGTGCACAAGGGGAGAACCTGGCCAGCTGGGACCCACTGCCCAGCCTGGACGTCAAGGTTACGTCACTTCATCTCGGGATGAAGCAGAGTGATAGATGTTACTCTCCCATCCCCTGGAGGAGGAAACTGAGGCTGGGGGTGTAGAGTTGGGTGCCCACCAGAGATTGGAACCAGGTCTTGCCAACACCAACTGTGTGCTTTCCTGTGTCACTCCCCACTCCCAGCCTCTGAAAAGCACCTACATAGAGATCATGGGGGCTGAGGGGTGGGGGCGGGGGGGCTTTGACTCTGTGCTTGCCATTTCCCACTGTGCGGAGGCAAAGTAAAAGCAATACAAAACAAAAGCGACAGAAGCCAAATGCCACCGCTTCCCATGAGCTGTCTGAGTTCCGATCCTGCAGTCGTGCCCTTGCTGCCGCTTGAACAAACCGTGGGGTCTCAGCAAACAGAGCCCTTTGCTCCTGAGGTGGATGTTTCTAGAGCTTGAGATCAAGAACCCACTTATGATTAAAAAAAAAAAAAAGTGGGCTGGGGCTTGAGGAAGAGGAAGTCTTACTGAAGAGTATTCTGTAAAGATGAAATTGAAATGCATACAATATAACACATATGCATTTTTAGGTTGGTTCAGTGTTGTGTCACTGGATGATCAAGTAATTACAACATGCCACAATTATTGGGCTCTTACAGTGTGTGACCCAGGCACTGAGCTGAGCACTTCACCAGCATTATCCCAGGATCTTCAGTAAGGAAACTGAGGCTCAGGAAGCTGGAGTAGTTGCCCAAGGTCATAAGGCTGACAGCTGACACGTGGCAGAGCTGGGACTCAGATCCGGGTCTGCCTGACCCCAAAGCCTGGGCTCACAGACCTGAGAAAGGAATTAGAGAGCTGATTGCAGCCCTGGCGAGCCTTGAGCCTGTGTTTGACCTTGGGCAGTTTCCTTCCCCTCTCTGGGCTTTGGACGGGACAATCGGCCACGGCTGCCAGCACCAGCTCTCCAGCCGGGGGGGAAGGAAAACTGCACGCCCCACTTCCTCCTCTCCTCCTCCATTTCCCCCCCCATAATAGCCTCCCCAAGACTAATGAGTTGGGATGCTGAGAGCCCTTTCTCCAAATGGCAGTGGATGCCACTAATGACTAGAGTAGACCTGGCACTATTAATTATGCCGCGGCTATTAAATGAAGGCACCAACCCCAGAAGAGTTAATTTGCCCCACTGGGCTGGCAGGGGTGTGCTTAAAAGTGGGGTATCAGCCTGGGCCCAGGCAAAACCACCCCTGCCCCTGCCTCCAGAGCCCAGACAGGAGTCACAAAGCTAAGTGTCGTCCCCTCGTCCCCTTGTTCCCACTGGCCACTCCACCCCCCCAGCATGGGGTGTGTAGCAGCTCCCAGGGTCTGGGGGACATTGGTGGCTGCTTTGAGAGATTTTCCTAGAGGCCTCAGGGGCAGATGTGGGCAAACAACTGGTCCAAAGAAAAACTTGACCACCTACTGTGTGCTGGGCCCCCTGCAGTGGACATGGAGACAAAGCGGGCGTGGTTTCTGCCTTTGACTAGGGTCACAGTCAAGGCCATAAAGTCTCTAGGAGCAGAAATGCTGTGTCTTCTGGTGTCTTGAGTGCCCACCATAGTGGGGCACTTAGTGGGTGCTTCCCTCTTCCTTTTGATTGCCTGTGAGTTTCCTTAACTGAGGAGAACCCTGTGAGAGCCAGAGGCCCACCGTGGGCTGAGCAGGGCAGAGGAACAGGGCTGGTGGACAGGCTCCGTTGTCCAGGGATCAGTCTTTGCAGATGGCTCTGCGTTAGGTTCTGAGGGCTGGCATTGGAGGCCATGGAAGTTCTGGACTTTCTGCCTTGCCAGATCTCCACAGGCAACCCTTTGCCCTCTCTGAGCCACTGTCTGCCACATCTGCAAATTATGTCTACGTATCATCTGCAGGCCTGAACCTGGAGGATCCTACAGCTCGCCTACCGATCACAGATCTGCAAAGTGGCGTTTTGTAGGCAACTCAGTGGAAGGGGAGAATGTGGTTGCCAAAGGCAGCTTCTGGCTCTTCCTGTGGATTTAAAATCTTGCGCCAACCTCCAACCCATCTCCTGTAGGTCAGGCTCCCTGCCTCCAGCCCCCTGGACCAAGAAATTTGTTTCTCAGATTTTTCTAGGGCAGAGAAAGTTGCAAACCCCACTGATTTCAGAGGCTCCTGTGTTAAAGATGCATAAACAGAGCTAGAGAGGAATTTTAGGTCCAAGCCGGTCCTGGGACCCAGAGCTTCTAACCCCTAGACCAATGCTCTTTCCCCTTCCCCAAGCCAGCCCAGCTCTGCTGTTGAGAAATTATCAAATAGAGTTGGTGGAAGGACTCTGGTTGCCGTGACAACGGAGCCTTGTCCTCGGGAGATAATGGCGTTGCACAAGGCAGAGTGATGTGTGTTGAATGCTGATTCAGAAGCTGTTGGAGCTAGCGAGTGAGCAAGAGAGCGGAAGAGACTGTGTCTAGGGTTTCCGCTCACCCCAAGAAAGAGGCTCAGGACTGGGGGTATGGGGTGTAGGGTGGGCAGCAGTGGGGAAAACTGCATTGTCTAGTTTCGTCCTTTCTCCAACCTTGTCAGAAAGGGACCTTCATGAGGTGGAGGTGCAAAGTTGGGTTCAGAGAGGTCAAGTGACTTGCCCCAGGTCACACAGCCAGGAAAGAGGCAGAACTGGGATTTAAACCCCAAATTGCTTGCCTAGGCTACGGTTTCTCCTGGGTCTCCAAGAAGGAGGGAGGTGGTGGGGTAGAAGGGGTCACTGCAAGGGAGAGAGGGTGCCTGCTTGAGTTGGAATTTAGGAGGGAGCCGACCACTTTAGAGCATCTAGATCTGTCTAAAGACTATTTCGGAGAGTGTTTATTGAGATTTTGTTGGGCCAGGAATTACCATTCTAGCCCAAGAGAACCAAGGGAGTGATATGAGGAATGGGCAAGGTGGTTAAGAAGCATCAGCTTTGGAACCAAAGTCAAACCCTGCCCTGCCTCTTCCTAGCTCTGTGACCCTGGGCAAATCACTTCACCTCTCTGAGCCTCTCTGTAAAATGGAGATAATAACCGAACCTACCTCACAGGATTGTTGTGAGAGCAAATAAGAGAAAGTGTGTAAAGCACCAAGCCTCCTCCTGGCCACAGCTACTATTAACCAAAAGGGAGAGGCTGGGAGAAGGGTAGGGTCCCAACCATGTTTCTGCTTGTGATTTGTGGAGTTGGAAGACTGGAGCTGGCTAAAACAAGTTCAAGAACGATCGATGACAGGTCTCCTCGTTCCAAGTGACGGAATGTCAGTAGAACAAATGAACAGGCCCCATCACAAAAAAAAGCAAAAACAAAAACATAAATATTTTGCATTTGGAGGGCATGATTTGTGTGCCTTGCAGCAAATGTACTGTCCCAAAAAGCCTGTGTGCCAACCCCACTGGGGGAATTTGCACTTTCTCTGTGCCGGCTCTCTAAGTGACCCCATGCTGCAAACACTTGTGGAAAGTAAATACTGTCTCCCACGCTTTCATGTCACTCTCCTGTGCAGCTGGCTCAGTATATTTACCTCCCCAATCTACTCGGAGATTGGAGAGCGTGGGGTTAACACCCTGAGAAACCCGAAAGTGCATCATTTGCATGCTGGCAAAGATGTGGGCTGGCAGCCAGCCCATTCCGTTTTGGAAGCGGAAAGAGGGTGCTGGACTCAGGCATTTGGCTGCTTGAAAAGCGATGGTGAGAGCTGGGATCCTGATTCCTTGGATGCAAGCAACCATTTTGTTTGTTTCCTCAAACCTGTCTGAGCAAATCCACCCCCAGGGATAGCAGCCTGTTCTGGAGCTGCAGAGAGGGAGGGTCGTTGGCTCGCTGCTGTTCCCGAGGCTGGCTGACGGCATGCAGCAATGAGCCAAACCTCGGACCCCATAGAGGCAGGAGAGGGGTCGAGGACATGCGCTCAGTGGATGGTTGAAGACAGTTGACATTTAACCAGGATTTTAACGAATGTGCTAATTACCAGCTAAGTACTCATGTTGGCTTTGGGACTCGTGTTTAAGGGACAATTTGCTGTAAGAATTCAATCGGATCAGCATCTCCCAGTGACTCCCACCATTCCCTCGTATTGATTTCTTGCCTGTAGGTTAAGATAACTCTGACATTCTGTCCAAGATCCTTTCCCACAGCTATCTAAAAAACAAATAATCCTGGCCCTAATCGGGTGATTTATTATAATATCTGCCATGTATCAACCATTTATTATGTGCTAGTGCTATGCTAGCCACTTTAGATGTTCGCCCATTTAAACTTCATAGTAGCCCTAAGAGGAGATGTTATCACTTCTGGTTTAACCAGAGAGGTTAGGTGACTAACCTGAGGTCACACAGCATCCTAGCTGAGCCTGCAATCTAGGTTTTCTTGCCACACCCTGCCTGCCTGTGTTATACTTCTTGGCAAATGAACTTCTGATGACCTTTTCACATCCCAGGTGGAAGTTACTCATGTGTTTGCGGGACTTAAGAGAATTTGCTCAATAAAAATCCGAATTTACCAAATGACCAGGTCATAGAGAGGGTTATTCTTGCTACACAGGGTTTTGCACTTTACCAAGAAAGGGGGCTTCAGACTATAATGATTCCTTTTGAAAGCTACGTAAATGAATCAAGAACAGATGCATTGGCTAAAGGGAGACCTATGAGTCTTATAAAAATAAAATCAGCTTTATCTGGTGGGAAACTATTTTAGACCCTGGAATCTGACCCTTAATCAACTCTGAAAAAGCCCCCACCTCTCCCCTCCCCTTTTTGCAAACTCGTCTACAGCAGCGTCACGGCAGTTTTTCAAATCCAGCCGAGCCTGTATTATGAGAACAATAGGGTTCGTTGTTTTCTAAAAATAGAATGATATGGTAACACTGAACATGCTTTTTTTAAAAAAAGGGGGTGATACCAAGATACCAACTTGCTCTTTTTCTACCACTTAGAGAAAGAGCTCTCTAGAGTGACTACGTTTGCACCATGTATGCCAGGATTGCAAACTCAAAGGCCATTGCGGGCTGGGCACGTCACACAAATCAGTTAAGAGGCCAGAGACTAAGATGACAGTAATGGTGGGACTTGCATTAAGCTGGGAAACGCAGACCCACTCCCCCTCCCCAAAGTCTGCCAATCCTAGTTTTAAAATTCTAAGCTGGGGCCACCCAACTGAACATATTTGCGGGATCCATTCGGCCCCAGGGCCGCCAGTTTGAGATCCCTGGTGGTTCTTACTGTGACTTTGTGTGATCTTGGTCCAGCCAGTTTATCTTAGGGGTCCCGGGGGTTCATCTCCAGAATGGGACTCTACGGAGTTGTTCAGAGGAGGAAACCGAGTCCCCGGTGTGGAAGCTTGATAAAGAGCCTCAGCCGACAGTGGCCGCCGTGTTCATGTTGCGCCCCGTGATGCCGACACAGCTCTCCATCCGGGCTGCCCTTCTGCATGTGATTTATTATAGATCACCCTTCAGTACTTCAGCCAGTCTCTGCAGTGTTATTTTCTCTTTTTCCCAAATCTGAGTTCCCTTTGGAGTCTTTCAAGCGCATCTTGAAAAGGAGGGAATGGTTATTTAAACCAGTCGTTTTCTTCCAAGTGTGTCTTAAAAGGCAAAGAGTGAAGTGATCATCCTGTCTCCCTTAGTTCCTCCTCTGAATTAATCCTTTCTGGCTGGTTGAGCTCAGGGCGTCCCTTGGCACTGACGTCCTCCGGAACGCCCCTCACCAGCCAAAAAAAGGTTGGAAGAGAGAAGGAACAGTGAGCCGGAACAGCGCTAGGAGGGTTCTGAGGCTGGGAACCTTGACTTATTCTACAGAGGGTCCCCTGGGGCCCAGCCCAAGGTCTATTCCCAAAAAATGCCTGGAGTTGTTTTGGAGGAGGCAGCTGCCCTCCAAGGAAAGCCGAGATGGATGGGTCAGCCACAGATAGGAGGAAATCCACCAGAGAGGTCCTGAGGGCTGGGTTTGAATTCCAGCTCCTGAGCCACTTGTGACCTTGGCTCTGTGACCCTCAGGTTCCTTGTTGCTAAAATATAGGCTGCCTCCCTTCTCGGATTCTTACACAGGTTAAATGAGCTCACATGAGGAGAGCAGGGTTTAGCACATAGGAAATGACCAACACATTTTCCTCCTTTCTTCCTTTTGTCCTTATTTGTTCTACCCCTCTCTGATTCCTTCTTTCTTTTTCTTCCTTCTCCCCTTCCCTCTGCTACTTTCTCCTGTCCTCCTCTTTGTCTTCCTGGCTGCTCCTCCTGCTTCCTCTCTCCCTCTACTTCCTCTTTCTTCCCTCTCTTTGCCCCCTCTCCCATCCCTCCCTCCCACCTGTCTCCCACTCCTTCAGCTCTCTTCTCTCCTCCATCCCTCCCCACCCCTTCCATTCAAAGTCTGGGCTCTGGCCAGAGGCTGCCTGAGGGTTCCTCCAGTCTGAACACAAGACACAGGGTGTGGATACCCCCGTGGCATCAGCTGCCTCCTCCCTGGCACCCACGGGGGCTGTAGCATATACCTCTGGGTCAGCTGGGGGCTTTCCTTACACTAAGCAATCAAGAGATCCTCCAGCACATAAACCACTCAGGAAGCAAGGCCATTTCCTTTGGAGAGTTTGCCCCACCTCAGGAGAAGATAGAGGCTTCAGAAGCCGGATTATGCTGGGGCCGGCTCTCTCAATGGCTCACCAATTGTGTGCAAAATTCTAGGACCTCACCTTGGTGCCTGGAAATGGGCCATGGTGGGAAATGGGCCATGGTGGGAGTATAGGCAGACCTTGTTTTATTGCGTTTCTTTTTATTGTGCTTCTCTTTATTGCACTTCTCTTATGCGCTTCGTAGATGCTGTGTTTCTTACCAATTGAAGGTTTGTGGCAACCCCTGCGTTGAGCAAGTCTATTGCACCAATTTTCCAACAGTGTGTGCTCACTTCGTGTCCCTGTGTCACATTTTAATTAAGGCATGTACACTGTGCTAGTAAGTGTGCTATTGCACACTTAATAGGCTACAGTAGAGTGTAAACGTAACTATTATGTGCACTGAGAAACCAAAAACTCGTGTGACTTGCTTTATTGCCATAGTCTGGGATGGAACCCGCAGTGTCTCCAAGGTATGCCTGTATTTACAGCATAGGAATCGGTAAATGCTACAAATCAGACCTTTTATTTTGCATTTCCTGAGAGTCAGTTGTTAAACACTTACCAACACACACTGCTTTGGAAACTACCTTCTCAGAAGCAAGCATTTCCCGAGGGCTTGTGTCCTAAGTCTTGGAGGCTGACCTCAGGAGAAGACGTATGTGCCAGCACTGTTGGAGCTGCTGTGGGGGGAGCAGAACACGTTAGAGATCCAGGTTCCATTCACGCAGAATGACAGTGTAGCTGGGAGATGAGACAGAAGAATCTGCAACTTGTTGGGATGGAAGCAGAGTCTCGTAGAGCGACCAGGCTTTCTCCATTGTCACCTCCCTGGCCCCAGCCCCAGACAAGCAACCTGCTTTTGCAGCAGCCTCCGAGGCTCCAGTTGCTACCCTAATGGCCACCCTGCATGGGCTTTGGAATCAGGCTGCCAGCGTCCTGGATCTGGGACTGTGGGCAAGTTGCCTTGCTTTTCTGAGCCTCCATTCCCTCATCTGTGCAATGGGTTCTTGTGAGAGTCAAATGCAAGCATCCATGAAATGCACTAAACATGTTAAGCACTTAATAAACTTAGGTATGATCATCATTCTCATCACAGGATAAAATGCTCCTCCTTTTCCTGGCCTTCAAGGCCCTCTCCTGGCTGCTGGCCACCTGCCCTGACACGCTTCCTAAATCAGCCCAGAGTCTTACCAACCAAACCAGGTGCCTCAGGGTCTCTAAATGTATTTTGCATTTCTACCCTGTTCTCCCTGCCTGGAATGGACTGGAAGCAGTTAGGGTTGTGGTAAGAGCAAGAATTCCAAACCTGCTTCTTGAGCTCTGAGTCCTTGGAAACAAAGTTATATGACTTCTGTGTGCCTCAGTTTCCCTAGCTGCGAAATGCAGGTAACGATAGCACCTACTTTATAGGGTTCTGTGGATTAAATGAGACAGTGTCAGTGTAAAGTGCCTAGAATGGGGCCTAGTGGGGGACCCAGCTCCCTGGAGGTGCACAGTCACTGTGCATTGGATTCAATTGGGAATTGCCTTGACAGAGCCAAGGGGTGCCTTGCAGACAATTAGAGGCCAGAACAGATGTTAACAAACCACTGACTGTGTGAGAGAGACAAGCTGGATGAGATCAGACTGAGGGTGAAAGGCAGAAGAGATGTTGGAAATCAGAGTCCCCACACACACAAGGAAACCAGGGCACAGAGAGGGTACAGGACTGGCTCAAGGTCACACAGCAAGTACATGATGAAGCAAGGATTCAAACCTGGATCCGTGTGACTCCAGAGTGTCAAGTTAACCCTGCTTCCTTCTCTCTGGTCAGCGGTCAGTGCTGGATAAGGCTTTCACCCCACAGACAAGCTCCCAAGTCCTAGACATGGGTTGCAGCTGAAGGAGACCTCTGGCCACTGAGAGGGGCCCCCTAATAGCAAGGGCAGCTCAGATCAGATCCCATGACCTTTTGCTGGCTCTTAGGATACCTTTGGAGTGTGTCTGATACAACCAGGGGAGCAAATTGGTCTCTATGGAGTCAGACCTCAAAGTCTACTCCCAGCATCCTTTCTTGGGTCTCTTAAAAAGAATGGCAGCCTTGGCCTTGTTGCAATTTGTCCTGGCAGGCATTGTCTTCTGGGGATTGGCTTCTTTAATTCATCCCAGAGGTGGGGCTTGGGGATTAAGCTGGGCACTGGGAGCCCAGCTGCCTGGGTCCAAGCCTTGGCACCTCCAGTTCCTACTTGGGAGACCTTTGGAAAGTCACTTCACCTCTCTATGCCTTGGTTTACCCATCAGGAAAATGGGGAGAGGGGCAATGATATAGCAAGTTAAATACATGCATCATTTAGAGCAGGGCTTAACATGCCCAGCTCACTACCTTCCTGCACCCTGAGCTCTTCTTTAATTTCTTCCCTTTGTGGATGACAAGGTATCTTCTTGTTGTTGTTTGTTTGCTTACTTTATTTTTTTATTCAACCACAGAAGAATGAAAGCCGTGACTCCTGGGGTTTGTTTCACCTTTGGATGGGCGCATCAAGTCTCCACTAGTTGCAAGGTTTTTTTCTCTCATGCTGGTTGGTGGGATGAAAGACACCCTAGCCTTCTCTGACATTATGCTTTGGAAAGGAGGCACCCTGGAAAACCAGACATGCAGGCTCTCAGAGGTTGTAAGCACAGGGAAGGGCTTGAGCCTTAGTTTCCTCATCTGTCACAGAGGCTGTGAGGCCAGGCAAACTCATCTCCCCCCAATAGACAGGCTCAGAGAGGTCATAAGGCCATGCCTAAAGGGTGCAGAGAATTTCACTAAGGCCGATGTCCAGGAGGCACCTGGGGATGAGGAACTAGCACCAGCCTTGTGTCAGGAGGCCTGTGTCCAGCCCTGGGTGACCTTGGATAGGTCATTTGACCTCTCTGAGCCTCAGTGTCATCATCTGCAAAATGGGACTGATGATCATTTTAGCTTCAATATATTTAGTGCTTGCTGGGCCAGGCACAGTGCTGAAAACTTCAAATCCAACCCTCACAACTGTGCAAAGTGGTTCCTGTTGTCCCCATCTACTGATGAGGAAGCAAAAACTTTGGGAAAAGAAGTAACTTACTTGAAAGTCACACCAGGATGTTGTAAAGGGTGGGTATTCAATAAATGCTTTTGAAAAATGCACATACCTCTCAGGTTTGTGGAGGTGGTTAAGGGGTTTGCACCAAGATGCAGAAGCAGCTTTCCTTCATCTCTGAGTAAGAGTACATGGCTGGGAGTCTATAAGAATCACACTACTTGATTGCTGTGTGACCTTGGTCCTGCCCCTTGCCCTCTCTGGGCCTTTTTCTTTATCTGTAGATTGCTGGTATAGGCCAGGGTGCACCACTGTGGCATGGACCAGGAGGCCACCTGGGTTCTGGTCCCAAACCCCACTACCTGTTGGCTTTGGGTCTGAGGACTGGGACCTCCCACCTAGACCCTAGCTATCTTTATCAGTCCATTTTGCCTGTAGCCTGCACCCTGGCAAGGACTGACTAACTCCCCACTCCCAGACACAACTCTGGCCTCTGAAGCCTAGTAAGGAGGCTTTGGAGACCCTCTCCAGCTGCACCTTCTCTATCAGGACACCTCCTCCAGGGGGCCTTCCCTGACCTCCAGGGGCTGCCCACAGCCCCTGCCAACCACTTGCACAATTCCAATCTCCTTCTAACCTTCTGTGCCTAATAATCACCTAATAATTCATCCTCCTATCTGTGCAACATTTTTCAATTACAAAGCACTTCCGTGGCCAATCATCTCTTTGAATAACAATCTGAACAGCTATTTATTGAGCACTTGGCTTAAGCCAGCCCCTTTCTGTGCATTGCCTTGCTTCTGTTTCTCACAACAATCCTATGAAACGTAACAGTCCACATGTACAGGTGAGGAAACTGAAGCTCAAGTAAGCTAAGTAGCTGGTCCCAAGTTACACAGAGACTTGAACCAAGGTCTGGGAAACAGCCAGGACCAAACCTAAATGACAGCTTCTGAAGTTGCAGTGTGCACATGAAGCACCTGGGATTTTGTTAAAACGCAGATGCTGATTCAGGAGGGCTGGGGTGGGGCCTGAGATGCTGCATTTCTAATCAGCTCCCAGGTGAGGCTCATGCTGCCACTCTTTGCAAGGCCCTAAATCACTGAAGCGATTGATTACTTTACAATAGCCCCAGGCTGGCAAGCCTCAGTTTTCCTATCTATCAGATGGCAAAAGTAGCCCTCAGCTTATAGAGATGGAATGAGGACCGGATGAAGTGCTTGGCATGCACACAATAGGCGCTCAATAACTGCTAGCTCTTTTCTTCCGTGATAAGAGCTGGCATGGGCCTCTGTACACAACAGATGCTCAATAAAAACTCATCCAATTGAGCAGAGTCAAAGCGGAGAAGAAACTGCATTATGTTTCTCCTTGGAATGAAGCCAAACCCAGTATTAATTTTTTTTTTTTCTTGAACCACCGGAGTTTTAAAAAGAAATAAAAGCGAGTGGAGTGATTGCGGTTTGAACAAGCCTCTGTAATTACAGAACGGGAGCAAAACAAAGCCCGAGTGTGCACGACGTCATGGGAGGGAACGGGTGCTCTGTTCCCAGGCCCGTGCCTCCCGTTCTTGTCTTCCCGGGCCCGTTGCTGGGTCCCAGGCACTGTGAGTGGGTTCTGGGCCCAGGCCTGTGTGGCCTGGAACAAATGCAGCCCAAGACTCTCACTCTGGCTTTTTGGCCTCCACCCCACACAGCCGCCTGTCCTTTTGATGCAATGGGACAGAGGGAGATTGTCCAAGGTGGCTTCTACACACTACCCTCCCTCCAGCTTGCCATTTGGCCCAGTGCTGGGCTGCTGATGGCCAATCTGCCAGTGTGGCCTGCGGAACCCCCTCCACAACTGATCCCCAGAGCCACCTCTCAGCACCTTTACCCAGGCTGCCACCACTTAACTCATCACCAACTTTTGCCTGGACAGTTGACCTCTTCTCCACCTGGCAGCCAGCGTGAGTCTCTCAAACGTAAGTCAGATCAACCCCACTCTTAAACCCTCTGCAGCCTCCTGTCCTACTTAAGCAGAAAGTCTGAACTCCTCGCCGTGGTTCCTGAGGCCCTGTGTGGTCTGTCCCCTGCCTGTGCCATTCTGCCCCTCCTGCACTGACCTCCAGCCACACTGGCCTCCTGGCTGTTTCTCAAATATTCCAAGCTTGCTCCTGCCTCGGGGCCTTTGCACTCGCTGTTCCCTCTGCTTGGAATTCTCTATCCCGGAGAGTCACATTTCTGACTCCTAATTCAATCTGAAAAAAATGTTGTCTCAGGACAAATTAAACAACCCCAAGGGCCATTTTTGACCCATTTTGCCACTTCTCATATAGAGCTTTCAAGCTCCATGTATTTTCTTTTTCTTACGGAACATCACTTTGGATCTTCGGGGGTTGGCAGAGGCATTCTTTCTGCTCGGTTTGGCCCCATTCTTATCAATGACTTTAGGTCTTGGTCAGAGGGTGAACCCTGGGGAAGGATGGGCATCGTGGGAGCATTTTCTTCACCTCCCTGATTGAGTCTCTTTCCTTAACTCCATCCTTCCCAGAGCCCCCTGAGTGAGTCTTTTTCTACAACACAAATCTGATCATGTTGTCACCCCTGCCCCATCCCTGCAACTTGTCCCTGAGTTCTTTAGCCTGGCATTCAAGGCCTTTCACAAGCCAACTTTCCTAGTTTAAAACGTCTCTGCTTTTGTTCATGCATTTCCCTGCACTGGGGATGCCTTTTCCCTTTTTTTGAGTCTGATGAACACCTATTCAACCTTCAAATCCCAGCTCAAATGTCCCCTCCCTTGGGGTACCTTCTCTGACTGAAGTAACTCATTCCTTCCAGTTTTATATTGTCTTGCTTCACCTCTTATAGCACTTATCACGGGGTATTGTGATTATCTATAGGCAGAGATATTTCTCCTTCCAGGCTGTGACCTTGTCAAGGGCAGGACTATGTCTTATTAATCCTTGCATCCCGAGTGTCCAGTCCAGTTTCATTCACATAGTAGGCCCTCAGTGTATATTTACCAAGTTGAATCTTTTCTCTGGCACCTGTTAGTTCACTGATTCCAGTTCTGGAGATCAGTGTCTGGTTTGGAAGACAAAACGCTACATTATAATGGAATTTCTTGAAAAAACTGTTCCATTGTCATTTCGGTACATAGGATGAGCTCAGAAAATACTTGTTGATGAAGGACTGATTGAGTAAGTGAGTAAGTATAGAGTGACTTGTTACTCATGGTCTCCATTAGCAGAGCCCTTCAAATGCTGTTTTGGGTGCAATTCAGTTCACGGTGGAGTATTAGCCAGTGTAACCGAGGAATGTATAACCAGATTCTTTGCCCATAAAATGTGGTAACCTGATGAGGAAGAACCGGAAGATTCTGGAAGAAAAGACCTTGCAAAAATGCCCCAGATCAGAAGGTGGTGAAAGGTCTTCCTTCCACCCACTCTGCCCACAGGTAAAGAGGCTCCAAGGCCAGCCCCCACGAGGAGCTGTCGGACCTGTAGCCTTACTGCACATCCCCGGCGTCATCCCAGGATGCCGAGAAGCCCCTCACCCACCCACCCCCCACCCAGTGCCACAAAGCACAGAGGGACATTCCAGGAGAGGGGAAGCAACAACTTGCAGAAAACGTTAACTTTCTAGAAAGACATCTGAGCTACCTAGCCATGAACTTACACATGCTTGTGCTTTCTGTCTGCTGTTTTTCATGAGAGGGGGAAACAACAGGTTACCCAGCTGGAGTCAGGAATTAAAATTCTAAAACAGCTATTTCCTGAACTTATGAGTGAGATGCTTCCTTGAACCACTTTATTTAGGAGTAGGAGAATTGGGACCCCAGCTTTTTATTATTAATTATTATTATTACCATTATGGCCTTCTGGGAAGCCAGGAATGCCAGAATAACATTGGTGACAATGACAACGAGGACAGTGGCTGAGGGTTCTTAAGTTCTGACCGTGGGCCAGGCATTGTTTTAAATGCTTCACAACTCTCCAAGGGTGGCGTTATTCCTATCCCCCCATTTTATGGATGAGGATCAGAAAAGTAAAGTGACAGCCAGAGTTAGGAAGCGGGAGCAGGAGCCGAGGTAACCTTGGAAGGCAAAGGGCCTTTCTCAGTCCTGAATCCTGAAAGAAGCATCCTTAGATGAATGCATGGCTTTACTTTGTTTATCTTAATAGATTCCATGTCTCCTAAAAGGAAAACTCCATCTATGATTATGGAGCACTTACTTTATAGGGAAGTTGCAGAGATCTAGCTGAAGCCTTAACGCTTGCCTGGATTCTGGAAGTCACACGTTTGTCTTCTCATGGCCAGTTCCCAGTAGCTCCCATCTCTGATCCCTCAGGACTTGATGGGGGAGGCACTCGTTATCCTCACGATACAGAATTAGGAATAAACCTGGTGGACTGGAATTTTCCTTCCACTCGACCTCCAGCCTTCCTCTGTGTCCACGTGGAATGGTTTCTTCAAGGGACATGTACATCAAGTTTCCGCTTTTAATGTGTGCCTGTGCCACCTTCTGGATGGTTAGGAGCTGAGCAGTGCTACATCTGGCATTCTCCCGCGTGCCTTGAAGAATGCCATGTTTCCCTATTGCCCAGGGGACATCACCTGTTCCAAACGTCCCAATGAATTCTGGAGTTTGGTCTGAGTCTCCATGATAATCAACAAGATTGCAGTAGGAACCACCCCCCCCCCCAAGCTGGTGCAAGCAAAAATGGGGGGCTTATTTAATGACCCTGGGGCTGGTTTATAAAACCCAAGAGCAGGAACGTAGCTTCTCTTTACAAAGCCTGAAACCGCAAACTTGAATGCGATTCTGTCCATCTTTGGGTCTGATTTTCATCCTCCTTGGCAGACCAGCTCTCTCAGCTATTCCGACCACAGCCTGGCTGCTCAGAGTTCACAAATCACTCTGGGAGACTGGCCCTCTTCTCATTCCCGTGCTGGATTTCCAGGGAAGGACCTTCCACTGGCCAGCCTGGGTCAAGATGGTTGGGTCCCTTTGCATAAACATGGCAGTTGGTACCTATCAGGGTGGATCATGGGGACATTAAAGACACGAGGTCCACTTTAGCCTCCCCCTGCCCCTTTCCCGGGGTTGTGCTCTCCCCTGTGTATCCCAGGACTCCCTGGTGTACTGCCAAATCACTGCCTCCTGCTCCCTGCCTTTTCTGGGGATGGGAGGAGTTCACCTGGCTGAGTCTGGAGAGAAAGGCTGATGTTGCCACCCCAGGCCAGAATCTAGAGGCACATCCCAGACAAGCCCATGGCCCGTGGAGAGCAAACCAAGCAGCTTGACCTTGAGAACAAGAAACAAGGGTGGATTGTCTGTTGTTCAAACGTGGTCTCATGCTCTACGAGCTCCAGGAAGAGTTGATGGTGCTTGGTAAGGGGGCTCCACGTGCAGGCCCCAGGGCGAATGCACCTGCAGACTGGGGTCCCCAGTCCTTCCCATTTGGGGAAGGGGCCAGGGCCCCTGTCGCACACTGTGTTGGCCCAGCTCCTGCATCTGAGTGTCCACAGACTGACCCTTCCCATGTCCCAGTTTGCTCTGGGTGTTCCTTAAGTTAACTTTGGGTTATTTTATGAATTTGGAAAATTTCTGTAGAACACTGTGGAAAGTGAAAAAAGCACAAAGAAGAGAACAAAAAAGCAAGAAAGCATTCAACATCTTAGGTTATATCCTTCCTTCTGAGGTGTCTTTTTATGAAAAGTTTTCGTTTTTTGTTTTTTTTTGTTTGCAAAAATAGGATCAGATTGAATAAACCCTTTTGAAACCTCCTTTTCTCGCTCAACAGTGCAAAACGAGGTGCTCTCTCCCATGTGCTCACATGATGTTTTACAACATTTCTGCAAGTTTGGATGGAGGATGGAGAAAGATAAGGGCTGCATGACTCGGCTCCCAGGGGGCCAGAGAACTGCAGCCCCTCTGCTGATTTCTCTTCTCCTTCTGATAAAATTATGGAGCAGCTTCCTCATGTTGCCCTCAGTCCCCCACACTGTCCTGGGTGCAGTGGTCCCCTTCTGCATGTCCCCCTCACCCCATGGGTTAGCATCCTGCTGGGTGGACTCACCCTTAACAGCCGTCACCCAGCTGGGGATGGTCCACGGGACATGCAAACAGCACGGTCACTGGCTGGCTTCCTGCACCCCGGCCGCTCTCTGCCCATCGGGGGTCCCTTCATCCCCCCGCTGCTAGCTCACCATCCCCTCCCTCCACCCTTCTCTGCTTTGCAGGCTCTCACCCAGTGACTGCACAGGGAGCCTTTCTGGAGCTGACATACCGCAGGAAGTCATCAGGTAACGTCAACCACAAAAATAATTGCAGCCGTTTATTGAGTTCTGTCTCTAAACCAGCCAGGTGATAAGCACTTATAGACATTAAATCTGATTTTTGCACCAGCTCTGCAAGCTGGATAGGCTTGTCCCCATTTTATAGATGGTGAAACTGAGGCTCTGAGTAATCATTTGGTAAAAGCCAGAGGGTATATTTGAACCCCAGATGGGTCTGAATCCAATGCCGTACACTGCCCTCTACCCCACGCTGCCTCTGCACCCAGAGGTAAGAAGGGGGCAGAGTGTAGAAAAAACATCTCAGAGCCATGGAGGGTCAGACCAGTGATGCAAGCTAGCAGTCCTTCCTTGACTGAGGGCCAGGGCTGGGCTGCTGGGGTAAGAATCATAAGAATCTCCTGTGCAATTTGTTAAAAATACAGTCAGGACTTGAATCCTAGACGGCACATCTAGGATGGGACCTGAGAATCTTCAAAGGCCTTCCCAAGAGGCATGGAAACACAACCAGGCTTGGGAACTGCTGATGAAATAGCAGCAGGCACTTACCATTTGCTAGGCACTTATTGCTCCCAACAACCCAGTGAGGGAGGTACTATTATCACCCTCATTTTAAAAGAGAGGACATTGGGGCACAGAGAGGTTAAGATGCTTATTCAAAGTCACACAGCACAGATCTAAAGTGGTAAAGCCTTGGTCAGAATCAATGCTCATAGACCCTTTTCCCCTGACCACCTGCAGCCAGGACACCTACCCTTTCAGCCCCATCACGTTCCCTGGCCATGGCTTGTCTGGCCTCCAGGTAGGCAAAATCTGCTTTTTGCATCCTCGGAGGCAGAGAAGAGGAACACTTAATATTTCTGTTTGAAAATTTGATGGCCTCAGGTTTCTACTCTGAGCGGGAGCCACCATGGAGGGCACAGTTTTCAAACTGGTCCAGGACTTACCAACAAACCTCCTGCTCACGCTGTGTCTTTGGGAAGAAAAGGCAACTTCCTGCTCCAGGAGCTGAGGGTAGTGGGAGAAAGAGGGTGTGTGTGAGAACCTTTTTGAGCCCATAGTTTGTGGATGGGTTATTTTGTTTTCCAGGATCCTGCCCCCCTTTCTGTGCCTGTAGCCCCAGCCCTCTGTCCTCTTAGGGTGACCTTGAACCGCAAAACTGCTGTCCACCTGGACCGGGGCCGACATTTCCCGTCCACCCACCAGGACCCCCGGGTCCAAACCCCGAGACATGGCAAGCAATGGTGGCAAGGTGGCCGATGGGCAAATCTCCACCGAGGTCAGCGAGGCACCTGTAGCCAATGACAAGCCCAAAACCCTGGTGGTCAAGGTGCAGAAGAAGGCGGTGGCAGACCTCCCAGACCGGGACACTTGGAAGGGCCGCTTCGACTTTCTCATGTCCTGCGTGGGCTATGCCATAGGCCTGGGCAACGTCTGGCGGTTCCCCTATCTCTGTGGGAAGAACGGCGGGGGTAGGTGTCGGCCTCATGTGGTGACCCCTTAACTAGTCTGGGCCTTGGAGAAGTGTCCCACGTAGGCATTTTCTGGGGTGATCTTGGGTTTGGGGGCAAGACCCCCTAAGGACTCCAAAGAGACCCCTCAGGCCCCATTTCTTGCTTCTTGCCCTTCTGCCAAAAGATTTCCAAAGGGCACCGGTCCTCAGTGAATGATTATAAAAAGTTCATCTTTGCATTTTGCAAAGAAGAAAAGGGGGTGTATTTGGAGCAAAAGGTGCCTGAGTCTCAGTTTTGAGGCTGGGTACCAGGGAATCCGGATGGGGCCCCGAGAATGCCCCGGTGTGGTGCTCCCTCTGGCTGGGGGTGGGGTGTGGGGGGGTTCTGCAAAGCCTTGGGGCCGCAAGCATCTCTTCTTTCCCCACCCAGGGGCCTTCCTGATCCCCTATTTCCTGACACTCATCTTTGCGGGGGTCCCACTCTTCCTGCTGGAATGCTCCCTAGGCCAGTACACATCCATCGGGGGCCTGGGGGTGTGGAAGCTGGCACCCATGTTCAAAGGTAAGTCTGTGGAGGGGACGTTGGGGACATACTGGCTCTTCTGCCTGCAGACTTGTGACAGAGCCAGGGGCCTCCGAACACCCCCAATCCCTCCGGAAAGGGTTGCCTTTTGGATCACGTCTGATCAGAGTGGGGGCGTTGTGAGGGCCCAGGGGACAGATGTTGGCTAGAGACACCCCACCTCCTACCCTGTCAGCCTGCCCTCTCCTGTTGGCTCATTTCTCCAGCAAGGATGGGGGTTTGACTTTCTTTGCTTCCCTACTCAGTGCCCAGATCCCTGCCTGACTGGCACTCACATGGTTGCCTGGAGACTCAAGCTTCTGACCGTGCTTGAGCCCCAGACCCCTTCCACTCCCACCCAGCCTGGGACGGCGCCCCAGATACAAATCCTGGCTCCGTCGCTTGCAAGATGTATGTGACCTTAGGCAAGTCACTGCTTCATCATCAGCCCCAGTGTCCCCAATAATGCCTAGCTCCATAGTCCAGTGAGATGGTAGACATCATGGGATGTGGTAAAACCTATACACAATGGGGTGATTATTATTATTACTATCTTAATAATATGATGATGGTGTTTCCCACGCCCAGGTGTGGGTCTCGCTGCTGCTGTGCTGTCCTTCTGGCTGAACATCTACTACATCGTCATCATCTCCTGGGCCATCTATTACCTATACAATTCCTTCACCACAGTGAGTAGCCTCTTAGACCCCACCCACCCCCACCCTTGGGAAGGAGCCAGACCTAGAGACCACCTCTGTTCACACTGAGCTGGGCACTTCCCCTCGGAGAGCACAGCTTGCTCTCAGCACCCTTGTCTCCCTGTGTTCTAGTTTGCCAATGCTGCCAGACTGCAAAATACCAGAAATGGATCGGCTTTTATAAAAGGGGGTTTATTTGGTTACACAGTTACAGTCTTAAGGCCGTAAAGTGTCCAAGGTAACGCATCAGCAATTGGGTACCTTCACTGGAGGATGGCCAGTGGTGCCGGAAAACCTCTGTTAGCTGGGAAGGCACATGGCTGGTGTCTGCTCCAAGTTCTGGTTTCAAGATGGCTTTCTCCCAGGATGTTCCTCTCTAGGCTGCAGTTCCTCAAAAATGTCACTCTTACTTGCTCTTGGGGCATTTGTCCTCTCTTAGCTACTCCGGAGCAAGAGTCTGCTTTCAATGGCCATCTTCAAACTGTCTCTCATCTGCAGCTCCTCTCTCAGCTTCTGTGCATTCTTCAAAGTATCTCTCTTGGCTGTGGCAAGCTCATTCCTTCTGTCTAAGCTTATATAGTGCTGTAGTAAACTAATCAAGGCCCAGGCTGGATGGGCGGGGCCACACTCCATGGAAATTATCCAATCAGAGTTATCACCTACAGTTGGGTGGGGCTCATTTCCATGCAAACAACCTAATCCAAATGTTCCAACTTAATCCCCACTAATATGTCTGCCCCACAAGATTGCATCAAAGAACGTGGCTTTTTCTGGGGGACATAATACATTCAAACTGGCACACCCTGTGACAATCACAGCACTGTGGACCAAGCACCTACCTTGGGCCAGGCATGGAGCTGGCACTTTATTTGGGTTTCCATCTCATCCTCACAACACCCCTCTTAAGTGGGAGCTGTTGGCCCCATTTTACATGGGCCCAGACTGCCTCAGTTGGAATCCATGGCTTGACTATAACCCAGCTGTGTGTCCTTGGGAAAGATACTTCACCTCTCTGATCCTCCATGCCCTCATTTATAAAATGAGGATGAAAATGAAAGCCACCTCCTGGGGCTGTTGTGAGGACTAAGGAGTGAATATGTGCAAAGTGCTTAGCTTCGTGCCTGGCACAAAACAAGCAGTGCCCTTACTGTTGTGCAAAGGATCACACAGGGTGGGGGGTCTCTTGCCTGGGTCTCTTAGCTGGGAAGAGTCCAGGGATGGGCGCCCAAGGCATAAGGGCAGGGTGGAAAAGTAGCTCGCAGTGTGAGGAGGTTGCAGTTCCAGTGTCAGCTGACACTTAGTAGTTCAGTGGTTCTGTTCTCAAGCAAGCTGTGTCCCCTCTCTGACCTCTAAAACAGGGATCCCACACTCCCTGCCTGCCAGAGCCATTGGGAAGGTTAGGTGAGATAAGAGCTGCGAGGGGGCAACCGGGGCCGTGAGGGTGAGTGGGGTGTACCGGGACTGCTGTTTCCAGCTCCCAGTCCCTGAAATGATCCCTGATCCACCGTGTTCTTGCAGACTCTTCCGTGGAAACAGTGCGACAACGCCTGGAACACAGACCGCTGCTTCTCCAACTACAGCATCATCAATACCACCAACATGACGAGTGCAGTGGTGGAGTTCTGGGAGTGAGTTTGAGGCCCCTGTGTGGGCTGGGGGTGGGGCAGGTCCTCCAGGGTCTGGCAGGAGACAGAGGCACCCTCAAAAGGGTTTGATGAGGTGTGGGAAGGTCAAGGGATCCATAAGGGATGAGGAGGCCTTTCCTATCCCCTAGACTGGAAGGAGCCTGGGAGGGAGGTGGTACTGGAACCCAGGGAGAGCTGGAGCCATGTGTCTTTGTTTGCCCGGGCTGGTATGACAAATACCACACAATGGATTGGCTTGAACAGCAGGGATTTATTGTCTCGTGGTTTCAGAGGCTGGAAGGCTTGCTTCCTCCCTGGGTTTGTGGTGTTCTGGTGCTGGCTGGCTGGCGATCCTTGGGGTTGCTTGTTTTTCCCATCACATGGTTATGTCCTCTCCTTTCTCTTCCGGGTTCCCACTGACTCCCTGTTTCTGGCTTTTCCTGGTGGCTTTCTCTTTATAAGGTGTTCTGGTATGCTAATGCTGCCATCATGCAAAATACCAGAAATGGATTGGCTTTTATAAAGGGGGTTTATTTGATTACAAATTTATAGTCTGCAGGTCATGAAAATGTCCAAATTAAGGCATCAACACAAGTATACCTTCAGCGAAGGAAGGCCATTGGCATCCGGAAAATCTCTGTTAGCTGGGAAGTCACATAGCTGGCATCTGGTTTCAAAATGGCTTTCTCCCAGGAAGTTTCTCTCTAGGCGTCTGGGGGTGTTCTCTTAGTTTCTCCCAGGCAAACTCTGGACTAGCATAAGTCTACTTTCAATGGCCATCTCCAAAATGTCTCTCTTAGCTGCAGCAGCAAGCTCCCTCTGTTTGAGCTCTTATATAGGGCTCCAGTGATTAAATCAAGACCCACAGTGAATGGGTGGGGCCACACCTCCATGGAAATAATCTAATCAAAGGTATTACCCACAGTTGAGTGAGTCACACCTCCATGGAAACAACCCAGTCCAAAGATTCCAACCTAATCAACACTAATACGTCTGCCCCCTCAAGATTTCATTAAAGAACATGGCATTTTGGGGGTATAATACATTCAAACTGGCACATAAGGCCTCTAATAATCTGGGTGAAGCACACCTTAACTAAAAATAACATCTTCAAGTGGTCTTATGTACAGTGGGTTCACACCCACAGGAATATGGATTAAGATTCAGAACGTGTCTAAGTCGGGGTCCCTAATTCCACCTTCCACACCACGGAAGGGACTGCTAGACACAAGCCGTGGCCTTTGGTAGAAGAACCCAGCTACAGGCAAAGCCGTGGTGCAGTGGGGAGAGGAAATTCCCAACCTCTCTCTCCTTCCACCCTCCGATCTCTTGCCGGGGCCTCCATTGGTCAAACCCAACTGGAAGCCACAGGGCTCGGGGACTTGGTGGTGCAGCATGAGCTCAGCCTCCTGGGCACAGAGCAAGGAGGGGACGGGTGAGGAGTGGGCCTGGTGGGACAGAGAATAGCCAGCACTGGTGGTTAAGAAGAATTGCCAGCAGAGGCCAACGAAGTCCAGATTCATCCTGAAAACCAGTGTAATCTCCTTATAAACCCACAGTCACTCAGTACACACACACACACACACACACACACACACATATTCTGCCTGCAGTGAACCAGGTTGGCAAGGTCCCTCGAGGTTGCCACTCTGGTTGGGAGAAGCTGAGTCCATACCGATGATATCATCAGGGAAGTACCTCATAGAAGATGGGGGTCGGGGGCATTGATTTTAAAATATGAGGTCGTGGGACCCCAATCTCTTTGGCTTGAAAAAGCGTCTGTGCTGAGCAGCTCTGGAGGGTCTGGGAGCAACCTGGAAGTTTCTATAGCATTTCTCCCAGGAGGAGCTGTTCTCTGGGGGTGTCAGAACATGATGCCCCACCTCCCTCCATGGAAAAATGTCCTTGGCCAGGCTGCCTCCTTACAAAGAAAGATCAAATTCTGCCCTGGCTGGTTCTGCGCTCCAGCATATCCCACAAACAGCTGTCTCACACACGTTCAGGCTTTTCATTCAATCACTGATTCAGTAAGCATTTCTTGAGCACCCACTACGGGCCAAGATTAGAGATGGTGGATAAGCAAACAGGCAGTGGTGGGCCCTGGTGATGGGTGCTAAGAGGGGGGATACACTGGAGTCCCTGGCAGCCCCAAAAAGCACCGGGACCAGTCCAGCGAGGAGGCGGCGTTTAAGGATGAAAATTAATTCAGGAAAGACAGGTGTTGGCAGAAGGAAGGATATGGGCAAAGGCTCAGAGGCAAGTGAGGGCAGGGGACTATGAGTTGTTCATGGGCTGTGTTGAGCAGTGAGACGAGAGCTCCTAAAGGCTGGTGAGGTCAGCCTGGGGAGTTTGGGCCTCGTTCTGACAGCAGGGGCTTTTCATTGAAGGATATATATATATTTTTAATTTTTACTGTGGTAAAATATATGCAACTTAAAATTTACCATTTTAACTGTTTTCAAGTGTGCAATTCAGTGGCATCGAGTACATTCACAGTGTTGTGTAACCATCACCTCTATTTCCAAAATGTTTCTGTCACCCCAAACAGAAATTCTGTTCCCATTCATCAACCCCTCCCCATCCCTCTCCTCTCACCAGCCTCTGGTAACCTATAATCTACTTTCTTTCTGTCTCTATGAATGCACCTATTCTAGATACCTCATATAAGTAGAATCAAACAATATCTGTGCTTTTGTGTCTGGCTTACTTCGCTCAGCATGATGTCTTCAAGGTTCATCCATATTGTCGCATGCTTCAGAACTTCCTTCTTTTTTTCCAGCTGAATTATACTCCATTGTATGATAATACTACATGTACTAGTTTGCTAATGCTGCTGGGATGCAAAACACCAGAAATGGATTGGCTTTTATAAAGGGGGTTTATTTGGTTACACAGTTACAATCTTAAGGCCATGAAGTGTCCAAGGTAACACATCAGCAATCGGGTACCTTCACTGGAGGATGGCCAATGGTGTCCGGAAAACCTCTGTTAGCTCGGAAGGCATGTGGCTGGCGACTGCTTGCTCCCAGGTTGCGTTTCAAAATGGCATTCTCCAAAATGTCTGTATCAGCTTCCAGTGGCCGTCTTCAAAATGTCTGTCTCAGCTACAGCTCCTCTCTCAGCTCCTTTGCGTTCTTAAAGAGTCCCTCTTGGCTGTTGCAAGCTCGCTCCTTCTGTCGGAGCTTATATAGTGCTCCAGTAAACTAATCAAGGCCCATGCTGAATGGGTGGGGCCACACCTCCATGGAAATTATCCAGAGTTATCACCCACAGTTAGGTGGGTCACATCTCCATGGAAACAACCCAATCCAAAAGTTCCAGCCTACTCAAAATCAATACTTCTGCCCCTACAAGAATGCATTAAAGAATATGGCTTTTTTCTGGGGGCCATAATATATACAAACCAGCACACTACATATTGCTTATCCATTCATCTGTTGATGGATGCTTGGGTGGCTCCCACCTTTTGGCTATGGTGAATAATGTTGCTGTGAACATGGTGTGCAAGTCTCTATTTAAGTCGTTGAAGGATTTAAGCAGGGGAGTGACATGATCAGACCTGCAATTTAGAAAGCTCCCTGGGGCTGGGGTGGGGACAGAGCAAAACTGAAGGGGGTACACAACCAGGCAGTTACTGCAGCAATCTGGGTGAGCAGTGATGTGTCTGGCCCAGGGCAGTGGCAGGTCCTTCTCTTTTTGATCGCTTGGCCAAACGATCTATTGATCGTTCTATTGATTAGTAGAATGGGCCTAGCAGTCCCCATTCATCTCTTGAATCACAGTTGTCAGCACCGTCCCCATGGAGGATAGCAGCCTTCTCCAACCCCTGGGGCTCCCCACTCACTCCAGCTTCTACCAACCCCACATGACTTTCTCTTTCCTCCATTCTTCAACCAGGCGCAACATGCATCAGATGACAGACGGGTTGGACAAGCCAGGCCAGATCCGCTGGCCCCTGGCCATCACCCTGGCCATCGCCTGGATCCTTGTGTATTTCTGTATCTGGAAGGGTGTTGGCTGGACTGGAAAGGTAAGGGGTGTGCACAGTGGAGGACCCCAGAGAGGGGAGGGTTCTACAAAGGGATTTCTGCCTTGCGCCAGGAGTCACCACCTCCTAAAAACCCCATCCAACATTGAGTAAGCAGGTTGCTTCATCTCCCTGGGCCTCAGTTTCCTTTCCAGTAAAATGGGAATAATGGCATCATTAGCTACCCTCTAGGGTGGTTGCAGGAAATCATACCTGTTAGTTACCTAGCACAGTTAGGTACTTAGCACAGGCTCGTGGAAAGTCCCAAGAGATGCCACGGGGCCTGACAAAGCAAAACAGAGGGCAAGTGTTACTCGAGAACTCTTGAACAAACTTTCCTTGTAGATGCTCAAGTGCCAAGTCTATTCTGTGCCAAGTCTTGTTCTAGGTGCTGGGGACTCTGAGATGAAATTGTCACACTCCACCCTTTGAGGAGCAATAGAGATGGAGAGATTGGTGGTTAAATGCTCAGGTGCTCTATTCAGGTGTTCAAATCCCAACTCAGCTGTGTACTAGCTGTGTGACCTTGGGCAAGACATTCTGCCTCTCTGAAACTCAGCATCTTCCTCTGTAAAATGCAGCCAATGATGATAAGTATCCATTGGTTTGTTATAAGACTTCAATGAGATGGTGATTTTGCAAAGCATCCAGCATGTAGTAAGGGGATTGTTCTTATTTCTGTTTCTGTTATCGGCAAATGCAGAGCGATACTACGGTGGAACATCCAGCCTGGGGATATTTGGGGAGCTGACAGATTAAACTGGTGGAGGGAGGGGCTGGCTTCAGCTCCCACCTCTTTGTCCTTTTACACCCTGCACCAGGTGTAAAATGGCTGAGCCTCTCAAAGCTCTGGCCTGAAGCAAACTCAGAGAGGGTAAGTTTGTTGTCTGAGATCTCACTGCAAGTAAGGGCCACAGAAGGGAGTTGAACTGAGTAAGTCTGGGGGCAGGGAGAGCAGAACTACCCAAGAAGCTGATATGAGGTCCTAGAAGTACTGGAAATAAGCAAAACAGAACCTTAACGAATTCCACACTTGGGCTTGGTGATGAAGCTGCCCTGCTTCAGTCTGGTGGGAACTTTTCCCCCACCAGGTTCTCAGATCCAAGGCTGGCATCAAAACATCTCTGATCTGTCCCTAGGGCTAGCAAGGCAGGAGGAGGACACAGGGATCATCCTGCCCAACCTGAGGAAACAGGAGAGTGTGGAGTTTAAGGGCTTTGGAGGAGAGAGAGCTAAGTTTGAATCACAGTCTCCCAGTTCCTAGCTGTGTGCCCTTGGGCATTCACCTTTCTGAACCTCTGTGTCTTCATCTGTTAAATGGCCATAATAATAGTACCTTAACGGTGGTCATAAAGAGTGAGGGGTATACTTCACGCAAAGTGCTTAGTACATGCATGGCACAAAATAGCACTCAATATGTGGTATTTATTATAATCATCTTTAGGTGGTATCTAGAGTTGCTGCTACATTAGGAGATGGATCACTTTTGAGTCAGTCAACCAATGCATCAACAGGTATTTATTGAACACCTACTGTGTGCCTGGCTCCATGCTGAACATTGAAGACATGGGGAAGTGTTTGATGTAGGCAACATGCATTAAGCATGTTTTCTGTCCTCATACAATGGACCTTTCCCTTTCTAAGTAGCAAGTGTGCGTATACCCATTTTCTAGATGAGAAAAAGTGAAGGTCAGAGAGGATAAGAAATTTATTCAAAGTCACACAGCTTGTCAGTGGCACACGCAGTTTTGAGGCCCTTTTCCTATTTTCAAGTACAGTGACTCTTCTAGTAGATCATGGCCACCTTTCCTAACCCTAAAGGGGCTCAGAGTCAAGTGGCGGAGATGAATGTCACCCAGAGAACAGTTCACACTGAGCAGAAGATAGGGTCACATCAGACTCTTAGATGCAAATGTCATTGAACTTGAAAATTGCTCTTCCACACTAGTAAGCAAAGAAATGCAATTTCAGTCAATGATATCAGTTGTTTGATGATCATTTTGGTGAAAAATAATCTCTAAAATAATTGGACTTGGCGCTGGCACCTGTGCAGTAAAGGCAGTCTCCTGTAATGCTGGACATTTCTGGAAAGTAGTTAGGCAATATGGATCAACAACCTTGAAGAAGTGTATTCCTTTTTACGCAGTAATTCCACTTCTAGAATTTTTTTTCAAGAAAAGTATAAGAATTTTGTTGATAAAGATTTACATTCAAGGATGTTCAATGTAGTATTATTTAATGTGTTATGATTATTTATTTAATAATATAGTATCATTTACATACAATTGGAACTGACCTAAATAGATAACAGTAGGAGGTGTCTATAAAGCGATGGTGATACTTCCTGAGGGACTATTTTGTATCATATTTTTCATGAGACAATACTATCATGTTTAGTAAACAAAACTGCATATACTGTGTATGTTTTAACTTCAAACATGTAAAATGAAAAAGCAAGTTATGAAATTACATATTTTGAGCCTTATTTTGTAAAAAATGTGGTCATACATGCAAAGGAAGGTCTCAAAGGAAGAGTAGTAATATGTCAACATTCATACACTTGTTTATTTTCCTGACATTTATTAAGTTTCTAATATGTACATAAACAAAACAACCGTGTCCCTCGTGTAAATAACATTCTAAGGGCTGTTGAAGTGGGCTTTAATTTTGTGTGTGTGTTCAAATGTATTTTTTACATTTTTCCTATCACCATCTATATTACTTGAATATTTTAGACAGAAGGCAAAAAATAGCAGAGGGCAGGGGGAAGGACAAAATCAGGTGCTGAGCTAGTTGGTTCAGATTCCAGGGAGGGACTTCAGAAAAGTGGCCAATCAGGGTGGGCTGGGGGAAACCCAGGAAGGCTTCCTGGAGGAAGAAGATCTGGAACCAATCCCAGAACTGGCTCTAATGTAGCTAAGGTATGAATGTAGGTGAAGTAGGTGCCCTCTTGGAGGGGTTGTGACACCATCACCTACTTTCCCCCCAGGTGGTCTACTTCTCTGCCACGTATCCTTACATCATGCTGATCATCCTGTTCTTCCGTGGTGTGACACTGCCTGGGGCCAAGGAGGGCATCCTCTTCTACATCACGCCCAACTTCCGCAAGCTGTCGGACTCCGAGGTGAGGGGTGCCCCTGGAGCCAGCACTTACCAGTTTGGTGGCCTGAAGACAAGTTACTGACCCTCTCTGACCCTAGCTTCTTTACCTGTAAACTGAGGTGGTTGTGCCATAGACCTAGCTAGCACGGGTCAAAAGCCCTGGGGAACTGAATGCTAGGCTGGTTATTTTGGAACATTTTTGATAATTCTGTCCATAGGTGTGGCTGGATGCGGCTACCCAGATCTTCTTCTCCTATGGTCTGGGCCTGGGATCCCTGATCGCTCTGGGGAGCTACAACTCTTTCCACAACAATGTCTACAGGTGCGAAAGAGGCTGGGGGAGCGCCTTCCTCCGAGGCCACGCCCCCGGCTTTTATCCTCTGCTAAGCCCCGCCCCCAGAAGCTCCACCTGTCCCGGAGCCCTCCCATCCCGGTCCCGGCCCCGCCCCTTCCGGGCCCCTGACTTTTTCTGGCTCCTCCCTCTTCTGGTCTGGCTCCTCCCTCACTTAGCCTGTGGCTGCATCCCTGGCACCCCCGCCCTGACCTCGCCTCCTCTCCAGGGACTCCATCATCGTCTGCTGCATCAACTCGTGCACCAGCATGTTTGCGGGATTCGTCATCTTCTCCATCGTCGGGTTCATGGCCCACGTCACCAAGAGGTCCATTGCTGATGTGGCGGCCTCAGGTCCGCGTCTCGCGGGGAGGACCCGGGTTCCCGGGGAGGGAGGGAGGAGCCCAGCTGGCATTTGCAGGCCCTGGGATGGGGCGCTCACTGCGTGCCAGGAGGCCCGCGGAGATTTTTATACCAACTATTATCACTGAATCTTCCCAATACGACGGGGTCGGCGCTACTGTTATCCCCACTGCATAGGTGAGGAAACAGGCTCACCTGGTCACCTGCCCAAAGTCATGGGGCTGGAAAGGTGGAGGGACTGGGGTTTGAACCCAGGCCTGGCGGGCTTCAGAGCTCTTGATGTCCTGGCCGTGTTGGCACTTCCAGAACAATCCTGGGCTTTATGGAGGAGAAGATCTAGTCTTGCCTCTTGGCGTACAAGCTTTGATCCAGCTCAGACATGCTGGGGGCCATGATATAAAGACCCCTAATCAGTGCTTTTGTCCCCTAAGTGTTCTCACGTGTGGGCTGTGCCCTCTCTGCTCACCTGGGGAAAACCCCCGGGCAACCCCGCCCTCTTCACCACTCAGCCAGAAAGGCAGCACCTGAGCTGGATCTGCTGCGTGCATGGCTTCTGTGGGGAAGGGACATGGCTTCTCTCCTTCCCCGTCTTGGAGTACTGGGCTGCTCATGCCAGAGGAACTTTCTCCAGTGGAGTTCTAACCTTCCCGTGAGGGCACTACCCTCATCTCATTTTTCTGACTCTCCCCAGACCTCCTCTTTCCAGAGCAGGACCCCAGGGAGGTTGCAATCTCTTTCCTTCTCCTTCCAAGGTTTCTCCTGAATGCTTGCATGTGTTCACCAACCCTCCCCATCCCCCAGCCACTAGGCACCTTAAACGCAACATGTCCAATACAGACCTCCTCTACCTCCACTTCCAGGGCCCAGGCCAGAAACCTCAGCACCAGCCCAAACTCTCCCATTCACCCTCACCCCACAAGCCAACCCAGACCAGGACCTGCCCACCCCATCTCCTAAATATCTTGCTCTCCAGCCACTTCTCTGCACCACAGTGGCCCCCCATCTGGATGACGGCCACAGCTCCTCGCTGGTCATCTTGTCTTTGGACCCACCCCCTACAACCCACCCCAAACCCCTGTTTCCTCATCTGGAAAAGGGGACTGACTTCACCCACCCCAAAAGCTTACTCTGAAGATTAAATGACACAAAGCTTAGAAAGTGGCTGCCTTGTGTAAGTGCTCAACACCTTTTCTTTCTTTTTTTTTGTCCTTTCCCTGCAACAGGCCCTGGGCTGGCATTCCTGGCGTACCCAGAGGCAGTGACCCAGCTGCCCATCTCTCCCCTCTGGGCCATTCTCTTCTTCTCCATGTTGCTGATGCTGGGTATTGACAGCCAGGTGAGGACACTCCCTGAGCACCTCGAATGGCCCCTCCCCAGATGGCCCACAACGTCACACCCTCAGAATATTCTACTGCATGAAAGTTCAGGAACAGCTCGGCCAACTTCTCCATTTTCCACTTGGGGAAACTGATGCCCACAGGGAAAGGGATTTTCTGAGGTCACAGAGCAAGTCAGAGCCTGGGTCCTTGGGCTCTCTGGATGCTGCCAGGCCCCTTTTGTCTCCCTAGCAAGGGTCAGGCTTGGGGTCACTGGGGATGGGGACTGCAATGGGTGACTGCCCTCTTTTCCCTCCCTGAAGTTCTGCACCGTGGAGGGCTTCATCACAGCCCTTGTGGACGAGTACCCCAGGCTCCTCCGCAACCGCAGGGAGCTCTTCATTGCGGTCGTCTGCATTGTCTCCTACCTGATTGGCCTCTCTAACATCACCCAGGTGAGCTCAGTTGGTGCCTGGCAATGCCTCTGGGGCCACCCAAGGGCCACCACCAGCTCTGTCCTATCATGCCTTCTACCCTGTGACTGAGCACTATCTCTGTACTAAGCAGGATACAGAGCCATGAATCAGAGGGTCCCTGCACTCCAGGGACTCGCAGGCTGGCAGGAGACATAGATATTGAGCTAGAAATCAGAGTACAGAGTTGGGAATATAGTACCTCACCTGATCTGGGTGCACCAGGGAGCGCTTCCTGGAGGAGGGAGTGCAGGAACCACGTTTTGAAAGACCTATGAAAATTATCCAGAAAGTTAAATCGGCATTGGGATTTTGACATTGACATTGCCCCTTCCTTTGATTGCTGCTTTTTAAAAAATCAATTAAATTTTTTTAAAATCAATTTAATTTAATTAATTTGCCCTATATCCCAGATCCTGTGCCAAGCACCAGGGATGTAACGATAGCTAGGAAATGGTCTCTGTGTTCAAGACCCTCCTCTTCTACTTAGAAGAAATATACATAACCAATGAATTGCACAATAAATATAAATGACTCTAATGCTGTGAGCTCAGCTCTGCAGTTCTGATTTATGTTCCACAAAACCACCCCTGAATCCAAACACAGTTCTGATCCAGAGTTATTGTGCATTCATTCCTCCCTTCATTCATTCACCAGGTAGTTGTGGAGCACCTACTATGGGCCTGGCATGATGCTGGGTACTGGAAGTTCAGCAGCTAACGTGACAGACATGGTGTCTGCTCTCTCGGAGCTTACATTTTGGTTGATGGGACTGACATGTAAATTAGACAATTCTAAGTGTTAAATGCCACAAACAAAAGAGGATAGTGGAATAGAGAATGGCCAGCAGGGGTGGGAGGACCCCACCTTGGACAGGATAGTTATGGGAGGTCTCTCCGAGGAGGTGACGGTTGAGCTGAGATTTGAATGATAAGGAAGAGCCAAGGGAAAATCTGGGAGAAGAACGTGCAGCAAGTGCATAGGCCCTGAGGCAGGAATAAGCTTGGAGGGTTTGAGGGTCAGAAAGGAAGCTAGGGTGGAGGGAATGAGCTGGTGGTTAGGGGATGCAGAAGCAGATATTTCAGGACCTTGCAGGTCAAGCATTTGTATTTTAATTGTATTTATTTTATTTTATTATCTCTCTAGCTATTTATTTATTAAACTATTGTTTTTTTTTTTTTTTGAAGCTGTTGGAAGGTTCTGAGCAGAGGAGAGACATGAGTGATTTAAGTTATAGAAAGATGGCTTTGGTGGCCAGCACCTCTCTCTGCCCTCCAGCCTTACTTAACCTACAATGGTAGTTTCCCATTTCCAATCAGACATTTTCTTCCCAATCCCCTGAGAGTCAAAGCCCACATCCTCTCATGGTCACCAGGCTTTCAGTGCTTCCTCTAATCTACCCTCGAGCCTTCTTGCTGCAGTGTAGCCTAATCTTACCAACCTCATCAGACTCCAGAGCCCTTGTTGACTGTGAACTCAATGCACTGGGCACCAGGGGGTAGGAAACCCACTCTCACTTGTCTTTCTCTTGCAGGGGGGCATCTACGTCTTCAAACTTTTTGATTACTACTCGGCCAGTGGCATGAGCTTACTGTTCCTCGTGTTCTTTGAATGTGTCTCCATTTCCTGGTTTTATGGTGAGCATCCACCCCTCTTCCCCTCATTCATTCATTCATTCCTTTCTTCAGTTATCATCCAACAAATACAACTTGAACACCAGGCCCTTTCTGTACACTAATGTATTTAGCCTTCACAGATCGATGAGCTTAGCACAGGAGTTCCCCATGTTTAGAAGATACCATAAAAGGGCCCGTTAAATAAATTAACTTAAAATGGAAGCCAAAATTTCATCATAAATTGTGGGATTAAAAAGGTTTGCTTGAGAGTCGTCTAGAAAAGTGAAACCGAAAACCATTTTTTTAAAAAAAATTTGCTTATACATCTAATGAAAGTTAGCCTGTGATTAAAAGCATGCCCTAGCTTAAAACAGAATCAAGGCAACATTGATTTGTGGCTTAGTTTTCTGACCCAACTGTGTGAGAGTAAAAAGGGTATCTGTCAGTGCACATGTGATGATCACAGCAAAATCACAGCTTTTCAAAGCAAGTTTCTCCAGAGCTCCCCTTTGTCCTTGATGTTCAATTTATTCCCTTAGAAAAGCCTGCCACCTCATTTGTCCTTGATAGTTTTCGTTCTCCAATTCTAACTGGTCTAACTCTGTCAGATTATCATTAATCAGTGATTTTGCAATGTCCCAGTCTCACTCTCAAGAACTTCATGAAATCCTACCTTTTTTTTTTTTGCAAGGTTTCCAATTCTTCTTTGGAATCTGTCTCCTGTTGTGTATAGCATTAGAACATTGGGAGGAAACTGCCCTTGCCCGGCAAAGCCTTGCGTAGATGCTGATGTTGAGTAGAGTGGGACTTTGGAGTGGGAAGATATTTTCTAAGCATCCTTCCATAGGTGGATATTTTCACTTTAAAGTGACTGGCTTTCCCACACAACGCACTTGCTATGGGGATTTGGTTTTTGAACACTTAGATGAGGAGGTTCCCTAGAGTGTTCACTCCATGCTACAGATGAGGAAACCGAGGCTCAGAGAAATTAGGACACTCACCCATGGTCATCCTGCAAGAAAGTGGTAGGTCTGGGCTTTGAACCTGGAGACCCCACAGCTCATCCATCCCTACTGCTCTCCTTCCGAATGGCATAGGGGTCAACCGATTCTATGACAACATCCAGGAGATGGTGGGCTCCAGACCCTGCATCTGGTGGAAACTCTGCTGGTCCTTCTTCACCCCAATTATCGTGGCGGTAAGGACAATCCAACCATCCCTGTGAGGGTGATGCTGGCAGTGACCCGGGTCCAGGGTGAAAAGAAACTTCTGGAGGCAGAGGCAGATGGAAGAGGCTCCCAGAGCCCCTGTTCTCTAATACTACACTTCCCTGCCATTGGTGGAGCCTCCACTCTGGGCCCTACGTGGTACCAGACACATTATATCATCCTCACAAACCTCATCAAAATAGGCATCATTGTCCCCACTTTACCCCTTAGGAAACGGGGGCTTGCCCAGCCAGCATCACCCAGGTAGTTAGTGCAGAGCTGGGTTCAAACCAGATTTGTCTGATATTGATATTCTCACCAAGAAGCCTCTCATTCTTGGCGTCCTCCATTCTGTGCTGTTAAGGGCAGGCCTGGGGGTGGGGGGATTGGGGGGACATCTCCAAGGTCCTTGAGGTGGAAGCTGGGCCACCAGATATACTGGGTCCTGCACATGCCTCCCCCACCCCACCCCCCAGCAATGGCATTGTGGGGTCTGTTCTGTCATTCTACCCTTGTTCTCCTTGCTAAGCTGGTTAACTTAGGGGAAGGAGCACCTTTTTCCATTTATCCTCCCCCAAAGTTCCGCTTGGAGGGGAAGCCTTTTTCAGTTATGCGTAAAAGTGCCATATATCCCAGCAGTGGCCTTGGTTCAGGATTCCCCAAGATGCTGGGCCCTTTGGAGGGTCAGGCTTGGGCAGGGGTGGAGGGCAGTGGACCTCTTGACTTCTAGGTCTGGCGGAGGGGCCTTGGTTCAGTCTGGGTGATTGGTGGCTCCCTACCCGCTCACATCCCTCCTCCCTGTCCCCAGGGTGTGTTCATCTTCAGTGCCGTGCAGATGACTCCGCTCACCATGGGAAGCTACGTTTTCCCCAAGTGGGGCCAGGGCGTGGGCTGGCTCATGGCGCTGTCTTCCATGGTCCTCATCCCTGGGTATATGGCCTACATGTTGCTCACCTTAAAGGGCTCCCTGAAGCAGGTAAGTTCCTCCTCCACTATACAGAACTTTCCGCCTTCTGTATCAGCCAGTCCCCTTCCCCACTGTGCTGGGCACAGCCCCTCGTCTGGTGGAGCTCACAGTCTAGTTGAGGGGGATGGGGGACAGATGAGCCAACAGCCAGTGGCAATAGAGGCTTAGATGTGCCACAATGGGGGTAAGACAGAGACGAGCTGTGGGAGCAAATAGGAGGAGCCCTTTGCCCTTCCAGGGTTGGGAGGATTGGAGAAGGCCTCCTGGAGGAGGGCATAGCTAAGGAGAGGCCTGAGGACCAGAATTAAAAAGTGGAAGGAGAAGGAACATACATGGAAGGGTGGGTTGCAGAGAACATGTCCAAAGGCCCAGGGGTATAAGCTGCATTTGGGGAGCTGAAGGGAGATGAGTACAGTTGGAGGGTAAAGTGGGGACAGCTGTAATGGGCAGTGATAAAAGTGAGGTTGGGGATGTAAGAAGTTGGGCCAGGTCATAAACGGTTTTGAAAATCAGGATAAGAACTTTACACTATCGAGGGCAATGGGGAGCTGTTTAAGGTTTCAGAGCAAATGGTTAGATTTGTTGAGAGCTTACTCTAGGTATGATTTGTGGCCTTGATAAAGAGAAAGCATGTAAGACATGGTGCTCCAAGCACAAGCCCTTCCAGCACATACTAGGTCCACACCAGGTCCACACCAGCTCCTTGATATATTGCATTGGATTCTTGAGTGAAACCAGGCAGTGTTTGAGGTGCTCGGGTAAAAGAGGCATTGGTGGAGGAAGTGTAAGTGGAGATTTCACCAAGGATGGCTGGAGAGTTAGAACATGAAGGGCCACATTAGAAAGACCTTGGATCAGTGGTTCCCAACTCTCTTTCCCACCAAGATATACCTGCTAGACCTCCTCGGATACAGAATAGGGAAAGGTGAGCTGTGGGCTGTGTGCAGTCCCTGGAGCTGCTGGGCCAGCCTCCTGCTTTCACACATGGAGAAGCTGAGACCTGGGGCAGGAAAGGCACTCACCCAACTGTTGCAGGAAATTAGCAGAGTCAGGACTTGCAGCCATGCTTCAAACTCCGGTTCCAAAGCTTTCTGTTTCCATGATCACCTGCTGAGCCTCAAAAGGCAGTCAATTCTTAGAGTGGAAGAGAGGGAAAGGGGGGCATTTGTGGAAGAGAGCACAGCCTGTGCAAAGACGCATCAGTAGGAGAGGGCAAAGCAGGTTTCCAGATGGAGCAAGATTGTAGGGGCTGTGTGTATAGAAGGTAATTGGGGGTGGGTGGTGGGTGGGGAGGGGGTCATCCATTCAGCAAATATGTATCAAGCATCATCTATGTACCAGACACTATTGTTAGTGCTGGGGACACAGCCATAAACAAAACAGGCAAATATCCCACCATCTTGGGGCTTATATTCTAGTAGAAGAAGATCAACAATTAACAAAATTAAAAAATGTTAGAGGGTGATGAGTACTCTGGAGAAGCATAAAGTAGGAAGAGGGGACAGGGAAGGCAGGGTAAGTCCTCACCTAGAGGTTAACACCTGAATGAAGGGCCGCAGGACGTAGAGAGCAAGCTTGTGTAACTATGTGCAGGAAGGGTGTGCCAGACAGAAAGCTCAGCACATGCAAAGGCCCTGAGGCAAGGCTGTGCCTGGTGTGTTGGAGGAGCAGTGAGGAGGTTGGTGTGGGTGGACTGGAGTAAACGATGGAGAAGGGGGTAGGATGCTGAGATCTGAGAGGGGTCAGGGGCCAGATCCTGTAGGACCTTGGGGACTTTGGCTTTTACTCTTGGTGAAAATGGAGAGCCACTGTCGGGTCCCAAGGAGTAGAGGCACCGGACCTACCTTTGGTTTTGACAGAGCCGCTCTGCGGCTGGGTTGAGAATAGAATGAAGGAAGTGACGGACAAGAATGGAGGCTGAGGCCCAGTTAGGAATTCTGGCAACAGTGCAAGTGGGAGGTGCTGTGGCTCGGACCAGGTAGGGGTGGTGCAGGGTGTGGAGATGTGATGAGAGCCTGGGTGTTGTTTAAAGGCAGAGCAGACAGGAGGAAGTCAAATAGACAGAAAGGGGGTGGAAGGATGGGGCTCCAGGCCCCCGCTACCCCAGCCCCAGTCTTCCCTGGGGAGCCTCATGTTTGCACCCCCCATCCCCACCCCATCCCGCCATGCTCACAGCGCATCCAGGTCATGATCCAGCCCAGCGAAGACATTGTCCGTCCAGAGAATGGTCCAGAGCAGCCTCAGGCCAGCGGCTCAGCCAGCAAAGAGGCCTACATCTAGGGTTGTGGGGTCGCTCGCAGACCCAACACTCTCGCCCCCCAGTCTGGCTGAACATGACCGCTTGATGTCTGAAGATACCGTCTATCTCAACCTACCTCGAGTGGCGAATCCAGACCATGCAAAGAGAGAGGGGAGGTGGGGGCACGGTCAGACCCATTGGTGGGCCCAACCCCGGGCCCAAGTATCCGGTGGTTTCTGGCACCCCGTGGACTGATAACCTTTTTCACCTGGGCCCCGTAAGCATTAAGCAGTCTGAGTTCGTAACTGCTGTGGTAGATCGATTTTTGTTCCACCGGCGAGTGTGATGCGATGAGGTCCCACGCTCCCAGTTTTTAGTCGTATCTCTGACTGTTCTTTTACTGCCGAAAACCCATGACTGTTATCTTGGACTTCGCAGGAGTTCGGTCCCATGGGAATGCTGCTTTGTACACATGAAAAGGGCATTTCGTACAATGGAAAGTTTCAGGGAGAGCTCACTCTTAAGTAGCAGGGAGCCAGCGTAGCTCTTACTTTTCGTTTTTTGGTTTTCTCCTTCCCAAGGCAGCTTGACAAAATGACCTTCCCAAAGACCTCAGTCTTTATTCCCAGATTTGCTTCTCGAATAATCCCCGGAGCTTCATTTTCCCCCCTGCCCTCCGAAAGAATGAGCGAGCACTGTGCAGCTAAGCTTTCCTGCAGTCTTCTCCCCAGTCCATCCAACTGGCACCAGCCCAAGAGCCATCAGTCATTGCAGATGCACGTGTCTTGCAGGTTGGAAAACTGCCACAAACACAACTGCTTTTTTATTTTTTAATCTCAGTTCTAGGGGCTTAAGATCCTGCTGGGAAAGCTCCCTTATCAGGAGCTCCAGTGTATCTTAAACTGCCCAGTTCTCCAGAGCACAAAATAGTTGCAAGAGGAAATCAAGTTGAAGAGTCTGTCCGAACGTCAGGAAGGATGTGTCATCTTTTGGTTTCCTTCTTCAACTCTCTCTCCCACTGTCACCCCCATTCAAAGCTGCTTCCTCTGTACTTTCCCTGAAATTCCTCAGCAGGAACAGTCTCACTGCCACGAATATCAACCCAGTCCACTAACTGAGGAGCTAGTGTTTATCCAGAGACTACCCCCCCACCCACCCCAACCCCCAAGGGCTTCCGAGATCTAAACTGTTTCGTTGGGGAATGCTATTTGTTCCTTTCTGGAATTGAGCTCTGCGGTGGTGGCGGCCAATCGAGTGAAGTCAGTTTGTTGCAGGCCCAGGTAACTCGGCATTTCTCGTCTGCCAGAAAGATGGGTTCCCAGGTAGCAACGTGTATGTCCTGCCCAGTGGCTCCTTAGCTAGTTAGCGCACAAACTGTGTTTTATGACTAATCCTTAATAACTATGGTGAATAACTGTGACTGTGGGTTTTTTAATCTCTTGTCATTCTCATCTGAAAGCGACCAGCATACCAGTTCTTGCAATAAGATATCACCCTCAGAATATTAAGCACATTATTGTAGAGAAAAATAAAATAAAAATGAACTATGTATACACATATATAAATGCAAACACATGCACATTTAATCTCACGTGTGGTGTATAGGGTCTCATTCGATATTGTGTAGGACATCTAGAACCTCTTCCTGCGGTCATCTGTAAAATACTCTCATTGCTAAGGCACCCCATGTGTCTGCCAAGGTCAAAATGCAGATGTCTTGTTAAATCATGGGATTTAGAATGAAAGGAACCCTTCATTGTGTCTCTTGGATCCCACCCCCACCCCTAACCTGGGGTGAATTCCTTTAGAATAAAGGACAGGAAGACTTCCAACTTTCTCTTTGTTCTCCAGTGTGAAACTGAGACCAAGTTGTTCTAAGATAAATGCAGTGTATTTAATGTTTGTAAGCAATTCTAAGAGATGTTTGGCAAGGAATCCCCTAACTGATTTCGACCCAAACCTACCTTATATAGCACAATATTAGGTGTCGTACAATTACTGTGAGAACTGTGATATGTGTAACTTTTTTAGTACTTGCCCTGGGGAGAAAAAAAAGATATTGTATTATCATATATGCTTTCTTTTGCAATAAGGATTTATTCTCAGAACATCAAGTAAATCTATCTCTATATTAAAAATATATGTAATATATACATATTCAAGCTATATACAGAGCCTGTTTTAAAAATAAAAAAGTACAGTATTATTTAGTAAAATGATCTGTTCTATGGACCAAATGTAAAATATTTATAAATGAAGATGCATTTTAAATGTCTATAAATGGTGTGATCACTACAGCACGGGCGTAATGTAAGTTTCTAAGACTTTAGAGGAAAAATAATAAAGATTCTATGATATACAACATAAGACCTTCAGTTCTTTTGGGTTGGTGCAAAATAGCCTCTTTGATCAGCACAAGAACACGTACACATGAAACTGTTTTTCCCAACAGGAAGAGAGGGATTTGGGTTCACAGATCTAGTGACCTAGAGCTGGACTTCACAAAATTCTTGGAATGGATCGATAAACAAGTACTCAGAGCTACATAAGAGAGGTGAAATTTGCCATTTGCTTTCACCATGCTAAGAAATCTTAATGGGGACAGCTACATAAAGATCTAAAAGCATAGGATAATAGGAGCATGTTCAGTTAATGACAATGCCCATTCATTCATTCATTCTTAAAATGTTTCTTTTTTTAACATCTTATTTAGAAAAATGTGGACTCCACAGAGAAGTTGTTAGAATAGTTCAGTGGACATCCACAGACACTTCGCTGGGATTCACCCGGGTTCATTTGTCAACAGAGCGTTGCATTTGTTCTAACTTCTTGTCTGTCAAGGTTCAGTCTAGGAAGCAGACCACTAATGAGTATTATGGAATAAGTGATTCTTTGTAGGAAAAAGACTTTATGCAATTGGGAGGGAAGTTGGGAAGTAAGGGCTCGACAGGGGGAGTTGGGGGGTCACCGCAGTCACAGATCAGCCCTCCTGAAACACTGGCACTGGTTGATAGGCCCCAGCTTGCAGGGGACCTGGGAGACCAAGCACATCCAGCCTCCTCACCTGTACCCCAAGGGGAGCTGGGGTGAGAGCCCGCTCCGTGGAGTGTGGCACGGGCAGGCGGTCGCACAGGGCCCGTGCTTAGAAGTGCCCCATGTTGGGTTTAACACTCTGCTGTCGCCATCTTGGGTCCTTGGTTACTGTAACCTTGAACTCGGGTTTTGCAAGCGCAGGCTGACTGGACCATGGAGCATGCGCGTGGACGGTGGGGGCGGGGCTGCCGTCTGCGTGTCCGTTTCCGTTCTCACCGCCCGGTTGCCACTCAGCGTTCATGACGCCGTCTGAGCATGGGATTCCAGGGCACCCACAATGCATGGAGTTGAGGAGACTCCTCAAAGATAAATTGAGGTATTTAAATTTTTTTTGGTTATTTGGGCAACAAACAATTCGCGAATTGGGGGGTTGCCGAATGGAAAGTGGTAGAGAGCTCTTCTGAGGGCGTGGAAGGAGGAGCTTATATGGGGCAAACATGGAAGCAGGTGAGGAAGTGTTCTGACAGGCTGACGTTAACTTTCCAGTTTACATGGGGGGGGGTCTTCCAGAGTGGGAGCAGATATACATTGATTAGCTTGGTATGCGTGTCCATTCTGATAAGCTGTCTCTATTGGACCAAAACTGGTTTATCACCAGGTGTTACTTATCTGCAATTCTGTGGGGTGCGTTCTAGCCTTCCATTTTCTCAGCCCCTGCGGGTCAATTGTGGGGTTTGGGGTGGGTTTTTTTGTTTTTGTTTTTTGGTTTTCTGGAAAATCCTTTCTCTAAAAGAGGTTATCCTAGCAAACTCAATGCAGTTCATTTTATTTTACTAAAAGAAAGCACAAGGAAAGTGTGTTATACCTAAAACTGAGTACATAAGGGGCACAGAGATGGGCACCTCCTGACTTCCCTTTGAAGCCACACTCTCCATTTGAACCAGAACTTGCTTCCGCCACAGAAAGAAGGCAGTGGCAGTCTAAGAAACAACCAAGGAGCCCCACTGTGTCCTTTCTTACTCAAGTTGCTTCCCATTACTGGCCGACCACTTATGATGAAAATGATGACATAGAAGGAAAGGGAAAGATGGAGCAACCCATGACTCCTTTTCCTTTTGGTCATTCCTTACTCTTCAGTAAGCTGAAGGTAGGAAGTGTTGGTAGAATGTGTGCATATTAAGAAGTGAAATGAAAACAACTGGGTTAGTTTTGTGTAGGTTTCCACCATTCTGGTAAAAAAGGAAATGCGTATGCATGTATGAGCTATGAAATTCAAAGTGTGTATTCTAACATGAGTTAAATGCTCGTGTTTGTATTTGCATGATATAAAGTTAAGAGTGAAATATATGCTAATAATTTAAGTGTTTGATTTTCCTTTACTTAGAATGACCTTAAATAGCAAATAAAGCACCATGCCCAGTCAAGAGAAAGACCGTGGAGGGAAGGAAAATCTTTATATTTCAATTCCTCTAAGGGCACTTTTTTTCCTACTTTTCTGAAATTGCATTTTCCTTTTGCACTGGGCCCTGCAAACTATATAGCCTGTCCTGGGAAAAGTCTAGAGAAGTCTGTTGCCTCTGCATAGCTGCCACCTCTGAGGTCTGGAGGATGACCTGGAGCAAATGATGGTCAGGAGAGAGCAGTACAAGCCAGGACATCCATATCTCTCTGAGTGCAAGTCTCTCCCTGCCTATGACCCTGATGACTGTCAGAGAGCAATGGTGCCTGCCTCACTTCTGCCTTCCAAATCTTGAGCAAATGTCCCTGTTGGTCAACTGTAACCCAGAACCATACAAAGAAGGGGATTTGGGGAAATGTAGTTTTAACTAAATTGACAGTACACTACAAACCTTTCTCACACACACACACATGCACACATTATTATTATTACCATTGCTGTTATTATTTTGATAAACCATTTGAAAGTAAGTTGCTGACATTTAGACTCTGCTCCTCTTAAAACTTTAGGATGACTGCTGAGAGTGAGGGCTTTCCCTTACATAACCACAATGCCTTTATCAGGTTCAGGAAATTTCCCACTGTTACAATACAATACTATATATACAGTACTTTAATCTCTAGTCCATATCCAATTTCTGTTATAGCAATTTTTGTCTGACCCTGGGTCCAACCCAGAATCACATGTTGCATTTAGTGGTCATGTGTCTCAGCAAATATTTTTGAACACCTACAGCCTCTCAGACTCGCATGAGATTGATTTGGAAGCATGGCCCTCTCTTCCCCATCCCCTCATCACTTCTCACATTTCTGAATGAAAAGTGAGGGAAGGCTTCTCTCTCTACCGCTCTCTGCTCTACTGTGAAAAAACAGCCAGGGTTTTGCTATGAGCACCACAAAGGGTTAAATTAAAGAAGCCATCTCCAGGATGGGGGTACCAGCTGCTTCTCACCCACCTCTATCTTACGCTTCTTCCTTCTCTCCTCTCCTTGGCTGGCTGCACTCCTTCCTGACTCTTCTTTCCCCAAAGCATAAGGGCTTCAAATTCAAATTCAAACTTAAAAGGAAATCTGAAATGGGAACTTCAACTTTCATAAAAGGCCACAGTGATTTCCTTTATGGTCGCTTCCCTCCCTTCCCAGACACTAAGGAGCTTTCTCCAGCCCTCTCCCCAGCTTCACTTCTCTGCTTTGCAGAGGAAAGATGAAAATGGGTTTGAGAGCTCAGGATTGGGAGGAATTTTAAAGATCTTTTGGTTCTATTTGAAACTTGAATTCTTTCTAGAGAAGTGTTTCTCCAACTGTAAAATGTGTACCAGTCCCCTGAGGATCCTGTTAAAAGGCAGATTCTGATTCAGTAGGTCTGGGGTGGGGCCTGATATTCGGCATTTCTAACTAAGCTCTTGGGTATTGCAGATGGTCCTTCTCAAATCATACTTTGCAAAGCAAGAATCCAAAGAAAAGCTCTTCTTAGATACTCTCAGGAAGTTTTCCACTTCCGTAGGCAACTGACAGAAACTCACTCAAACTGTCTTAGGCATTAAAGAGAGATTGTTGACACCCCAAATTCCAGAGGTTCTGGCTTCAGGTACAGTTAGATCCAGGTGCTCAAAGGACAGGATCAGGAATCAGTCTCAGAATCCACCTCTCAGTTCTGCTTTTCTCTGCCATGGCTTCACCCTTGGTCTAGCTCTACCTTTAACGTTAAAAGCCTATCTTTAGGCTTACTTCCTACCAGATTGGCAACCACATGAGCAAGTGAACACATTGTCCCCAGTACTTATGTCACAATTCTGAGACTGGGTCTGATTGGGCCAACCTACATGACATGCCAGTCTTCTGACTGATAGATTTGGTCAAGAGAATGTAATATACTGATTGACCAGATCTGGGGATCAGTTGTACCCAAGCACATAGACTGAGAATCACAGACATGTGGGTCTCCAAAGAGAAATTGGGGGATAGATGCTAGGCAGGTAAAATCAACAAAAGGCCCACCTTAGCAAACCACTGTGTCTCCAAATAACCCTTTGAATATCCTTCCTTCCTTGACATAGATCTTCCAATGATCGCACTCATTTGTTCAATTTCTAGCACAAGGCTCTTGTGCTTTGGACCAATCAAAAGACGGAGAAGAACTGGGCTTGTCAGGGAGTGGGTTGAGATGGGCCAGGGTAGGGCTACAGTCAGGAACGCTGCCTCCAATCAGTCCAGACACCCCTCTAGACTCGACTAAACTATGGCCACACACTTATCTCCCTACCTCCAATCTTGCCCCCTCTAACCCATTCTGCAACAGCAGCCAGAGTGCTCTTCTGAAAATATAAATGAGAGCCTGCCATTTCCCTGCCTAAAACTCTACAGTGGCTTTTCCCGTGACATCTAGAAAAAAGTTCCATCTCCCTACTTGTTCCGGTTTGCTAATGCAGCTGTTTTGCAAAACACCAGAAATGGATTGGCTTTTATAAAGGGGATTTATCGGGTTACAAAGTTACAGTCTGAAGGCAACAAAGTGTCCAAGGTAAGGGGGTACCTTCACAGAAGAATGGCCATTGGCGTCTGGAAAACCTCTGTTAGCGCGGAAGACACATGGCTGGCGTGCGTCCGCTTGCTCCAAGGTGGCATTTCAAAGTGGCGTTCTCCAAAATGTTGCTCTTGGGGTGTTTTGTCCTCTCTTAGCTGCAGCTCCTCTTTCAAAATGTCGCTCTCAGTTGCTCTGACCCTTCTGGCTGTGAATTCCTTTATATGACTCCAGTGATCCAATTAACACCCACCCTGAATAGGCAGGGTAACACCTCCATGGAAATTATCCAATCAGACTTTTCACTCAGAGTTGATTGGGTCGTATCACCATGGAAACACTCAATCAAAGGATTCAATCTAATCAACACTAATACATCTGCCCCCACAAGATTGCATCAAAGAATATGGCTTTTAGCGGGACATAATATATCCAAACTAGCACACTACTCTAGCCCACAATGCTCTCTATGACCTGACCACTGTTGAAGCTTCTGACCTTGACACATACCATTCATTCCCTCATTCACAGCACTCCATCATCTCGGTCACGTCTCTCTGACCATGGAACCCTCCGCCCTTGTTCCTGTCACAGAAACTTGGCACCCACTGTTCCCTCTGCTTGGAATGTTATTCTGGGGGCTTTGGGGATGACTTGCTAGAGAAGGATCCAGTAATCCGGGAGCCAACGATGACTTACCCACAGGAGTGTTGGTCAAACTGTGGCCCCACCTCTGCCCAGAGATGAACGATGGAGGAGTTGGTCAGAGAGGCAGGAGGGGGTGGGATAGGTAAACGTCCAGGGTCTGGGAACCCAGAGGCATGGGCAGAAAAGCGCCTTTATTTCTGCATCAGGGAGGCCAGGAACACATCCCGCTTCGGGGCCTTTGCACAGCTGTCCCCCCCACCCTGGTCTTCTCTTCTAGAGATCCTCAAGTTGAGCTCTAGAACTTCATTCAGGTCTCTGCTCAAACGTCACCTCCTCACGGAGACTTCCCCTGATCACCCCAGCTAGATTAACACTTTCCCCTATCTTCCTCTCCTTTATTAATTATTTGTAATTAATAAATTATAAATTTAATAATGTATTGTCTTTCTCCCCACCCCACTCCCAACTATAAAGGAAGTTCTAGGAGACTGGAAGTTTTTCTAGTTCACTGTTGTGTCCTGAATGCCTAGAAGAGTGCCTGGTCCATAGTAGGAGCTCAATAAATACTTGTTGAGTGAGTGAATGAATGAATGAGTGAATGAATGAACAGGGAATGACAGTGTAACAGCAGTTAAGGACACTGGCTTTGGGCCCAGACAGACCGAGGTGTGTGTTGTGTCTTGATGTGGCACTGAACACACTCCTTTAATCTCTTTGTGCCTCAGTTTCCCTATAAAATTGGTTTTATGTTGAAATGAGTTAAAACAAGGAAAACACATAGCACAGTGCTTGTTCCAAAAAGCCTGTGAAAAATAATAGGTGTTTCTATATAGCAAAGGTTCCCACAGTGCTCCCTTGGAAGGGCCGATTTGACCAGGGTCCACTCCCCATCCACAGCCCCATGTTTCGAAGGATTTTGTCTACCAAACTGTTGCATAATAATTAAACCGTTCCCCACACCCCTTTCATTTATCAGAAGTAGCAGCTAGTTAGAGCTCCTGATTAGCATGAGGTAATCAGGGTGACAGCACTGAGCCAGTAACATTCCAGGCAAAAGCAAAGAAATGTGGTGTTTGGGGTACCCAGTGTTTGTTCCCTGACGGTGAGTAATTACATGATTTCTGCTATGGAAAAAGGGACCATTGGAATCTCCAGGTCCCGGGCCTCAGGTGGGATCTGTAGCTCCATCAGCTCGCAAAATGTTTGGCTGCAGACTTGAAACAGGTTTGTATTTCTCCTTTTTAAAATCAAAACTGTGCAGATTGCCTGGAGGAGTGAATATCTTCCAGGCTGGGTTGCCACTACCTTTGATCAAGTTAAAAAAGATCACAAAAATGGCTCATGGTCTTGACATGCAAATTTTGCACACATCCATATTTATTTCCTCTTAGAAGTGGCATTGCTGGATCAAAGGGTCACTTGTACCTAGTGCTAAATTTTCCTCCAAGGATGGAATGATAATTTCCCCCACACTCTTTCCAAAACCAGATGTTGTTATTAAAAAAAAATCTTTTGCAGTTTGAGAGCTAAAGATATCTTACTATTTCAACTCATATTTCTTTGAATTTTACTGATGATGGACTCTTTTTTTGACCTTTTGTATTTATTTTGTGCTTTGACAGTTCATGAGCATTTTGTTTGAGTATTTGTCTTATTGTTTGGAAGAGTTTTTTACATATGGAGGTTATTGACACTTTTGTTTCTATATATTGAAAACACTCATTCAATTTTTAGGCAACTAAATGACAGTATTGATAGTATATATCTTCTTCCAAAGAAGTCCTCTTCCCAGTTTCCAATTCCAGGTTTCTCTGACTTCAGCCCTTTTATAGTTTAACCCTCAGGCCAACCCTGAGAGATACAGATTATCCTAGTGTTAGTGTTCCAGCCATACCCCCTCGGACCCCTGTACCATTTTTTTGTACACACCAGCTCCCCACGGGCCTTCTCTCCGATATGCAGCACCTTCTGTGTGTGTCACAGACCCAGGTATTACTTTTATAATGGGAAAAACATAACAAACTGTATTTTTAAAAATCACAAAGCAACACGATTTGCCAATATGGAGGAGGACAGTTTACTGACAGCGACATCTCATTACTATGTGCATACAGTTAAGGATTGTGCATATTTTGCTTTTTGAGGAAAGTTTTCTTGTACACAAGATGCTAATGGGGACACGGGTGGGGAGACCAAGATGATGGAGAGCTCTAATAATATCATAACATTGTCTAAGGAGAAGTCAGGTGGCCCAGCAATGTTTTCACTGGATGCTGCACCTGATGTTTTCAAGAGAGTTTGTTGGTATTTTTTCTTGAGGTTCGTGCCAGTTTGGGTCCTCTGGGAAGCAAATGCTAAGTCAGAGTTAGAAGTGCAAGAGAGTTGTCATTTGCAAATGATAAGAGGTGGGGTGTGTGTGTGTGGAGAGAGCAGGAGTGGGCATGGAGACCTCTCCAGACACAGTGATGGTCTGAGCCCTGTGAAAGGAAAGGGGGAAGGAACAAGGGCTGAGAAGGAAGAGCCTCAGACTGTGGCACAGCTCTGGGGGCAGTCAGCCAGATTAGCACGAAGCTCCCGCACAAAGACTGCTCAATAGAGGGGCCCCACATTGGACAGCTGCCCAGACCCTAGCATCCCCATTGTGCTCAGTCCTTGACTGGGGGCTGCCAGGGGGAACATGGACTTGGCAGGTCCCAAGGGCCCTGTAGCTAAAGACACTTAGCTGACTGCACTCCTTGCAGCATATTCTTTCTTGAAGGGAGATCTGGCTGGCACAAGGTTCTAGCTCTCTGAATTAGAGGAGTGCAAAGACAAGTAAAGGACATACGTATTTACTCAATGCCTTCTATTTGCCCAGCACTTTCACATGGAGTATCATTTACTCCTCACCATAAACCTGAACAAAAGGTGAAGATTATTATTCTTATTTATAGATGAGCAACCTGAAGCTCAGAGAGGGAAAGCCACTTCTCCAAGGCCGCACAGCTTGTAAGTCATGAGGCTGTACTGAGCCCAGCCAGATCTTTCCACTACACCACAGCGGCCTCTGTGAGTGGAGACACGGTACAGGTTCAAGGCACAGGTCCAAGAACACATGGGTTAAGGGCAAAACAGGCAGATTTAAGGCCAGAAGGTGATTAGGAAACACCCAAGGCATGGATGTCAGGGGCTTCTGCCTTCTTTGTGGGGGAGCCTCAAGGGTTAGCCCCACCTATTCCACTAGCTCTTCTGGATTTAAGGGCCTGCACTGCCCTAGTCAGCCTTCAGGGGGCTCCAGAGAAGAGATGCACAAAGTTTACAAAAGACCATGACAGCACCAGCCTGCTGGCACAGAGCACAGAAGAAACTTAACTGCGTCTTCACCAGGAAGAAAGCTTTAAATCAGCAGCTCACATAACAGAGAAGATGCTGGATAAAGAGCAGATCCCCTGGCCCCACCCCAGACATTCCGTTGCAGGCAGTCTGGGCTGGGGCCCAGAAATTGCATTCCAGCCAGCACCCCAAGACTTTCTGATGTGGAAGGTCTGCTGAACACATCCCAAGAGGCACTTAAAATAACCCAGGAATCAAAACTGAGGGAAAGTCTTCAAAACAATTGGCCTGTATACTCTTGAAAAATGTCAAGTTCATAAAAGACAAAAAAAGATTGACAGATTGTTCACATTAAGGAGACATGACAACTGAATGTAACCCTTGGTCTTAAATTGGATCCTGGATCAGAACTTTTTTTCTTTTGCTGTAAAGAACTTGAGTGAGACAATTGGTGAAATTTGAATAAGGCATGTAAAAATTAAATAATAGTATTGTATCAAGGTTAATTTCCTGATTTTGATCAAAGCACTGTGGTTACATCAGACAATATCCTTGATTTTAGTAAATAAATGCTGCAGTATTTAGGAGTAAAGAAGTAATATCTGCAAATTACAGTCAACTGATTCAGAAAAAAATAACAATAGATACCTGTAATGTGTGTGTTTGCACATGTGCATGCATGCATGCAGAGAGAGAAAATGATAAAGCAGGCTAATATGAAAAAATAACATTTGGGGAATCTGGGTGAAGCGTATATAGGAACTCTTTCTACTAGTTTCACAACTTCTAAGTCTGAAGTATTTAAACATGTAATTTAACACTTAATTTAATTTGTATTTAACGTTTAATTTCATAATTTAAACATGCAGTTTTTCTGTTTGTTTTCATTTGGTGAACATGGAACAGGATAGTGGGGATGGGGCTTTCTTCTGCAGTGGTGAGGACGAAAGGGAGAAGGACATGTGGCTTTGGTTGGGACCAGAACTCCTTCCCACTCACATGTTCCCACCCTGTAATTTTCTCTCTTTTCTTGGCAAAATCCTCCTTCAGGTCTCAGCTGAGAAGCCACCTCCTCCTTAAAGCCCCCTTGGATTTCCACAGTCCCAGGCTGTTTTGGGGGTCCTCCTCTGAGTCCCTAGAGCTTCCTCTCACATCACTCTCTCACTGTGTTCTTGTCGCCCACACTGGCTATTATCAGGGGAAGAACTGTGTCTCATTTGTCTCTGTGTCCCCAGTCCTGGCGTGATGTTTGGCAATGTCTGTGCTCATAGGAGATCAGCTTTTGGTTTCCTATTCCTGACACCTGGCATTTTGTAAGCATTCAATACACACTAACTAAATAAACCTTGCCTAACTAACCTTTATCTCATTTACTACCCACAAAAACCCCATAAGGTGGGTCTGATTACCCCCATTTTATGATTGAAGAAATTGATGTTGGAGAAATGAAGCGACTTGCTTTAAAAAAACATTTATTACCAAATGAATGAATGAATGAATGAATGAATTGAGGCAGAAAGTGCAGAGTAGGAAGGGCCAAAGCTCTGTGTACTAGGGGATGGGAGGGGGATCCTAGGAGATAGATTCCAGTTCAACCTAAGGTAGCACTTTCCCACGATCAGGACTGTCCAGTGACACAACAAGCTGCCTTGGTAGTGGGTGAGCTTCCCATCCCTGGAGGTGTGCAAACAGTGGATGACAGGGCTGAAAGGAAGGATGGCTGCACACCTGGGAGGGGGCTGAGCCTGTGATTCTCCTGGCAGCAGATGTTTTTGTGTTGCTCCAGTGGGGAAAGGGACTTGGGACATTTACTATCTGAAGCCAAAGCATTTGCTTTGTTTCCTCAGGCTGCACCACAGGAGTAATATTTCCCCGATGCAATGTTGCCAAGTCCTGGCCCGTTAAAACATTAATTTTAAAATCTTAGAGTATTTTTAAGCTGAAGCTTTGCAACAAAACAGTGGCCTCATTAGACTTTATTTAAAGCGAGAATGCCGACCCCAAATCAGACTAATTGTGGTCATGTGGAGCCTACAGCTGGCCCCCTCGAGGGCTTGAGAGCCAACTGGGACATTTAGAAGGGCATCTCAGCCTCAGCCAGAACCCAGCTGCCAACCCCACCCCCAGGCAGATCTCCCACTGCACACTCTGGCCAGCCCATGAGGTAGTCCCTCACCTCCATCCATGCTATCACTGAGTCCTGGGAGTTCTCCCCCTAAAATAAATCTCTTCTCTCCATCCCCCTTATCTGGGCCACCCATGACCATGGTTCACCTGGCAGCTGCAGTGACCTCCTTATGGTCTCTTGACATCCACTCTGACCCCTCCAATCCATTGCCCACATGGCAGCCAGAGGACTCTAGGGGTAAGTCAGGACCTCAGACTTGCCTCAAACTGAAGAATAAAATCCAGACTCCTCTCCGCATCCTGCAAGGCCTCCTACCTCACCTCCTTCTACTCTCTTCAGCCACACCTAGCTGCAGCTGGTCCAGCTCTCCTGGCTGCTTCTCATCCCTGGCTTTGCTCTGGCTATGCCCTTTGCCAGGTGCACCATTTCCCACCCTCCCGTGTGCTTTGTGAACTCCTGCCCATACTTGAAGAACCCTCTGGGCATCCTCTCCTCCCAGGACCGTTCCCTGAACCAGGCTGTTTTAGTTTCCTGGCTGCTAAAACAAATACCATACAATGGTTTAGCTTAACAAGAGGAATTTATTTGGTTCATGCTTTCAGAGGCTAGAAGGCTTGCTTCTTCCTGGGGTTGATATCTCTGGCTGGCCAATAATCTTTGGAGTTCCTTGGCTTTTCTGTCACATGGTGATGCACGTGGTGGCATCTTCTCTTTTTCCTTCCAGGTTCTGTTGACTTCCAGCTTCTGGCTTCTCCCAGTGGCTTCTCTCTCTATGTGGCCTTCCCTATATGGCCTCTAGGAATAGGATTAAATCCCATCCTGGTTCACTTGGGCCACACCTTAAATGAAGTCACCTCACCAAAAGTCCTCTTTATGATGGGTTCACACGCACAGGAATGGATTAGATTAAGAACATGTTTTTCTGGGCTACATCACTTCAAGCCACCACACACGTCCCCACCCCTTGCTCTGGGAGGCCCCCAAGACTTACCCAACTGGACTCAAAAGCACTTTTTCACATTACGTCTTTCCATTCTCACCCACCAGCTAGATTGTCAGCACCATGAGGACGGATTGTTTTGCTCATCGTTGTTTCCCCACCAACTTTGTAAAAAAAGCTCAACAACTATATATTGAATGAAATGGGTGGTTGGATAAGCAAGATTAAACAGTATTCATCACAGAAAAAAGCAAGCAAGTATAAACAAACAAATAAATATAAATGAATGAATAAATGAATACATACATACATATGTAAGACACAGAACATTCCCCAAAACTTAAAGCCATGGTTCGCAATCCTGGCTACATATTAGAACCACCTGAGGAGCTTAAACTATATCCCTAGCCCAAGCCCCAGATCAATTAAATCAGAAGCTCTAGGGTCTGCCAGCATCAGCTTCACCTGTGAACTTGAGTGTTTCTCAAACTTAAGTTGGCATCCAAATCACCTGATTGGTCAATGTGGGGTGGGGCCTGAAAATTTTGCATTTCTAATAAGTTCGCAGCTGATGATGATACTGCTGGTTCCGAAAAGCACTAGCGACCTTCTCTTTGTCTACCCCTCAAAGAGAGGAGAAGAATGCTAGGAAGTTGTCTGGTGGGCAGAGAACCCTGTAAGTACAGGACAGACGTTTCTCTATAAATTTCTCTCTTTTTTCTTTACTTACCCATTTTTATAGGAAACAAAAAGCCTGCAGGCTGGAAAGTTCCAAGGCCCAGGATTCAAACCCTTCAAAATGTTTCCTTACAAAATATTTATTGATGTGCTATGTGTCAGCTTCCGTTCTCAACTTGGGGGCAGACCTCTTAGCTCAGTGCTGCCTGCTTCCAACTTCACACTTCACACAGGTACCCCAAGGTTGGAACCCTAGGTAGGGGAGGTGCCTGGCAGACTTTTTTGCTAAACTCCAGCTCACCTGACATGCAGAGGAGAGCAGGTGCTGGGCCAGGCCTCCTACTTCCCTGTACTCCAATGGAAGAAACAGGTCTAAGCCCTGCTTCCTGAGCTCCTGGGACACGCCAGGCCTTGGGGGAACATACTGAGGAGCAAATGAGGCAGGAAAGCCACATGGAGGCTCCCCAATGGCAGCCATCTAGGAGATGCTCCCCTTCCTTGAGGGACACTCAAGTCCCACCAGCACATTTTCCTGCCTGCCAAGGTAGTCTCCAAAGATGGTGTGCAAGACACTGTTGGTTGCTGAACCAACAGCCATTTCCCCTCTTCTTCCTCAGTACCAAACCCAGATTTTGTTCGGGTATGGAGTGGCCATCTGAAAAGAGGAGGTAGGGCTGTGTCCCAGCTCCAGCAGGTAAATCTTGATTGGTCTCTGTCAAGCCTGTGATTGTGTTCCCCTGGGCAGTGATTGGGTGGAATCAAGGGCATGGGCACACTTAAGGCCAATGAGATGTGAAAGGCAGATGGGGGTGGGTAGACCTGGGAAGATTTTTTTTTACTCTTAAAACGAGATGCTTGAGAAGACTTGCAGCCACAAAAGTAGGAAACTTTACAGATTGCTCCCTCCACTAGAAAAAGGAATGAACTGGAAAAAGATTGGAATTAACTCGGTGGTAATCCTGGAGCAGATGGGACACTTAGAAGCAGGAGGCTGCTGAGAGTTCAGCTTTATAAGAGAAAGCATGAACCAGCAAGCAGCCCCCATCCCTCCACCTCATGGCAGCTGCAGAAATACAGCTGGGCTTCAGATTCTGGGAGCCGCTGGCAGGGGCCAGGGCAGCCAGGGGAAGTCTCATCCTCTAAAAGTTGGGGTTCAGGGTTGAGGTCAATCTGGGGGATCCCTGAGGGACCAGAGTGGACTCTGCCCTTGGTTTCAGCCCTGTGGGCAGCAGGCGCTTCCAGCATCCACTAGGACATAAAGAGCTAATGCACCTTCTTTTTTTCTTTTTTTTTTCCTCTTTTGTGTGTGGGTGTTTCTTAGTTTGGCAGATGCCTGAAGGCCCAATGCATATGTTAGCCTTGGCTTTGGCCCACTGGGCAGCAGTGACTTAATTCCCACTGGGAATTAAGGAGCCAGTGAAACTTTTTTTTTGGTCAGGTTTTCTTTCTTTTGTGGGTGGTGTTTCTTGGTCTGTGTTTTGGTTTGCTAAAGCTGCCAAAATACAATATATCAGAAATGAGTTGGCCTTTACCATGGGGATTTATTAGTTTACAAGTTTACAGTTCTAAGGCCTTAAAAATGTCCCTATTAAGGCATCACAGGATGATACCTTCTCTGAAGAAGGGCAGCTGGCACCTGGGGTTCCTCTGTCAGATAGCAAAGCACATGGCCAACATCTGCTGATTCTTCTCTCTGGGTACCATTGCTTTCAGCATCTGGCTTCAGTGGCTCTCTCAGCTCCTCTGGGGGCTGTTTTTCTAAGCTTCTCTCTCATAAAAGACTCCAGTAAAAGAATTAAGACCCACCTTGAATGGGATGAGTCATATCTCAATTGAAAGAACCTAACCAAAAGGTCCCACCCACAATAGTCCAACACCAACAGGGATGGATTAAAAGAACATGACATTTTCTGGTGTATGTAATAGTGTCAAACCAGCACACTCTGGCATATCTCTGAGTTAGCGTCATTAGCCTCAGTTTCTGTCCTCTCAGCAGCAGATACTGATCTCACACTGGTGCACCTTCCTTTTTTGGTTAGGTTTCTTCTTTCTCTTTCTTGTGCTGTTTGGTCTGATGGATTTTGGTCTTGGATGAAGGTGCTGGCTTTGGTTTTGGCCTTGACAGCAACAGCTTCCAGGTTCCCAATGGCATCTGTTCTAGTTTGCTAGTGCTGCTGGAATGCAAAACACCAGAGATGGATTGGCTTTTGTAAAAGGGGGTTTATTTGGTTACACAATTACAGTCTTAAGGCCATAAAGTGTCCAAGGTAACACATCAACAATCGGGTACCTTCTCTGGAGGATGGCCAATGGTGCCCAGAAAACTTTTGTTAGCTGGGAGGGCACATGGCTGGTGTCTGCTCCAAAGTTTTGGTTTCAGAATGGCTTTCTCCCAGGATGTTCCTCTCTAGGCTGCAGTTCCTCAAAAATGTCACTCTTAGTTGCACGCGGGGTATTTGTCCTCTCTCAGCTTCTCCAGAGCAAGAGTCTGCTTTCAACAGCCATCTTCAGACTGTCTCTCATCTGCAGCTCCTGTGCTTTCTTCAAAGTGTTCCTCTTGGCTGTAGCTCCTCTTCAAAACATCACTCACAGCTGCACTGAGTTCCCTCTGTCCGTCAGCTCATTTATATGGGTCTAGTGACTCAACTTAGACCCACCCCAAATGGGCTGAACAACACCTCCAAGGAAATTATCCAGAGTCATCACCTACAGCTGGGTGGGGCACATTCCAATAAACACTCAAAGAATTACAATCTAATCAACACTGATAACGTCTGCCCACACAAAATTACATCAGAGATAATGGTGTTTGGGGGGACATAATACATTCAAACTGGCACAGCATCTAATGAAAGATTTGGAGAGGCAGTGCCCCTTCCTTCCTCCCTCCCTCCTTCCTTCCTTCATTCCTTGTTTTGTGTGTGAGTGTGGTGGTGGTGTTTTGTTAGTATTTTTTTTTCTTCTTTCTCCTTTCTTTCTTTCCTTTTTTTTTTTCCTCTATTTTTTTCCTTGTTCTTGGTCTGGTGGATTGAGGAGTGGGGGAACTAGATTTCCAGAGTTATTACAACAGAATACATAGAATGTCTAGTTCTTAACAAAAAGATTACGAAAGATATAATGAGACCGGAAAGTATGGCCCAGTCACAGGAAAAAAAAAAAAAAAGAATTTGATGGATACTATTCCAGAGGAAACTATCTCTGGAGTTACTAATCAAAGATTTTGGATCAACTCTCTTAAATAAGATCAATAAACTAAAGGAAAATATGAACAAGAACTAAAGGAAATAAGGGAAACAATTATGAATAAAATGAGAATTTCAATAACGATAGAAATTTAGAAGAAGAATCAAGTGTAAATTCTGGGGCTAAAATGTACAATAACTGAAATGAAAAATTCAAAGAGGGGTTCAATAAAAAACTGTAGGAGATGGAAGAAGGGATCAGAGAACTTGAGGGTGAGATTATTGAAATTGTTCAATTTGAGGAGCAGGAAGAACAAATAATGAAATAAATAAACAGAGCCTGAAGAATGTGTGTGACACCATAAGCATCATAGGGGGCCCAGAAAGTGAAGGGAGAGATAAAGGGACAGAATATTTGAAGAAATAATGGCTGAAAGCTTCCCAGTTCTGAATAAACATACAAATATACAAATCCAAATTCTCGATGAATGCTAAGCAGGATGAAATCAAAGTGTTCTACCACAAGATACATTATAACCAAACTGTCAAACCCCAAGATAAAGAGAAAGTCTTTAAAAAAAAAAAAAGCAAGAGAGAAACAATGTGTCACATACATGATTCCTTAATAAGATTCACATCCTATTTCTTAGTAGTAACCATGGTGGTCAGAAAGCAATAGGAAGACATATTTAAAGTGCTGAAAGAAAATAAGGGCAAAATTGACATTTCTGGAGAAACAGAAGCTAACGAATGCCTTACCACTAGACCTCCATTACAATCAATGCTAAAGGAAGTCCTTCATATTGAAAGAGAAGGAAAACACACAGTAACTCGAAGCTGTATGAAGAAATAAAGATCTCTACTGTAGATAACTATATGGGTAAATATAAATGCCAATATTATTGCATCTTTTATTAGTAAAGCTGTCTTTTACATCTTATATGGCTTAAAATGCAAAGCATAAAAAACAAGTATAAACCTTTAGTACTGGGAACTCAATGCATAAAAGATATAATTTGTGAAAAGAACAACATAAAAGGGAGGTAGGGAGGGATATAGGAAGAGAGTATTATGTTCCTACTAAAGTCTAATTGGTTTCCACACATGCTAAATAATAATAGATTTAGGATGTTAAATATAATCCCTGTGTTAGGAAAAATGCAGAAATGTTGTACTTCCCCACCTGAGTTATTACTGATATTCTCACGAACATTCAAGACTACCAATTTCATAGACTGAGCCCTTGATCTTGGGGCTTGCCCTTATGAAGGTTGTTGCTCCAAAGGAGAGTCTAAGCCTACTTATAATTGTGCCTAAGAGTCTCCCCCAGAGAAACTCTTTGTTGCTCAGATGTGGCCTCTTTCTCTAAGCCCATTCATCAGGTAAACTCTCTGCCCTCCCTCCTATGTGGGACATGAGTCCCAGGGGTGTGAATGTCCCTGACAATGTGGGACATGACTCCTGGAGATGAGCCTGGACCTGGCGCTCATGGGATTGAGAAAATCTTCTTGACCAAAAGGGGGAAGTAAAATGAAACAAAATAAAGTTTCAGTGGCTGGGAGACTTCAAATGGAGTCAAGAGATCCCTCTGGAGGGCATTCTTATGTACTATATCCCTTTTTAGTTTTTAGTGTTTTGGAATAGCTAGAAGGAAATATCTGAAACTGTCAAATTGCAACCCAGTAGCCTTGATTCTTGAAGACAGTTGCATAACTATGTAGCTTACATGGTGTGACTCTGTGACTGTGAAAACCTTGTGGCTCACTCTCCCTTTATCCAGTGTATAGACAGATTGAGTAGAAAAATGGGACAAAAACTAAATGAAAAATAGGGTGAGATGGGGGGACGGAATGCTTTGCATGTTCTTTTTTACTTTTATTTTTATTCTTATTTTTCTTTTTGGAGTAAAGAAAATGTTCAAAAATTGGTTGGGGAGATGAACAGTTGACTGTGCACTGTGGATGATTGTATGGTATGTGAATATATTGCAATAAAAATGAATTTAAATTAAAAAAATGTAATCACCATGTTAGCCATAAAGAAAATATCTTTAAAAAATATGCACAAAAGGAAATGAGACGGGATTCAAAATGGCTCATTAAAAAAAAGTCATCTAAACAAAAAAGAAAGTGATAAGGGAGGAAAGGAGGGACAAAAAGGTGTAAGACTTACAAGAAACAACTAGCAAAATGGCAGTAGTAAGTCTTGGCATTATTAATGATTACCTTAAATGTAAATGGATTAAAATTACCAATCAAAAGGCAGAAATTTTCAGAATGGATAAAGAACATGACCCATCTTAGATCCAAAGATGCAAACAGGTTGAAAGTGAAAGGGTGGAAAGATATTTCATGCAAATAGTAACCAAAAGAGAGTTGGAATGGCTATAAATGTAGCCTCTAGGTGGTGGGTATACAGGTGTTCATGGTACTATTCTTTCAAATTTTTCTGAATGTTTGAAAATTTTCATAATAAAATATTATAAAACATAATGCCTGAGAACCTACCCAGGCTGAACATATCCATACGCCATGGCCCAACAAATCTACTTCTAGGTATATACCTAACCGAAATGCATCCTTAAACATTCAGAAAATACATGTACAGGAATGTTCGTAGCAGCAATATTTATTATGGCTACAAACTGGAAACAAACCAAATGTCCATCAACAGAGGAATGGATAAATAAAGTGTGGTATATCCATACAATAGAATACTACACAGCAACAGACTACAACTCCACACCACAGGCATGAACTCACCAATGTAATGTTGAGCAAAAGAAGCCAGGTACTAAAAGTATAGTTTAAAAATAGGCTAAACCTAAATTATTGTATCAGGATATTTGTTACCCTTCTTGGGGGCTAATGACAGAGGGAACAAAGGGACATTTAGGAAGCTGTTAGTGTTCTGTTTGTTGATCTGGTGTTGGTCACATGAAAATAATTGAGTCTATATTTCATTTTATGCACTTTTCTTTATGTATGTTATACTTCAATTAAGAGTTTACAAATACTTGTGCTTGAAGAGAAACATCTCCCTTCTCTGACTCTATTTGCAGCTGTGTGTGGTGGTGAGGCTTGGGGATTCTGCAGCCATCATATGCTTACAAGTGCACAAGCCAACTCTCCAGGATGGCGGGACAGAAAGATGGAACCCAGGCCAATGACAGCATCTTTGTCAACTTCCACACTGGCTTGCCTCCAGGCTTCTCAGGATATGAGATGTAAGTACTCTTGCTGGTGAACCTTTTTGTTGAGTTACTTAAAGCATTCTAACTGGTCCAGACAGGGAAGGTCAAAGAGAAGCTTGGATCTAAAGATGCTCAATGGAAGTGGAATCATGTTCAATCTCAGCAGGAAGGGCCTTTGTTTTGCTCTCGAGGAAACCAAGGCATAGAAAGGTAAGGGAGGACTGGCTCAACACACACAGTTGAGTGCTGAGGCTCTAGTTCCCTTATCCTGTGTCCTAAGTCAGTGCTTTCATGGCTGAAAAGTTTCTTTTCCTCTGTGCATCTGCTTCTGCAAAGCGTCCATTGCCCACATTGTCTGCTCTTATTTGTTGAACAGTCCATCTCCTACTGTCAGGCTGGAATCTCCTTCGGACATGATGAGGTAGAGTAGGTTCTCAGTAAATCTTGATTAAGTACAGGTGAATAGTGGACAGGTATGTGACTGACCCTGAAGGCTGCCCATCCATTTTCCATTCCTCCTTCTTGTAAACAGAACCCTAATTTTATTTGGGCAGCAATAGGCCCAGCTCAGGGGATGAATCATTACTGGTTTAGTCCAGTGGTTCTCAACTCTGGCTGCATAATAGAACCAGCTGAGGAGATTTTAAAAATACTCAGCCTGTGCTTTACACCCAAAGATTCAGATTCATCTGGGCAGGGGCTCAGGCATCAGTATTTTTAAAAACTGCCCTGATTTTACTAGTGGACAACCAGAGTTAAGAACCACTGACCAAAGCCAATCATGGTCATCCCATCTTGCTCTGGTAGATAATCACTTTCCGAGTCTCACTTGCAGCTTACAGGTATGCTTGTGCCGCAATTTTGCAAGAAGTGAAAAAGTTTTCTGGGGGTGGGGATAAGTTGCTAGTGATGGCAGGCTTCTGGGATCCATGGTCCTTCCTGAGGAAAAGATAGATAGCACTGCTCTCCTCCTTCCTACCTGGAATACAGTTGCAAAGAGTGTGATGTTTGGAGTGGTAGCAGCCATGTTGTGATCATGAGGCAAGAAGCCAAAATGCTGAGGATGACAATGCAATAACAGAAGGGAGCCTTGTGCTTGATGAAATCATTGAGAAATCAAATCTGCCTCCTGAGTTCTTGTTATATACTTTCTCTGTGTCCTTGGAAATATGACTTTCCCTGTCTGAACTTTTTTTTCCTCATCTGGACCACCTAATGGACAAGCTGTGAGCAGTAAGTGAGGTGATGCCTGTGAAACAGTGTGATATTCAGGAAGTACCCAGGAATGTTAGCTGTTCTATTATTATTTTGTAAGTCACCTCCCCCTGAGATCACTTCCACATATGACCCCTCCATCTCTTCTATGCTCCTCTCTCAAAATCTCTGATCTCCCTTCAAATAACAATAATAGGAACAACAATATAATAACTAAAATTCTTTGCACGTGTACTCTGTGGCAGTCATTGTTCTTAAGTCCTGAAAAGACATGATCTCATCAAATCATCACTAAAACCATAAGAAGCAAGTACTATTGTTGTTCTCATTCTATCCTCTAGAGCACTGAGGCTTATCAAGAAAGCTTAGAAAATCCCCACCCCACCCCCAAGTTTATATTCTAGTTTTAGGGAGGGTGAGAAGGAGCAAAAATGAAATGCAACAACAGTAGGAGAGCTGTCCCGTGAAAAGAAGAGTAGGAAATATGAGGGAGAGGCAGAGACCCCTGTGGGTTGGGTCTGTCACAAATCAGCATTTTCAGGCTCCTTGCATCTTCTCTCACAATTCACCCCTCTTCCTCTCTCTGCTCAGCTATACCTTCTCCCAAACCTGGATGCTCTCTTCCACTCCAGCCTTTGCACATGCTGTGCAAAGGTACCCAGAGAAGTCTTCTTTACTTCCACCTGACTAACTCCAACTACTCTTTCAAATCTTAGCTTTGTTGCCCCCTCCTCCAAGAAGACTTCCTAGATAACCCCTCCCCTTTGGAATCTAAGACAGAAGAGAAGCATTAAGCCCTCGCTCGTGCCCAGCTCTTTGAGAGTCAAGTCCTCATTCTGTTCTTCCAGCAACCTTCAAGGCAGGCAAAACAGAGGGTCTCAGCCCTAATTTAAAGACTGAGAAACTGAGGACAAGAGAGAACAGGAGACCTGTACAAAATCAGTGTTCTTTGTGTCAGAAGACGGGCCCTCAATTATGCCTGGGGAATTTGGCAACAACAGCAAAGATAATAATACCTGCTGAGGCTTATTTGGCATTCACCAGGAAGGGCTCTAAAAGCTTTATATGTATTAACTGTAATCTTCACAACAACCCTAGGTAATAGATATTACTATTATTATCCCTAATATACAGGTAAGAAACCAAGGGTATAAAGACACTGAAAAGCTTGTTCAATGTCACACAACTCCAAAAGACTCATCTTTTCACTTGATAATTAAAGAACTAGAGAGATCTTTTTCATCCATCAAATCTGAAAAATGTTTAAAAATTATGATTGGCAGAATACAGGAAAGATGCAGTGAAATGTACATATTCGTAGATGTAGGACAGAATGCATACATTGATTTTTTTAAACTTCCCGGATATAATATGGTAATAATATATAGGAAGAATGTTTCTTCCTCTTGACTTAGCGATTCTACTTCCAGGGCTCTGTTTCTTAGGAAATACTAAGAAATGCTGAACAAGATTTACATTCAAAACTTTTCATTGCAGTATTACACATAATACTGACCACAAAAGAAAGGAATTCATCTAGAAATTCAACAGTAGGGTTGTTGGCAGGACTAACTATGGCCCACCCAGGTCATGGAACATGATTCAGCAATTTAAAATGATGTAAAAGAAAAGTAAATGACATAGGAGAATGTGCAAAATTAAATGATGAGTAAAACTAAGTAGTATACAAAAATCTATATACACTGCATATATATATATATATATATATATATATATGAAGTATATATACTTTAGATTTGTATACATCACATTGCATTATACTATATTACATTGTGTCACATTGTATTACATTATATTAATGAAAGGAAATCTCCCCAAAGGTTAACATCATGTGCACCAAGTCTGGCTCAGTTTATTGAGCAGTGCAGTATGCTAGGCAGGATATTCAATAAACACACACGCGCGCGCGCACACACACACACACACACACACACACACCCACACCCACACCCTGAGGTAGCCATTCCTGTATGAGTCCCATTCCACCTTCCAGACCTGTGGCTCCTTGCCCAGGCCAGGACTGTCTGTCTCCAGAACCCACCCTCATGTACACATCTTTGGCATTTGGCTTCTTAGGCACAGTCTCTGAGTATGACATCATGGGCAAGCAGATTTAAAAAAAAAATTATACTTGAAGAAAAAAAAGATTTTCCAAACTCTTTACAATGAACGTCTATCACTTTTATAATCAAGGAGGGGAAAGACAATAAAATCATTTGTTTGTGCAGAGTGCCCAGAAAGTTTCAGAAGGCTGTACACACCCAGGTGTTGGCAACGATTATTTCCAGCTGGTGGGAGGAAGCGTGCACACTGGGGCCCTTTATTTTGCTCTCTTTTGTGATTTTTTTCTGAAGAAAGTGAGCACATGGGTCGTTTAGAATCCGAATGTGTTTAGTGGCTGGGGCTTCCATCTAGATCTGTTTCGTGGAGGGGTAGGGTGGGGGGTTGGCACCACCGGACCCTCTGCCTACAATCTCACCATCCAGCCTAGGACAGGCTCCCTCCCTCCTAGCCGGAACATCTTGGAGCCAGCACCAGCTTGTCTCTCTGCTCCTTACTTCCCGGGAGGGCCATGTTCTTGCTCACCTGTAACTTTCAATTAACCAAGCACTAGGCTCCGGCTCAGAGGCCGAGCAAATGTTCCAAGGAGGAAAAGAAAAACCAGCCCAATATCTCTGGGAGGACGTTCCCTTTTAATTAAAGTGAGGATCCGGGAGGCTCTAAAACTGCTCTGATGAAACGTGAAGGTTGCCAGGGAGGCATCCTTGAGGGAAAGGGGTGGGTAGGGTGAGGGGAGGGGAGCAGGGATTGAGGCCAGAGGGTGAGGGAGTGGTGGGCTGCACCCTCTTGCCCCTGCATTTCTCTCTAATTGCATTGAGGAAGGGCTGCTGATCTCAGATGGCCCTGGTAATTAGAACCCGGGACTCCCTGAGAGGGCATCCCATAGCCAGAGACGGAATCATTGCTAATATTAGCTACAAGGAGTGTATTGGGGTGGGGGGAGGTGTGTGCAGGAATTGGGGCTCCTAGCTTCATCGGTGCAGACCTGAGTCTCCATGTGTGATGGTTTGAATTGTGTGCACCCCCAGCCCCCACCCCCCAAAAAAGGTAGGATCTCAGAATATGACCTTATTTGGAAATAAGTTCATTACAGATGGAATTAGGTGAGTTAAAATTAGGTCATACTGGAATAGAGTGGGCCTTTATAAGAGAGGAAATTTAGGCATAGACAGAGGGGAGAATGTCACGTGAGCACTGGGGTTGAGACCTCCACAGTTGCAAGCAAGCCAACACCAGAAGCCAGGAGAGAGGTGCAGAAGGAACCCTTCCCTGGAGCCCCAGAGGGAGCGTGATGGTGCAGACACCTTGACTGGGGACTTCCAGCCTCCAGAACAGTGAGATTATAAATTCCTATTGTTTTAAGCTGCCCAGTTTATGATTCTTCCCTCTGGCAGCCCCGGGAGAACTTCCCCCAGCCCCTTGCCTCACCCCCCGGGGAGATCCTGTTCTGGCCAAAAATAGGGAGGAAATGCACCACTCACATTTGTCACTTCTGTTGAGCCAACTTCTCGGAAGCCCTCAGGGGCCGTTGCTCTGGACCTCACTTCCTGGCAGCTAAGTGTGGAGATTGAGATGAGATGGTGGACGCTACAGAGTGGCGGTGATGGTTGCAGTCACTGTGGCAGATGTTTATTGAGCATAATTGCCACCCCTGGGGGTGCATCAGTAATGACTGAACTGTGGGGCTCAGCCTGGATGGGTTTGAAGCCTGCTGCTGCTATTTCCTGGCTGTGTAATTGAGGGTAACGTCCTTCGCCTCTATGTGCCTTGATTTCCTTATTGGCAAAGTGGGGTAACACCAATGCCTCATAAAACTGTCTGAGAATTAAATGAGTAAATACTTGTAAAGTGCAAGAACAGTGCCTGGTACACAGTATGTGCTCGGCGAATGTTAGCTGACAGTCAGACACTCTCCAAATGTTAATCACTGACCTATCCCAATATCCCATGTGCTAGCCACCTTCTTTATCCCTTTCACAGATGGGAAAGCAGAGGCACAGAGATGCTCAGTAAGTTGCCCAAGGACACACAGCTGCTGACTAGGAGACGAGCTCTGAGGCTCTAGAGTCCACATGCTTTGCCATCATTTTTTTTCTGCTTCTTGGTGGGGAGTTTAGAAGTGGATAGTACTCTGCAGCAATTATTTTTAAGATGGTGATTATTAAGAAAGTAGTTGTCAAAGCTGAGATTGTCAGGGCATTCAGGGCTCAGGCAGACTGGAGTTCAAACCTCAGTTCTGCTGCTTTCTAGGTATGTGCCTTTGGGCAAGTCACTTCCCCGCTCTGTGCCACATTTCCTCCTCGGTGAGGGGGACCAACAATCCCTGTCCCCAACCAAGGCTGTAATGGAGTAAGAGGAGGTGCAAAGAAGAATCACTGGGAGGGATTGTGTGCTGGGATGGGGTGGGGCGCCATGAGAAGAATCTGCCTGCTGTAGTCCTGGGGCACTGCTCCCTGCTCCTCCCTCCTCCCTCCCTGCTCCAGGCAGCAGCCCAGACCCCACAGAGCAGCTGGAGGCGAAGCGCGCAGCCGGCACTTAATGTGAAGTGATGAGGCTTAAAGACCCCATAGCATCAGATCCCAGTGGGACACGGCGGGGTGGGCTTGAAGGGTGGGGAAGGAGGCCCTGCTGAGGGCAGCTGGGGACTGCAGGGGAGTGGTGAGTGCCCTAACCTTGCAGAGAAACCCTCAGTTTGGTCTCCTCCCATGGTCACGCCCACAGCCCGAGCCCCACCCACCGCTCTGTCTTCCTTCTTTCCTGTCCTCTCCAATTCAGCCTCAGAAGAGTCTGTCTAAAATGTAGATCTGATCATGACACTCTCTTGCTTAAAACCCTCCATGGCTCGCTCCCCATCGCCCTCAGCACAAACTCTGCCAGGAGTAAAGAGTCAGCCACCCCCCACCCTTAACCCCCTCCTATCCGACTGGAGTCTGGTGCTAAAGATCCCTCTTAAATCCTTCCTGTGACCCCACCCCTGCCACCAAAACCACTTCTGTTGGTTTCCTCCAGTTTCTTCTTTGAGTCTATACTTGTACATTGCTTCCTTAAGGAAGCCATCTCCAACAAACCCCTTCCCCCCAGTTCAAGCTGAATTCACTGCCTCTGCTAAGTGTGCCAGTAGCCTCCTAAGCTTCCCTCATCTGAGCAGTTACCATACTCTGTTGTAATTCTTTAAGACTGTTTCTCTTCCATTGGACATGGGGGGCTCCTTGAGGATAGGGACCAACTGGAGATGCTTATTATTGAAATTATGTTCTCTGGGACAGAGAAGGTGCTAGAGGGATGGATGGATGGATGGACAGATGATTAAATAGGCAAGTAGGTGAGCGGACAGAAGGAAAATTATTGGTGGATGAATAACAGAATAAGTTAATAGATTAACAGGTGGAGAGCTGGATGGACACTCAGACAGAGGAGTGGATGTTGGTCCTTTCTCTATCATTAGAGGGAGAAAAGCTCTAGCCTTTGGATTTCAAGGTTTGGAAAGCTGCTTCACCTGCCGCCTGCCCTTATCTTTACTGCTTATGACAGCAGTAACGTATTGTTAAATCAGACTTCTTAAAAAAAAAAAAGTATTGGGGTGAAATTTGCATAACATAAAACAACCATTTTAAAGTGAACAATTCGATGGCATTTTGCACTTTCACAATGTTGTGCAGCCGCCACCTCTATCTAGTTTGAAAACATTCTCATCACTCCTGAATAAAGCCCCATTAAGCTGTTACTCCCTCTTCTCCCCTCCCTCCAGCCCCTGGCAACCACTCCTAATCTGCTTTTTGTCCTTATGGATTTACCTTTCTGGATAGTTCATATAAAGTGCCTGGCATCTAAAATCAGAATTAGTTTCTGTAAGGTGGGACTTCTGTAAAATGGGAATTCAGCCGTTCCTCCCAGACATTCATGGAAGCAGCCGGGGCTGAGAAGCCAGCAGGGAGAAGGACTCCAGGGTCACAGGCTCGCCTCCAGCCTGACCAGCAGGCTGTAGATGGCCTCGGTGATGGTGCCCAACTCTTTGGACTTGCCAAGCACCTGGCTTTGTGTCTGGCATGTAGTGAAAACTTGGTAATTAGAAACTGGAGTGATCCTTATCAAATGGGGTGAGACAGAGGAAAGAATCCCCTTACCTCCTTTGATCATAGAGGGACCCACTTCTCCAAGTCAGTAAGCATTGAAGGAGCACCTACTGTGTGTCAGGAGCTTCAGCATGCCTTTTCATTTATTCTTCCCAACAACCCTGCAGAATGGGTATCAGAAGGCCCATTTTACAGATGCTGGAGCAGATGCTCAGAGAGGTGAAGACACTCACCCAACGTCACACAGCAGAAAAGTGGCTGAGCTGGGCTTGAACCCGTGTGAGTCCAGCGCTGACCCCAGTGGTCTTTCCACTGCAACATGCTGCCCCTTCCTGTCCTCCTCCTCGTTGGAGCCTTGCTCTCTGCACATGACTCAAACCCTGAAGGGCTTAGGTCTCTGAATCCCACCACCAGGAACCTTCTTCCTAATCATTTCCTGCTACCCTTCCAGCCCCAGGCGGGTCCCTACTTCCCCAGCATTTCTGCTCCCTGCAGCAGGCAGCAGCCAAGGGCATCTACATGGCATCAGGCTGCCATCTGGTGTCTTGCAGAGCACAGCAGCAGAGGACAGGAGAACAGGCATCTCAAGAATTCCCCTGCCAGTGGAGGGAGCTCCACCTCACCCCCATAGTGGGGAGAGGCATGGGACCCATTTTATTTGGGTCTTCTTTTGTGACTGGCCCAGTGCTAGGTGTTTTCCCTACATTTATCTCATTCAATCCTCACTTTAGCCCTACAAAAACTATTCCTTGTAGTAGGAAATACATGTGTCTGAGTAAATAAATAAATACATGTGCCTGAAGAAAGGAGTGAATGAATAAATGCATAAGTGAATAACAAATGCATAATATTAGCGTTTTTGAATATAAATGAATCTATGCCCGCCATTGTGCAAAGTGCATTTCAAGTAATAAGTATTTTTACTAAGTAGCTACTATGTTCCAGAGTCTGCTTGAGACCCTTGGGATACAGCAGTGGACAAAGTCCCTACCATTTCAGAGTTGACATTTTGTGGGAGAGACAGTAAATAAGGAATATTAAAATATCAGATGGTGATACATGCTATAAAGAAAAAACAATCAGGCAGAGTAAAGGGACGAAGAATGACATAGGAGGAGACAAGGAGTTAAATTTTTCAGTTGGGTTAATCTAGGAGGGCCTCCCTGAGAAGGTGACATTTGAGCATTACCCACTTAAACCTCACAACATCCCTATGAGGTAGGTGCTATTCTTATCCGAGTTTTGCAGAGCTGAAATCCAAGGCTTAGGGGTTGGCTCAGGGTGGTACAGGTAGGAAGTGGTTCATCCAGGATTCGAACCTAGGTCTGTCAGAGTCCAGCGCTGGAGCTCTTAATGGTGCCGTGAATTAGTGAGGCGATGGTGGCACGTCTCAGCCCATGCCCTGTAGGCATACACTTCAACTCTTTGGGGGCCCCAAAGGAGAGTCCCGGGAGCGTGAGACTGGCTATTTCCCTCCCCGCCGTCAGCCAGCCAAGAGACGCAGATGGAGACGTGTGTCCAGCAGGTGGCGCTGCTACCCAATTCAGACATCCGGCAGGAGGAGCCGGGAGCTCTAGCGGCCCTAGGCCAAGCCATGTCCGGCTGGGAATTCGGGAGCTGGGGAGTAGGACCAGCCTGAAGTGAGACCAGGCGCGGGGCTCCAGAGAGAAAGGAAAAGCTTCCCATGGCCCTGCTCTTGCCCTGCCTGTGAGGCAGGCCGGCTTTAGAATCCCAGCCTTGTCGGTAACTTACTGACCTTGGGGTAGCTGCGGAGCCTCAACTTCCTCCTCTGAAGATGGGGCTAAAAATCCCTGCCTCACTAGTACATGAGCTGATATGTTCATTTATTCAACAGCTTCTCTCGAGAACCTGCTACGGACCTGGCACCGAAGATTCTGCTGGGAAGAAAGCAGACAAAAATCTCCACACTGGAGGGGATTCCATTCCAGCCATGAGCCTCTGAACAAGATAAAGTCTGTAACACGTTAGGGAAGAGTGATAAGGAAGAAAAGAAAAAATAAAGCAGAGAAGCCAAGCGGGAAGTGTGTGGTCAGAGGGTTAAACATATGGATAGAGTGGCCTGGGAAAGTCTTGCTGAAGAAGTGCCATTTGAGCAAAAGAGGTGAGAAGGTAAACTCTAAAGATGCACAGTGGGGAATAGCATTCCAGGTGGAAGGAATAGCAAGGACGAAGGCTCTGAGGCAGGAGGGTGGTTGGCATGTTCAAGCAATAGCGGAGACCAGTAGGACTGGAGAGGAGTGAGCACAGAGGAAAGCAGTAGAGGATGAGGCCAGAATGAACACATAAACCACAAAGGGTCTTTCTTGTAGGACATAGTGGAAGGATTTGGGCTTTTACTCCAAATGAGATGGGAAGCCATGAAGGTTTTGAACAGTGTAGTAACATGACTCTGACTTACAAGTTAACAGAATCCTTCTAGCTATTGTCTAAGTAAAAAGCCTGGTATGTAGTAGTTGCTCATTAAATAGCAGCTGTTTATTCTAGTCAGGTTTGCCTATGTTATGCTGAGGTAACAAATAACCTGCAACCTTAGTGGCTAAAGGCCACAAGGATTTATTTCTTGCTCACGTAACATGTCCAATATTTGGAAGCCACCAATTTATGATGCTGACATTTTAATATCAGGCTTCAGAATTCACTGAGCTGGGAAAGAAAGTGGTGAAAAGCTGAGCTGCAGCAACTAAATGCTTCTGACTGCAAGTGGCGTACCTCACTTACTTGCACAATTCACTGGCCAGAGCTAGTCACAGGCCCATGCCTGGCTTCCAGGGAGAGTGCAAGTGTAACCCTCCAGATACTCAGAATAGAGAAAATGAGATTACTAAAGGATGCCACACTGCTATTGTTATGATTTCCATAAAGAACCCTTATTACTGGCTTAATTTTTTTAATTCAATTTTATTGAGATATATTTACATACCATACGGTCATCCAAAGTGTACAGTTGTTCACAGTACCATCTTACAGTTGTGCATTCATCACCCCAATCTATTTGTTTAACATTTTCCTTGTACCAGAAAAAGTGTAAATAAGAATAAAAAATAAAAGTAAAGAAAAACACCCAAGTCACCCCCCCTACCTTATTTTTCATTTAATTTTTTGTCCCCGTTTTTCTACTCACCCATCCATACACTGGATAAAGGGAGTGTGATCCACAAGGCTTTCACAATCACACTGTCACCTCTTGTAAGCTACATTGCTATACAGTTGTTTTCAAGAGTCAAGGCTACTGGATTGCAGTTTGATAGTTTCAGGTATTTACTTCTAGCTATTCCAATGCATTCAAACTAAAAGGGTTATCTATGTAGTGTATAAGAATGTCCACCAGAGTGACCTCTCAACTCCATTTGAAATCTCTCAGCCACTGAGGCTTTATTTCATCTCATTTTGCATCCCCTTTGGTCCAGAAGATGTTCTTAATCCCACGATGCGGGTCCAGATTCATCCCCGGGAGTCATATCCTGCATTGCCAGGGAGATTTATACCCTTGGGAGTCAGGTCCCATGTAGGAGGGAGGGCAGTGAGTTCATCCCCCGAGTTGGCTTAGCTAGAGAGAGAGGGACTGGCTTAATTTTAATAATTAAAAATTTTTAAAGTTATCAAACTTCCCCTCCCACTTGGGTGGCTCAGAAATTACCTCCACTTCCCAGGGAGAGAGGCTGTGTTGAAATCAGGGAGGCATCTTTAGGAGCAGAATCAAGGACCCCCATTTTAGTAAACAGCTGCTCCATCCACCTAGTTTCCCATATCAGGAGTGTAGACATCATTATGGAGTCTTCCAAACCTCTCTTCCCCACGTGCAGTCATCAACTCCTGTTTATTTTACCTCCTAAAACACTTCTCAAGGGTAACCATGTCTCAGCCCCAATCACAGGCCTCTACCCCAGCTGCAGTAACCCCCATCTCTCACCCCATGAACTGGGTCCCCCTGCCCTGGTCATTCTGATGTGATCTCTGCAAATAGCCAGTCTGATCCTGTCACCTCTCTCCAGTGGCTCCAGATGGTAGCAGAATAAAACCCAAGTTCTGTGCTTGGCATTCAAGGCCCTCTGCTTTTCTATGCCTTTGTGCTTTTGCAAATGCTGTTCCCTTGGCCTTCATCAGTGGGAAAACTCTTGCTCCTTCTTCAAGACCCAGTTCAAATGTCACCTTCCATATGACATTTCCCTGGTGAAACCCTGGCAGGACTGGGCTCTGTTGCACCCCCACAAGCACATCTCCTCTATAGCACCCTGCATGCACTCTGTTTTTTTCATTAGAGAAGTTGTGGGTTTGCAGAACAATCATGCTTAGAATAGAGTATTTCCATATACTCCCCTATTATTAACACCTTGCGTTGGTGTGGAACATTTGTTACAATTGATAAAGGCACCTTTTTATAATTGTACTAATAACTATAGTCCATTGTTTAATTTAGGGTTCACTGGGTAGTGTAGTTCCATGGATTTTTTAAAATTTTTATTCTAGTAGCATATATAAAACCTAACATTTCCTCCTTTAACTACATTCAGATACACATTTAAGTGCTGTTAATTACATTCACAGTGTTGTGCTACCATTACCATTATCCATAACTAAATTTTTTTCTATTGTCCCAAGTAGAAATTGTACATTTTGAGCCTTAGCTCACTATTCCCTTCCCCAACCCTGTCCACTGGAACCCTATATTCTAGATTATGACTCTATGCATTTACTTACCTAATTATTTCGTATCAGTGAGATCATACACTATTTGTCCTTTTGTGTCTAGCTTATTTCACTCAAGGTGATGTCTTCAAGGTTCATCCATGTGATCATTTTATTGTGTGTATATACCACATTCTGTTTATCCATTCATTGGTTGATGGACACTTGGATTGCTTCCACCTTTTGGCAATTGTGAATAGTGCTGCTGTGAACACTGGTGTGTAAATATTTGTTTGAGTCCCTAACTTGAGATTCTTATGAGTATATCCTAGAAGTGTGATTACCGGGTCATTTGATAATTCTGTATTTAACTTTCTGAGGAACCGCCAAATTGTTTTCCATAGCAGCTACACCATTTTATATTCCCACCAACAATGGATCAGTGTTCCTGTTTCTTCACATCCTCTCCAACACTTGTAATTTTCTGATTTTTTTAATAGTAGCCATTCTAGTGGGGGTGAAATGGAAGCTCAGTGAGGTTTTGATTTGCATTTCCTTGATGACTAATGTTGAGCATCTTTTCATGGGCTTTTTAGCCATTCATATATCAGCTTTGGAGAAATGTCTATTCACGTCTTTTGCCCACTTTTTTTTTTTTAATCTTCATTTTATTGAGATATATTCACATACCACACGGTCCTACAAAACAAATCTTAATTCGATTGTTCACAGTACCATTACAAAGTTGTACGTTCATCACCTAAATCAATCCCTGACACCTTCATTAGCACACACACAAAAATAACAAGAATAATAATTAAAGTGAAAAAGAGCAATTAAAGTAAAAAAGAACACTGGGTACCTTTGTCTGTCTGTTTGTTTGTTTGTTTCCTTCCCCTATTTTTCTACTCATCCATCCATAAACTAGACAAAGGGGAGTGTGGTCCTTATGGCTTTCCCAATCCCATTGTCACCCCTCATAAGCTACATTTTTATACAATTGTCTTTGAGATTCACGGGTTCTGGGTTGTAGTTTGATAGTTTCAGGTATCCACCACCAGCTACCCCAATTTAGTAGAACCTAAAAAGGGTTGTCTAAATTGTGCGTAAGACTGCCCACCAGAGTGACCTCTCGGCTCCTTTTGGAATCTCTCTGCCACTGAAGCTTATTTCATTTCCTTTCACATCCCCCTTTTGGTCAAGAAGATGCTCTCCATCCCACGATGCCGGGTCTGCATTCCTCCCCTGGAGTCATATTCCATGTTGCCAGGGAGATTCACTCCCCTGGGTGTCTGATCCCAAGTAGAGGGGAGGGCAGTGATTTCACCTTTCATGTTGGCTTAGGTAGAGAGAGAGAGGGCCACATCTGAGCAACAAAGAGGCATTTGGGAGGAGGCTCTTAGGCACAATTATAGGGAGGCCTAGCCTCTCCTTTGCAGCAACAGTCTTCCCATGTTTTGCCCACTTTTAAATTGAGTTGTTTGTCCTTTTTTGTTGTTGAGTTGAAGGATTTCTTTATATTCTGAATATTAAACCTTTATCATATATGTAGTTTCCAAATATTTTCTCCCCTTGTATAGGTTGTCATTTTACTTTCGTGATAAAGTCCTTTGAGGCACATAAGTTTTAAATTCTGATGAGGTCCCATTTATCTATTTTTCCTTTTGTTGCTTTCACTTTGGGTGTAAGGTCTAAGAAGCCATTGCCTAACACAAGATCCTGAAGATGCTTCCCTACATTTTCTTCTAGGAGTTTTACAGTTTTGGCTCTTATATTTAAGTCTTTGATCCATCTTGAGTTGATTTTTGTATATGGTGCAAGGAAGCAGTCCACCTTCATTTTTTTGCAAATGAAGATCCGGTTTCCTCAGCACCATTTGTTGAGGAGACTGTTCTTTCCCAATTGAGTAGTCTTTGCCACCTTGTCAAAAATCAGTTGGCCCTAAATGTGAGGGTTGATTTCTGAGCTCCGAATTTGATACCATTGGTCTATATGTCTGTCCTTGTGCCAGTACCATGTTGTTTTGATTACTGTGGCTTTGTAATAAGTTTTAAGGTCAGGAAGTAAGAGTCCTCAACTTTGTTTTTCTTTTTCAAGATGGCTTTGGCTATTCAGGTCCCCTTACCCTTCCATATAAATTGGATGATTGGCTTTTCCATATCTGTAAAGAAGGTTGTTGGAATTTTAATTGGAATTGTATTGAATCTGTAAATCACTTTGGGTAGTTTTGACATCTTAATAATATTTAGTCTTCCAATCCATGAACAAGGAATACCCTTCCATTTATTTATGTCATCTTTGATTTCTTTTATCAATTACTTTGTTGTTTTCTGTGTCCTTGGTTAGATTTATTTCTAGATATTTGATTCTTTTAGTTGATATTGCAAATGGATTTTTTTTTCTTGATTTCTTCTTCTGAATGTTTTTTGCTAGTATATATAAACACTACTGATTTTGGGGTGTTGATCTTGTGCTCCACCAGTTTGCCGAATTCATTTATTAGCTCTGGGAACTTTGTTGTAGATTTTTCAGGATTTTCTGTATATAGGAAATGTCGTCTGTAAATAGGGAAAGTTTTACTTCTTCTTTTCCAATTTGGATGCCTTTTATTTGTTTTTCTTGCCTAATTGCTCTGGCTAGAACTTCTAGTTCAATGTTGAAAAACAGAGGTGACAGTGGGCATCATTTTCTTGTTCCTGATCTTATAGAGAAAGCTTTCAGTCTTTCACCAATGAGTATGAGGTTAACAATGGGTTTGTCATATATGCCCTTTATCATGTTGAGGAAGTTTCCTTCTAAGTTCTCTAAGTGTTTTTATCAAGAAGTGGTGCTGGATGTTGTCAGATGCCTTTCCTGCATCAATTGAAGTGATCACCTGGTCTGTTCCCTTCATTTTGTTAATGTGGTGTATGACATTGTTTTCTTATGTTGAACTAACCTTGCACACCTGGGATGAATTCCACTTGATCATGATGTGTAATCCTTTTAATGTGCTGTTGGATTTTGTTTGTTAGTATTTTGTTGAGGATTTTTGCATCTATATTCATAAGGGATATTGGTCTGTGGTTTTCTTTTCTTGTGGTATCTTAGTCTTGCCTTTGAATGAGGGTGATGTTAGGGAGTGTTCCCTCTTCTTCAGTTTTTTTGGAAGATGTTGAGCACGAAAGGTGTTAATTATCTTTGGAAAGTTTGGTACAATTTCCCTGTGAAGCCATCTGGTCCTGGGCTTTTCTTTGTTGGGAGGGTTTTGATGACTGATTCAATCACTTTACTATTGGTTTGTTGAGATCTTCTATTTCTTTTTGAGTCAGTGTGGATAGTATCGTGTTTCTAGGAAGTTGTTTATTTCCTCTTGTTATCCAATTTGTTGGCATACAGTTGTTTATAGTGTCCTCTTATAGTCCTTTTTATTTCTGTGGGGTTGATGATAATGTAACCCCTTTTCATTTCTGATTTTAGTTATTTGTGTCTTCTCTCTTTTTTCCTTTGTCAGTCTAGCTAAAAATTTGCCAATTTTATTGATCTTTTCAAAGAACCAACTTTTTATTCTCTATTTCATTTATCTCCACTCTAAACTTTGTAATTTACTTCCATTTGCTTGCTTTGGGTTTAGTTTGTTCTTCTTTCTCTAAATCCTCTAGATTTAAGGTAAGTTCTCTGATTTGAGATCCTCCTTTTTTTCTTTCTTCCTTTTTAATGTAAGCATTTATAGCTATAAATTTCCCTCTCAGCACTGCCTTCACTGCATCCTATCAGTTTTGGTATGCTGTGTTTTCATTTTCTTTTGCCTCAGGATAGTTCCTAATTTCCCTTGTGAGTTCCTCTTTGATTCATAGGTTGTTTGAGAGTACATGACTAATCTCTACATATTTGTGAATTTTGCTTTTCTCTATTTTTGATTTCTGTGTTCATTCCATTGTGGTTGGAGAAGATACGTCATATGATTTCAATATTTTTAATTTATTGAGACTAGTTTTGAGACCTAACATACGGTCTGTCCTAGAGATCTATGTGTACTCATGAAGAATATGTATTCTCTGGTGGTTGTGTGAAATGTTCTATTTATGTCAGTTAGGTCTAGTTGGTTTAGTGTATTATTCAAGTCTTTTATTTCCTTATTGATCTTCTGTCTAGATGTTCTATCCATTATGGAAAATGGTATATTAAAGTCTCCTACGACTTGTGTAGAATTTCTCCAATCAAGTCTGTCAGTATAGGCTTCATATATTTTTGGGTTCTGCTGTTAGGTGAATATATATTTATAATTGCTATATCTTCCTGTTGAATTGACCCCTTCATTAGTATGTAATGATTATCTTTGTCCCTCTTAACTATTTTTGACTTAAAGTCTATTTTATATGATATTAGTATAGATACCCCAGCTCTCTTTTGGTTACTACTTGCATGGTATATTTTTTTCCCAATCCTTCTGCTTTCAACCTACTTATGTCTCTGAATATAAGGCAAATCTCTTGCAGACAACATACGGTTGAGTCATGCTTTTTTGTCCATTCTGCCAATCTCTGCCTTTTGACTGGAGAGTCTGGTCCGTTTACATTTAAAGTTACTACTGATAATGCAGGACTTTCTTCTGCCAGTTTACTATTTAGTCTTTATAAGTCTTACACCATTTTTTGTCCCTCAGTTCTTCCATCAATGCCTACTTTTGTATTTATTTGACTTTTTGTGTTGTACCATATTGAGTGCCTTCTCATTTCTATCTGGATATGTTCATTTATATTCCTTGTGGTCACCATGGAATTAAAATTTACATCCTAAATGTATAACAGTCATATTTGGTTTGATATCAACTTAATTTCAGTAGCATGCATATACACTTTTCCAATATCCCCGTCTTCCTGCCTTTTTTTGTAATGCTGCCAATTATATCTTTGTGCATTGTACATCCAAAACCATAGATCTGTTATTACTTTTTCATTCATTTGCGTTTTAGTACCAGTAAGAAGTAAGAAATGGAGTTATATTCCAAACATACAATACAATAGCACTGACATTTATAATTACCCAAATGGTTACCTTTACCAGAGGTCTTTATTCCTTTATGCTGCTTTGAACCACTGTCTAATGTCCTTTCCTTTTGGTTTGAAGAACTCCTTTAGCATTGCTTGTGGGGCACGCACCCCCGCCCACCACACACACACACACCCTGAAGTTGCCTTCCAGGCAAAAGTATCTTGAAACAGCGAAAGAAGTATAAGAAACAACTGGGGTGGACATTGTGGGGCCATGGCTTACCTGCCATGGAGCACTTCGGAGAGCGAGGAGTTCTGTCCCCTGGAAAGTAGAGGGGACATTCAAACTCCTGTAACCAGGGGAACGCCTAAGCCTCTAGCAAGCATAAGCCCAGAACAAGACACAGGCCAGAAAAGACAGGGAGGCCCCTGTACTCTGCATTTTATTTCTGATAGGAGGGCTGACGATCCAGAAAATCTCTTTCTTATCACCAGCTGGTTATAAAATTAAGAAACAAACATGCCAGGGAATAAGTCCTAGGGTTGACATTTTAAAGTGTGTAAATGTACAGAGTGCAATAAGAAGATTACAAGGAAAAAAAAAAGAAATAGGAAAAGATGGCCCATCCAAAGGAAGGGGATAAAAATCCAGAAAATACCCATGTTTAATAGTTGTTCTAGTGGAAGGACTGATTCCTGGAGCTTTCTACTCTGCCATCTTGCCAGCATGCAGTCTTGGCATTAATTTGCATGCCCAGCCCCCAGGGAAATACGTCACATTGTGACCCAATACCCACGACACTTACCCACAGTCATACACGTACACACACACACTGGATGCAAAACCTGCACAAACAGTATTTTCCCTTGCTACCCGCTATACACACTAATAGCTTCTATTACAGTCCATTCTGTTTCATTTTCTAAATCAGGCTTTTTGACCTATTAAATTCATTTTGCCACAATTTGAAAAACACTGCCCTGGAACATCCTGCAGGGTGGCAAAGATTGTGCCCTTAATTATCTCTCCATCACCCAGAGTGTAAGACATTAATAAGTGTTTGTTTAAATAAATGAGTGAATAAATGAGTGAATGATTATTTAAATGTGAGCTGATTGTATGCATAATTGTATGAACCTGTGATTAAATCAATGGGTGAATAAGTGATTGAATGAGCATGTGAATAAGTGAAGTGATGGGTTATGCTGTGGGGATCAGCAGTATAAGTCGGTGGGTTGCCCTGGGCCCTGAACCTTGTAATGCAGAGGGTTCCCAAAGTGTGGGTTCTGGATGCCCCCTGCATCAAATCTCCCGGGGATCATATTAAAAACTCAGATGCCTGTAACCCACGTCAGACCTACTAAATCAGACTTTCTCAGGTGAGGCACAGGGGTTTGCAGTTTCTAAAGCTGCCTGGATGATTCTGAGGTTTGCTAAAGTTTGAAAAGACTGCTCTAGGACCTTCTGTTGATGCTGGTGTCAGGGGCAGGGCAAAAAAAAGCAGAGAAGCAGCTACAAAGGCATATAACAAACTCTCCATATGCTTCTGTGATGCCCTGGGGAATGGAAGGGACTTCGGTGACTCTGCATCCCTTCCACCACACCTCCTGCCCAACAGTGAGGACGAAAGGGAACCCCACGCCCTGCTGACGTGGGAGCCAGAGACAGTGGTTGCCATGGCAACACATTAAGAGATGAGGCACCCCTCCAGTTCCAGCATCTGGAAAGGGTCAGGCCTTTACAGTACAGAGTGGGAAGAGAAAAATCTTTCCTACTGTGTCAATCAGAAAAACAGAGCAGACAGGAGATAGCTATGTGTATGTGTATGTGTATAAATGTGTATATATTTGTATATACATATATATGTATGTAACTATTAAGAGATTTATTATAGGAATTGGCTCACATGACTGTAGGGATTGGAAAGTCCCCATTCTGTACGGCAGCCAACAAATTGGGAATTCCAATGAAGGTTTATATGAGTTCCCCAGGAGAAGCTGGCTGGTTGAAGTAAAGAAATTCTTTCTGACTGCTGAAATCATCAGTTCTTCCTTTATGGCCTTCAGTTGATTAGACGAGAGTTCTCTCGTGGCTGAAGGCAATCTCCTTTGTTGATTATAGATATAATCAGCCATAGGTGCAATCAACTGACTAATGGTTTAAGCCCACAAAATATCCTCACAGTAACAATCAGGCCAGGGCTTGCTTGACCAAACAATTGGACACCATAACCTAGCCAGGATGACATTTTAACTTAACCATCACATCTACCACCTGTAGAAAAGCAAAGCCACAGCCCAGGGCAGGTTCCAAAGCCCTTTCACAGGCATTCCCTTGCTGAGCACACACAAGGAAATTAGGAAGTGGTAACCCCATTTTACAGTTCAGGAAACTGGGGCTGGAGTCAGGCTAGTGAGTGGAAGAACTGGTATTTGAGTTCAGCTTCAAAGCCTCAGCTCTTGCCCATCTGATAGTTGCCTGCTTTGGGGAAGTGACAGGCTAGGACCCAGAGACCCCAGAACCCCACTGGGATTGGGGTTTGGAGCCATGTGTATTGGCCCACTATACTTGGCCCTACACATCTAGGAATACCCACACTTAGACACGCAAGCAGAAAAGCTTCCAGACCTTGCCCATACATACATGTAGCAATTGTATATACATTCACACAATTATACACAAAAGCAAGCAGGCTCACACTTAGGCACACAGTCATGCCTAAACCCACATGTGTTCACACACAGATGCACATAATCCCTACAAACACATAAGCAGGCTCACACTTCTATATATATGTCATAGAAGCAGACACAGAATTGATTGCCTTAATGGTCCCACTTCATCACTTCTTTTGACACGTGACTTTGCAGACCCCCTTCTTCTAAGAGGTGGGATCTATTTTCTGACCCACTGAAGCTTGGCTTAGCCATGTGACTTGCTTTGGCCAATGTGATGTTAACAGGAAGGGTGCAAGCAGAGCCTGCAAAGTGCTTCTGTGGTTCTGCTTCTCTCTCCTGCAGTAAGAACATGCCTAGAATGTGAGAAGATGAGACATGTGGTACAAAACCAAATCATCCCCTTAGTCCCAGATGAGGCCAGCCCATAACCAACCTTCTGAAGTGTGAGACGTGCTAAAACCAGAACTGTCCCGCAGAGCCCAGTTGACTCATGAGCCAAATAAATTACTACTGAGGTTTTGTGGTTGTTAGTGGGATTTTTTTGTTATTGTTGTTACACAGCATTATTGTGTTAATAGATAACAGATACAAATAAACACCAAAGACTCTCTCAAGGCCCTGGAGGGGGCCCTAGCAATGTGTTCACCTGGTCATGGGGTTTTATAAAATTTGCAAAAGGAGTATTCTTTTTTTAAATAACAGCTTTAGTGAGATGATTCATGTACCATAAAATTGATTCATTTAAAATGCACAATTCAGTGGTTTTCAGTATATTCACTGATTTCTGCAACCATCACCACTATCTAATTCCAGAACTTTATCTCCTCCAAAAGAAATCCCATACCCATTGAGTCCTCATTCTCTCCTCTCCTCAGCCCCTGACTCTATAGATGTGTTTATTCTGTATGTTTCATATAAATGGAATCATATAATTTGTGGTCTTTTGTGTCTGGCTTCTTTCATTGAGCATATACTTTCAAGGTTCTTCCATGTTGAAGCAAATGACTACTTCATTCCTTTTTATGACCAAAAAAATATTCCATCATATGGAAATACCACATTTTCTTTACACATTCACCCAGTGATGGACTGGGGAGAAAAGTAACATATTCTGCTGCAATAAGTTAAGAAGCCAGTAGCTCTTTCTACTCTGACTTCCCCTCTGTCACACTTCCACTCATGACACGTGGCATTTTGGAGATCTGGCTAAGGGGAAGTAGAGTCAGGGATACATTTGGTTTGGAACCTGTGGGATGTATGTATGGGGTTGATCGTCTCTTCCTTGTAGAGTTTGTTACTTGCCATCCTGGCCTAGGCACGCAATGGCTCCCAGAAATTGTCTTGTTATCCCCTGTGATACCTCACCTGGCACATGACACGAAGTTGTGGTACCTGAGTTATGCTGAATTACCTCAACGAGTGCTGCGTGCCCATTGCACAAATGGCTTCATGATGAGAAGCAAGACTGGGAATGTACAGAGTCAGAAATTCGTCAATGGAAAATTCTTCTCATCATCAGATGTAGAGTATAATTGGATTCATTCCTCATCAACACCTAGTCAAAAAGCATTTTCTCCATTTGGGCATATGCTCACTAATGCAACATATACCACTATTGACACACCATATTTTCCCCTGCTTTTGTGATGGGAAAAAATACGACAGTCTTTCAGAATTCCTGTTTCTGGAGGCTCAGACCTAAAGCAATTCTACAAGCAGTAAATGTGTATGAAATCACGTTTTATGCATCCTAACTCTCAGTAACAGAGAACATGTTTCAATCAGCCATGTCAGAGGAAAGAATAGCATATCTTTTTTTTCTTTCTTTAGAAAATATTACAAAAATCAGACATACAAAGAGGCGATCAAGGTATATAGAGCCAAAAAACGTAGGAAATGTATTTCAGAGACTATCGGGGAGTTACTTAACATCTATTTATTATGAATTTTTCTAGATTGTGTGTTGTTTCTGCTGCTTCTGGTTTTTACAAAATCTGTAACTTACTGTGCTTTCTTTCCATGTTCCAGATAATTTGTAAATAATTTGTAAATACCTTAATTTGTATTCATGATTCCAAAATCTTTTTCTTAAAGTGGGTCTCCCAAATTTAGCACCTTACCCCCTACAAAACGTGGTTCCAGCCCTGGTGTGCACACTAATGGGAGCGTGCACACACACAGATACACACTCCTGAACACCATCTTCACACAGAGGCCTGCTGGTGCCAGGGCAGGCACTCTCCAAGCTGGGGAGGTGTGGGGACCACAAGTTTGCTCTTAGGAAAAAATGACTCTATTATTAATAAATAGGATCCCACCTCTCAGAAACTCAGCAATGGCCAGAAACTCACCCCAGCACCAGCCCATCCTAAAAAACACACCTGCTTTTGCTTACATGTCACTCCGCCCCTCTTACCTCTCCAGACGCCTCCCAGCCCTCCCTGGTCCAGCCGTCCCTCTCCCTTCTTCCAGGCTTCTGGAACTCTCCAGCAGGCAGCCTTGGGTCTCTCTTGGAAGATCTCATCAAGCAATTCACACTCAGGGTGCAAAGGAAGGTTGAAAGAACCTGACACAATGGTTATCCCTAAGGAACAACTTCTTGAGGATGGAATTTTTGTCTTGGTGAAGGGTGACAAATGGAAATATTTGCAGGAACAGCAGCCTTCCTTCCCATCGACATGGTGTCTCCTTTCTCCTTCCTCTTCTCTCTGCGTGTAGTTTTATTTCCTTCACTCTTCTCTCTGCCTTGCTCTCTCACGTCTGCTTGGGCTCTGTACCAGGGGTTGGTAAGCTTTTCCTGTAAAGGGCCAGTTAATAAATATTTCTGGCTATGTGGGTTTTCTGGCTGTCTTGCAGCTACTCAACTCTGCCATTGTAGCGAAAGCAGCCAGAGACAATATGTAAGTAAATGAGCACGGCCATGTTCCATTAAAGCTTTATCTACAAAAACAGGCCGTGGGCCGGAATTTGCCACCACTGCTCTGGACTTGAAACTCCATGAGGGCAGGGCCCATCCTTGTGGCCACTGAATCTCTAGCAGCATGCCTGGTGCCTGGCACATATTATTAATTCTAACACTGCATGTCTTTCAGTCTGTTGTGTCGTTTCCTAGCTCTCTGTCTCCTCCATCCCTGAAACCTCCCAGGTCTCGTCTTTTCAGAAATACGACCACCCACTCTCAAGTCAGTCAGGCAAGGAAAAGCGCCTGGCACTGTGGCAGTCAGTGATTAACACAGCTCTAACCGGGCAGGCAGGCAGAAAAGGCAGCTTGGCACCTAATTCAGCCTTGGTCTTGAGGCTTCACACCAGCCTGGGAGAAGCATTAAGATGGAGAGACCGAGGAAGTTTTGGGAAGGGTTGGGGCTGGCGTCTTTGCAAATCTCAGATGCAGCCTTGAATGTTCTCTCCCTTCCTGTCATTCCTTCATTCACTCATTGCATGGGTATTTGTTGAGCACCAACACTGTGAGGCACAGGGGCTGCAGCTTGTGGTGTAGCAGGGGAGAAAGAGAATTAGTGTGAGCATGGTCATTGGCACAGGGAAGAAGCCCCAAAGAAATTGTTAATGAGCAAATGATAATGGGCTGTACAGAAGAATGTTTGGAGATAAGGATTTGTTCTGCCAGTAGCAAGCAGGTGCATTTTCCTAAGGATAAAATCTCTGGGGATTGAAACTTTAGGACCAGGCAACCTCTCTGCAAGGGCAGGGTCAACTGGGAGGCAGACTGCCTTTGCCAGAATGGAAAGGCACTGGAAAGTGACTGACCTTGTCTCCAGAGAGCCTGGAACAGCCTCACCTAAGACTCTGCCCCAGAGCGTGAGCCTGTGTCATGGCATGGGCTCCAGTCACTGGGCAGATGGAGACACTGAGGCCCAATGGTGATAGGGGGTGACTATCGAAGGTTCTGTCACAATGTCTGAAGTTAAGTATAAAACACTTTAGAGACAAAAGGTGGAGGTAACTGAGTTGTAAATCAGCAAATAAATGGATGAACAAAATGTGGTTCATCCACACAATGGAATATTATTCACCCATAAAAAGGAATGAAGTTCTGACACATGCTACAACATGGATAAACCTTGAAGACATCATGTTGAGTGAAACAACCAGACACAAAATGACAGATATTTTGTGATTCCACTTATATAGAATACCTATGATATGCAAATTCACAGAGACAGAAAGTAGATAAGAGGTTACCAGGGGCTGTGGTGGGGAGGGGAAGGGGGAGTTATTACTTACTGGATGCAGAGTTTCTATTTGGGGTGATGGAAAAGTTCTGTTAATGAAATTGGTGATGGTAACATCACACCGTTAATGTAATTAATACCACTGAATCCTGTGGTTAAAGTGGGATATTTTGTGTTATATATATGTTACTATAATACAAAAATTTTTGAGAAATATTTCAGATAATGTGATGCAAATGCTTGTCCCTGGTTTAAGCTTCAACTCTCGTGGGGTCAGGTGTGCATTCTAGAATTCACAGTCCAGGGGTGCACAGCTGCAGCCTCTCCAGGCAGCTCTCCTGGGTGCCAGAAGCCAGGTCTATAAGAGCTTCTTTTATCTTTAGCTTTGATCAACACTAGCATAATGAGTGTTAAACATAAATGAGTTTTCAGAGGCGAAATCAGTGGCTTGTTAACCAGCTTAGTGGATGCTAGAAGTGAGTGCTCATTGATGAAATTAGTGATATTCAGGACATGTTGCATGGCTAATATATTTTAGAAACACTCCCTCCCCTGGTGTAAACAAGGCATAAGAATCCAGCAAGCCCTAGGGTCTGTACCCTTAGAGATGGGGCTTCAGATTGGTCCCTAATAGATCCTTTGTCCAGCCATTGGTTTAGGATGATTCTGGTTGCCTGATGAGGATTATAAGAGTAACAGACTGGGGCTCTGGACTCTTCTTCTGTCTGCCTCGGGTGTACTGAATTGAATTGTATCAAGTAGGAACTGTTCGGGGCCTGCTTATTAATTGATAGTTGTTTAATAATTGCCTTTGCGGGGAAAGGAGGGGTAGAATTCTGTCCATGACTTGCTTTCATTATAACCTAGTAGCAAGATGGTAGGGAAGCAGTGAATTCTCATCCACTTTTCATTTTTAGCTACTGCTGTTAACCACCAAAAAGAGCCTAAGAGTTGTGCATTTCAAACTGGCTTAGGACTTTCTACAATAATGACACAAGGAGTCAGTGGGGCCAAGTCTCCCTCACTCCCAATCCATTGCTCTGTCCCTGTCAGCGAGAGGGGCTGAGGTGTAGCCCCTGCCACCTTCCTGAAGGCATCTTCCTTCCAGCTCCCAGGACTGGGCCCCAAACCATTAGCCGACTAGTAGGGTCAGGGGAGAAAAGGGGAAGGGCACAGAAGGCCTCTGCCTTCTTGAATTCCATTAAGAGATAGTTAGGCTCTAGAGTGATCTGCTTTGGGTTTTGGTGGCCACCACAGGGCTGCCCAGAGCTGCCCTTCCATAACCCAGACCCTGGGCCCATGTTGCCCTCTCTCCTTCGTGGCCTGCCTGGGAATTTCCTGCCTTCTAACTGCTTCTTTGCACTAAATACATGCAATGCCTACCTCATTTGGATCAATAAAGCAGGCAGCAGGGGGAGCAAGGGCTCTGGTCAGATTCTCTCAGAAATGGCCGCGTTGTGTACACATGTGGTAGAAGTGGGCTTTGGGAAGACGTACTGTCCCAGAAAATGCTTCCTTTCCCAGACTCAGAGGGGCAGGGGCAAACGTACATGAAAGCCCCCCGAGAGACTCCTGGATGTGGAGCTGTCCTCAGCCACCTTCACCTTCCAGCTGCACTGAAAACATCCCCTCCTATAGCACATGCATCTGGGTCTGAAGTCTGTCCCAGCCGAGGCTGGGTGGACGGCTGTGCTCCAGCTCTGTGCTGTTGAAACTGTTATGGACCCCAGAAAAGCCATGATCTTTTAATCCAATCTTATTGGGTGGAAACTTTTGATTGTGACTCTCCCCACGGTGGATGAGACCTTTGATTAGATCATTTCCATGGAGGTGTGGACCCCGCCCATCCAGCGTTGGTCTTGATTAGTTTCCCGGAGTACTTAAGAGAGCTCAAGAGCCAACAGAGATGCTTAGAGATGCAGACAGAAGGATGTTTGGAGATGCTAAGCTAAGAGATGAAGCCCAGAGTTTGCCCCAGAGAAGCTAAGAAAGGACTCCCAGACTCTTAGAAATGCCCTGGGAAAAGGCAGAAAGGATGCAAAAGAGCTGAGAGAGAGGAGCAAGACAGAATCACAGAAACATTTTGGAGAAAGCCATTTTGAAACACAACCCAGGAGCAAAGGACCAGCAGATGCCACCCACGTGCCTTCCCAGCTGACAGAGGTGTTCCGGATACCATTGGCCTTCCTCCAGTGAAGATGTCCTCTGTTGATGCCTTAGTTTGGATGCTTTAATGGCCTTAGAACTGTAAGTTTGTAACCTAATAAATCCCCTTTATAAAAGCCAATACATTTCTGGTATTTTGCATAACAGCAGCTCTAGCAAACTGGAATGGGCTCCTCCAATGGGAAAGACACTGGGGAGCTGGCCTGACCCCCATAGGGAGCCCAAGGGTAGATGCTCCCTCCTTCTTCAGGCAGATGCTGCCAAGAGGCCCTCTGCCCACCTTCAGGTGGTTCCAGAAGGGTCAAGCCTGGTTGCCCGCAGTTGTGACCGCCATAACTCACCTTTATGTTGGCTGCCCTTCCCTTCTTCCTGGAATCCCCTCCCAAATGACCCCCTCACACCCAAATCCCTGCCACACGTTCTGCTGTCAGGGGAACTGCAGCCCAGTCCCTCCTGAGGGCAGCCTTCTCTGACCCTCAGACGAGGTGGGACTCTCCGTTGTACGTTCTCTCTGCTCCCTCCTTTTCCCATGCATAGCCTTTATCACTTTTCTGCCGACATAACTTTTGGTGTTGTCGTTTATTTGTCTGTCTCTCCTGCTCTCAGACTGTGATCTCTGAGAGGCAGAGACATGTATGGCCTTTCTGCCACTTTATGCCCAGGACCTAAACACAGTGCCCAGCACACAGTAAGTGCTCAATAAATACTTGTGGGGTGAATGGGAATGAGATGGTGTGAACACATCGCCATCCCACACCAGCTCGGCCGTGCTGGCGAAGCTGCCCAGAGGCTCCTGTTTCCTCATCTGCACATGGGGAACCAGGCCCCTAGGGCTGGGGTGAGGGCTGAAGGGGGCCTTGGGCCCTTCCACAGTTGTAGAGCACCGAGCAAAGGGAAAGGTAACCGGGCTCAGAGAAGTTACAGGATCTCCTCTGACTTGCCTGTGAGAGGTTGGAAGAGCAGGAGTTCACATTTATTGAGTAGCTACTATGTTCTAAGCACTTGATGGACCTTGTCAGAGAGATGCGTATTAACCTGTGCCCTTAGAAGAGCTTGTGAAGAGCCACGGCAGGGAAGGCCTGGCCTCCACTTACGCTGGGGATTCCTATTCAAGAACAAACAGTAATAAAAGATACCACTTACTAAACCTGAACACCAACTCCCTGTCTCCACCCCCATCCTCCATAACCCTTTGAGGTAAGGGCATTGCTATCCATGCTCTATAGATGGGAAAAGTGGGGATCAGAGAGGTGAGGTCACCTGCTCAAAAGGCACACAGCCTAAAATTAGCCAGACTAATTTTGGAGGTCCGTCTGACGTTAAAACCTGGAAATCCTCGCCTTATCCTGGAGCAGGCCGTGTTAGCTGGGTTTAGACAGCCAGAGGAAGGCAAAGGAGCCAGGCATCCTGATTGTTTCCTGGAACCCGAGGCTGCATCTCCTTCTTTGGCTCCACGTGCCAGCTGCAGGCCCACAAATGATAAACAAACACCAATATTTGATTAATGGCCACAGGGCGTTGTCCTAATAGCCTGGAGCCCAAATTCTCCACTAAGGCAATGGTAAAACACAAAGGCAAGCCAGGAAACCTGGGTCTGTGAGAGGCTGATCTTGGGCCAGAGGGTTCCTGGGGATCTGGATCCCAATGTCTCATTTCACCCTCGGGAAAACCCGCCCAGGTTGGCATCATTATCCCCATTTTTCAGAGGAAACTAAAGCCCAAACAGGGGAAGTGACTTGCCTAGCTTCAAAGGCTGGGCTGTGAGTGAATCATGACACAACACTCAAGTCTGTTGGATTCCAAAGGCCATATTCTTTCCTTCTGGAAAGAGAATACTTTTAAAAATAAAATAAGAATTTCAGCTCCAGTATTGCTGAAATTCAATTATATTGCTATAACTGACTGATACTCAATTATATTGCAGTGACCAGTAACACAGAGAAATGAAGGAAGAAGTGATCCCTTAACTATTGTCATCCCCCCAAAGCAATTTCTGTGTCCTACCATATAAGAACCTTCAGTCAGCTTTAAATCATTTTGTTTTTTCACATCTGTTATCTTGAGGAAGTAGAGGCCCAAAGAGCTTAACTCATTTTCCTGAGGTTCCCTGGTTAGGAAGTGGTAGAGATGGGGTTTGAACCCAGCCTGAATTCAGGGCCCATTCCTTGGTCACTACATGTAACCGGGTTCTGTATTTAATGCTCTGCAATCATTAGTTCATTTAATCCTCATGATAACCTTGCAATATAGATGCAATTATCCCATTTTAGTGTTAAGGCAATGGAAGCTCAGAGAGGGGAAGGCACTTGCTCAAGGCATACAGCAAGAAACAGCAGTCCACCAGGAAAGTCCCAGAGACACCCTCCTTTTTACCACAAAAAGAAATGACAGTCATGTTTTTGTTTTTAAGTAAAGGGACCAGTTCCATTTTCACAGAGATGGCAGTGAAAGGTGAATTTGGAACAGGGAGGTGATAAAGTGATCAATGGAACCCCGTGTCACCAATTCACCATGCATCTGCAATTGTCTGTTATGAGCTGGGCTTGTTTGCAGGCGTCCATTATAAGTCAGACATGGTGCATCTGGGATAGAACCTGAGCAGAATCAGAGGGCAAAATAAAACTATACAAGCAGATTACCCAGCTCCTAGGTAGTTCATACCTCCCACAGTTGCAACAGAGCACCGAACCCAGCTCACAACTATACCCAGTTGAAGCAGGAAGAAAATGGCTCATATTAGCTTCCATGTGGGTAAGATTGGTGGTGGCCCATGAACACAGGCCCCACTGGTCACAAGACATCCTGTACCACTCAGAAGCAGCTCAAAGGGCCTGTTGATGCATAGCAGCCTTGGCCCTCAGTTTCCTGGCTTGCCGTGGATCTGGGCTGGGGGTTGGCTGGAGTGGAGGTGGAAGACTTAAGTAACTTAGCAAGTCAATTCATTGGTGTGGTCTGGAGACATCTCAGCCATCAGCTAGAGAAAGGGGAAAGGAATTCAACTTCACACATCTCTGTTCTACTGTCATCTCACTGGAACCTACAACTTTCCCAAAAGGGATGACTTCTCCATTTTGCAGAGAAAGAAGAGGCTCAGAGAGGGAGAATGACACACCCAAGACCACACAGCTAGTGAGTGTGGGATCAGGAATCCCAAACCGGCCTGTCCTGTGAGCCGGGCTCCCAGACATCCCAAATCTTAAGGCCTGTTCTAGTTTGCCAATGCTGCTGGAATGCAAAATACCAGAAATGGATTGGCTTTCATAAAGGGGGTTTATTTATTTGGTTACACAGTTATAGTCTTAAGGCCATAGTGTCCAAGGTAACACATCAACAATTGGGTACCTTCACTGGAGGACGGCCAATGGCATCCAGAAAACCTCTGTTAGCTGAGAAGACACTTGGCTGGTGTCTGCTCCAGAGTTCTGGTTTCAAAATGGCTTTCTCCCAGGACATTCCTCTCTAGGCTGTAGTTACTCAAAAATATTACTCTTAGTTGCTCTTGGGTTGTTTGTCCTCTCTTAGCTTCTCCGGAGCAAGAGTCTGCTTTCAACGGCCATCTTCAAACTTTCTCTCATCTGCAGCTACTCTCTCAGCTTCTGTGCATTCTTCCAAGTGTCCCTCTTGGCTATAGCTCCTTCTGTCTGAGCTTATATAGTGCTCCAGTAAACTAATGAGGGCCCAGGCTGGATGGGTGGGGCCGCACCTCCGTAGAAATTATCTAATCAGTTATCACCCACAGTTGGGTGGGTCTCATTTCCATGGAAACAACCTAATCCAAACGTTTCAACTTAATCCCCACTAACATGTTTACGCCTGCAAGATTACATCAAAGAACATGGCTTTTTCTGGGGGACACAATACACACAAACTGGCAAAAGGCCCCATTCATGAGGGTCTCCTGAGGCCCCAAAAGTCAAAGAAAATACGTACTTGAGGCCTTTCTCTTTCCTTTCTCTTGCTTTCTTTTGCTGCTCAGCCCTCCCCTGTCTCCATGTCAGGCTGGGGGTCTTTCACCCAGCCCTAGGCCTCCAGGCACACAAACCTTGGCCACCTCCTGGCCTTCCTTTCTCAGATGGAACTCAGCGTAGAGCTCAACAGGCGCCAGAGGCTTGAAAGGCACACAGCTCTTGCCAAGGAAAATGTCAGACTTCTATGGGAGAAAATGGTCTCCCATGCATTCCATCCCAAGTTCCCATTTCTCTACCTTTACTGCTGCCAGACCCTTCCCCTGTCTCTCGAGGGATTCTTTGTAAATCCAAACTCAGACCCAACAAGGATGTGCTCAGTACTTACTGTGTTTCAGCATATGTTCTGCCCAGCACCATTATGAGACGGGCATTATTATCATCTCCATTTTACAGAGGGGTAAACTGAGGCTCGGGGAAGTGGTCACTTGTCCAAGGTAACACAGCTACAAGAGAGTCTGCCAGGATTTGAATCCAGTTCTATCTGATTTCCTGTGATTTTTCTTTTATAGTAAAGCATATAGATAAAAGAAATCTCTTCCGTAATAATATCTGTGGGCTGGTAGACATCCAACATCACTGCTAGGCCAGCTGAAAAATGCTTTCTCCTATTTTGTATTTTCCAGCACCCTAGCCCTTGCTGCAAAGAGATTGTTTGTTGTGAATCATCTGCTTTTCCTCCTCTGTGAACTTTTACAGATCTGCTTTGCTTCATAATAGGCTTGTCCCTGACACCTTGAAAGTAAATGGCATTATATACCCCTAGAGAAATGTCTATATAGAGAAACTGTTGGTTGACAAATCCTTTAAGAATGGGAAGAATCAGCTTTTTCACATCTGTTTAATGTTAGATAAAGAGAAAGAAAAAAAGGGCCTGACTGGCCAGAGCAGTAGCTGACTTGGTTTAGACCTTAGTTTTGCTCTGACAAAGCTGTGTGGCCTTGAGCTAGTTACTTTCCTTCTCTGGGCATCATGTACAAAATAAGAAAGTGGAGACAGGTGACCTCTGAGTTTCCTTCCAACCAGCCTTGACATCCTATTCATTGAAATTCAACATGAATTGTATCTGTTCTGCTTAAAATAAGGTGGCTCCTGTCCATCAACTGGAGAGTAGATAAACAAATTGAAGCATATTTGTACAATGGACTACTACTCTGCAATAAAAAAGAATGATGATAGATAAGTGCAACAACATGAATGAACAAAAACATGATGAGTGAAAGAAACAAGACACAAAAGACTGCATAATGTACGATTCCATTATATAAAGTTCAAAACCAGGCAAAACCTAACTACTGTGATGAAATTAGTTTTGCTTGGTAGGTGTTGGGGGGAGGTGGTTAGTGACAGCAAATGAACACAGGGAACTTTCTGGGGTGATGAAAATGTTCTACATCATGATCTGAGTGGAGGTAAAAACTCATCAAGCTATACTCTTAAGATTTGTCCATTTTACTGTAGGTAAATTGTAACTCAATAAGGTACTACTAATATAAATGTTAATATATAAGCATATAAATGTGTTTATGTAGATGTATATGCATATGTGTATATTTATATATGTATATGTATATGTGTGTCTATATCTGTGTGTGTTGCCTAGAACTATGTACCAAAAAAAAAAACACAAAAAAACCCATTAGGAAGTGTCCAAATACCAAGTATTCACAAAACAATTCACAAATTATACCCCTGGGTGTGATCATTCTCTAGAAGGAAGAAAAAATAGTCTGATCCCTCCTGATAAGAACTGTTCTTGGTGTGACCAAGCTTTGCAAAATGCTACTTGGTCCCAGAGACAGGAGAAAAGAAAGCTTCAAAATTCGGGGAAGTGTGTTTAAGACTCAGGGGAGCCCAATCAGAGCCACGTGGTGTGGAAATATGCAGGAACGTGGCAGGCCACCCCCTGGGCAGGAAGAACTGTTTTCCAGATGTGGCAGCATTGCCACCAAGCCCTGACCCTGTTCGGCACAGCCAAAGGCCTTTTAGGGAAGCTGATGCATCTGTCCCAGCTTCTGACTTCTGAGTGCCTCCTGGGGCCACTAGCCCATCACCCCCATAAGGAACCATCTGGGAAACTGCAACAGCCTCCTCGGTGGTGTCATGGCGGCCAGTCTTCCTCCATCCAGGGCACTTTCTTCTCTAGTTGCCGGAGGGATCTTTCCAGAACGCAAAGGTAACTGTGATGTTTCCTGCTCAAAAGCCTTCTTTGGCTCCCCACTGCCTCAGGATACATGTAAATCTCCAACCCTGGCTCCTGGCCCAGCTGAGGGCTGGCCCCTGCCCCCCACCACCTCCACCTCCTCTCTCACCACTCGCCTGCCTCCTCACAGCTCCCCTCTTGTCCCTGGGCCTTTGCCCAAGCAAGTCCCTCTCTCTAAAATGCATTTGGCAGCATTCCTTATTGAGAAAGTCACTTTTGATTGATTCTCACTTCTGCAGATGACTCAGAAAAATAACAAGCCACTTTAAATTCCTTCTCTCTCCCCAGAAGTCCTTTATAATTCTGGTGTGGAGTCTGATACTTCCTGGAGCTTTTGTGTTTGAGTCTCAAACAGAACTCAAGCCGTCTCTGGAAGAACTGCCACCTGCCCCAAACTTCAGATGGGGAAGGAAATCCATGGGGGAGGCTGACTGAGGAGGAGGGAGGCTGGGGAAGAAATGGGACCCTTGTTGGAATTGTTGTTTGGGGAGCAGGGGGAAAGAGATTGCAGGTGCAGATTGCCCGTGGAGGTTGGAGAGACTGCCCTGAGCCCTTCTGTGAAGCCAGGAGGTTTCCACGGCCAGGCATGTGGCTGGCAGGTGGGAGAAACTTTGGGGATCAACGAAGACCCATGAATCATGAGAACCAGGTCAAACAGCCACTTTGGGGAGCAGAAGGAGAAATGGCCACTGGAACCTCACCATGGACGTGGGGGCCAGGCTCTGCCCCTGCTTTCCCAGTTACCCCAGGAGCTCCCCATTCTTGACTCTTGCTCGACCCTAAAAAGGAAGAGAAGCCCACAAAAACCTTCCTGGTAAGGGAGTCTGGAGTGACACTTTTAAAAGGATTTAGACAAATAAGAGAATGGGACGAATTTGTATGCCCCATCCCTATGTTGGGGAGCAAATTGGCACACACACACACACACACACACACACACCCTTATTAGCTTGCTACAGCCAAGACCCCTCATATTCCTATTCTGGTTAATTCCAGTTATCAAACTGAGTCATAATTATTTGTCTCCCTGACTAGACTGAAGGCAGAAACAAAGTATATTTTACTAACAGTGCCTGATTTTCAGTTGCTGAATGATAAATGAATGAATGCATGGAGAGAATGAACCACTGTGTGAAAGCTTGTATTAGTTTCCTACTGCTGCGTAACAAAGTATCACAAACTCAGTGACCGAACACAGTACAGATGTATTTTCTCATGGTTCTGGAGGTCAGATGTCTGACTCGGGTCTCCCTGGGCTGAAATCAAGGTGTCAGAGGGGCTGCGTGACTTTCTGGAGGCTCGGGAGAATCCATTGACTTGCCTTTTGCAGCTTATGGAGACTGCTGGTCTCCACGGCTCACAGCCCCAACTCCATCTTCGAGGCAGCCGTGTCACACCGCTCTGACTCTCCTTCCATCCTCACATCTCCTTCTGACCCTGACCCCAGTCAGGGAAGGTTCTTTGAAGGGCTCATGGGGTTAGGTTGGGCCCATCCAGATAATCATCTCAAAACTTTTAATTGAGTCCCATCTGCAAAGTCCCTTTTGCCATGTGTCTTAGTGGCCTGGGGCTGCTGTACACAAACTGGGTGGCTTAAGATGACAGAACCGTGTTTCCTTGTGGTTTTGAAGGCTGGACATCTGAAACCAAGGTGTCGGCAGGGCCAGGCTCCCTTGGAGGACCCTAGGGTAGGGAAGATTTCTTCTTTGCCTCTTCTGGCTTCTGGTGGTCCCCGCCAATCTTTGGTGCATTGGCTTGAAGCAGCCCAACTCCGGTCCCTGCCTCTGTCCTCTCCTGGCCATCTTTGCTATTTGTCTGTCCATGTTTCATCCTCTTCTTGTAAGGACAGCTGTCAGATTGGATTGGGGGCCACTTAACTTAATTACACCTGCAACAACTCTGTTTCCAGCTAAGGTCACTGGTCGGGTTTGCTAATGCTGCCATTTTGCAAAACACCAGAAATGGATTGGCTTTTATAAAGGGGGTTTATTTGGTTAGAAGTTATAGTCTTAAGGCCGTAAAGTGTCCAAGGTAAGGCATCAAAAATAGGGTACCTTCACTGGAGAAAGGCCATTGGCATCCAGAAAATTTTGTTACCTTAGAAGGCATGTGGCTGGCATCTGCTTGCTCCCAGGTTGTGTTTCAAAATGGTGTTCTCTAAAACATCAGTGTCACTTTCCAATGGCGTCTTCAAAATGTGTCTCTCAGCTGCAGCCTCTCTCCAAAATTTCACTCTTGGTTGCTCTGAGCTCCTGTCTGTGAACTCCTTTATATGACTCCAGTGATCCAATTAACACCTACCCTGAATGGGCGGGATAACACTTCCATGGAAATTACCCAATCAAACATTTCACTCATTGTTGATTGAGTCACATATCCATGGAAACATTCAATCAAAGGATTCCAGTCTAATCAACAGTAATATATCTGCCCCCACAAGATTGCATCAACGAACATGGCATTTTGAGGGACATAATACATCCAAACTGGCACAGTCACCTTCTGAGGTCCTGGGATTTAAGACTTCAACTTTTATTCTGGGGAACACAGTTCCACCCGTGACAGCATGTGAGGTGACACACAGGTGTCAGAGATTAGGGTGTGCCCATCTTTGGGGGCCACTGTTCTGCCTACCATGGCATTAATTTAACAGCAGGGCCAGATTTCCCTTTCCCCCCAGCACAGACTGGTTTCAGAAGAAAACAAGGATTGAAACCCCTGAGGTGGGTCTTCTGGCACAGTGGATCCAGGTGTTGGAAGGATATTATCAGGAACCTTTCTCTCTCCATCTCCCGGTCTTATGTTGGCTTCTGTCTCAGTCACGTTCTCCTTTCTCAGAGGCAAAGCGGCCACGAGCAACTCCAAGTGGAACCCCTGATCTCTGAAATCTCTGTGGAAAGAGAGATTCTGTTTCTCAGCACTTCCAGAAGTTCTAGAATCGCATCTCACTCGACCATGAAGGGTGGGTGAGTCAAGCCCCCATTTCTGACATTAGTGAGGGTAGGAGGATGGAGTGTGCTAACGGGATAGATATGAAATAAATGCCTGGCATGAAGGCTGGAGGCTGAGGCCAACCTTTCCCAAATCCAGGGACTGGGGTGCAGGGCTTATGCCCCTGGAAAAGCAGGTGCCATTGCCAGAAGAAGGTACAAAGATGTATAAAGGAGGGAAAAACCACAGATGGGCACTATCATTATCATGCCCACTTTACAGAAATGGAAACTGAGGCACCACGTGGTTAGTAAAATGCCCTGTATCACATAGGCCAGGTCAGGACTCAAACCCAGATCCCTTCCCTTGCCGGTGGCAGTTCCAGAACTCAGGGAAGGGCCCCCCACACCCTAGGGTCTCCCTCCCACTTTCTCTGGAACCCCAGACTCTCTCAACAGACACACGTCAGTTGCCAGCAACTTCTCCACATCTGAGGATCAGCTGGCTTCGTGTGTCTGCCTGTGCCCTGACATTTGTGACTAAGTCCCTCCTCCCTTGCACAGGCACCTCGAATAAAGGGAGGAAAAAGGCATTCAGGTGGCTACCATCTGCCCCTTTAAAGCCCTCTTCTGTGACTACAGAGTCCCAGTAGGGCCCTTACCATCTTCCAAACAAAGGATGGAGCTTTACTGCAAAGGCTCCAACTCAGCCAAAAAGTCTTTCCAAGGAAAGGGCAGCCAGATGGGGAGACAAAGAGGATGCTTGTAAACGAGACCTGCTTCTGGGAGACACAGAGAAATAGCTGGGAGGAAATGTATGAGCCTGGTGGTATGGTTCCTGGAACTGGAGCCCAAAACCGACAGGGTAAGGGGGGACTCTCCTTGAAAGGTAAAGAAGTCCATTAGGATAAACAAGCAAGAAGCCCACCTCTCTACTGCAAGCAGTGAACCTGTGAAAGCTGTCCCTCTGGGAATGATACAAAATCATTCCAGGAAGAAAGGGGGAAAGAACTAACATTTATCAAGGGCCTACTATGTGCCAAGCATCATGGGATGAGGCTCCTAACCCTCCCAACAACCATTCTGGGCAGGCCTTAGTTTAGACATTTTTTACAAAGGGGGGACACTGAGGTTCAGAGAGGTAAGGCAGCTTGCTCAAGGCCACACGGCTAACAAATGTCAGAGCTGTATTTGAACCCAAGGTCTGTTTGACTCCAAAGTCAGTGTTCCTTCCTTGCAGGCTGCACGTTGGGGTATTAGGAGGAGAGGTGTACATCCTGGTACATTTCTAACCCACTGTTTCTGGAAAGCCCCATCAGAAGCAGAATCCTGGGTTGGATGGACCAGGTGATGTCTAGCAGCCACTTCTCAGGTTCTGAGAAGCACATAAGAGAGAGATTCTAGGAGGAGTGGGGATAGTGGCCAGAGGTCCCTCGAGTCACCTGGCTGGCTCAGAACAGGTGTGCATGATCCATCTTCCAGGTGCACAAAAGGAAGGCAGCATGAGGCAGCAAGCTGGTCAGGCCAGGTGGTGGGTAGCCCCTGCCCAAAGTCTTTAACAGTCCTCTCACCACTACCCCAACTGCCTTCCTCGGTTGCCCCAAACTTTCTAATCCAAGAACTACAGAAGGCCTCCAGGACCCATCTGTTCTGCCAGCATCTGGTTGTTAAGCATTTTTGATAATGGCCCTGCTTAGATGCATAGGCTTTAGATTTTCACCTTGCCCTGGTCCTTAAAAACAATCAAGGTGCAATAATCAGAACACACAAGTATATGGTTTTAGATACCTGTCGTGACTGAATTATGTACCCCAGTATAGGCATGTTCTTCATCGTAATCTGTATTACTGTGAATCCATTGTACAGAGCAACTCTTGAAGATGTTATTTTTTAGTTAAGGGGTGGCCTGACTGGATGAGGATCTTAGTCCATGTAACTGCAGGCCTTATAAAGAGAAGAAACTGGAAGCCACAAGTGGGAGGAGGCCACATGTAGAAGCTGGAAGTCAGTGGGAACTAGAAAAGCAGACAAAAGGAGAGGACATTGCCGTGGGATGTGAGGCAGAGATGCAAGCCAAGGAACCCCAAGGATTGCTTGCAGCCAGCACCAGAATGTAGATTCAGGGAGAAAGCAACCCTGCCGATATCTTGGTTTTGGACTTTTTATGGTCTCAAAACCATGAGCCAATAAATTCCTGTTAAGCCAAATCAGTTAGTGGTATTTGTGATAGCAGATTTGGCAAACTAAAATGTGCTGGTTTGGATGTATTGTGTCCCCCAAAATGCCACATTGGGGGGCATAATACAGTATTGTCGGGGCTGACGTATTAGTGTTGATTAGGTTGGAATCTTTGGATTAGGTTGTTTCCATGGAGATTGACCCATCCAACTGTGGGTGATACCTTTGATTACATTATTTCCATGGAGGTGTGGCCCTGGCAATTCAGCATGGGTCTTGATTAGTTCACTGGAGACCTGTAAAAGCTTACAAACAGAAGGACAGCAGAGCAGCTGCAGCTTAGAGAGACATTTTGAAGACGGCCGTTGAAGGCTGATGCTGACATTTTGGAGAATGCCATTTTGAAACAAAACCTGGGAGCAAGCAGACGTCAGCCGTGTGCCTTCCCAGCTAACAGGTTTTCCAAACTTCACTGGCCTTCCTTCAGTGAAGGTATATTTGTGTTGATGCCTTAATTTGGACATTTTCATGGCCTTTAGACTGTAGCTTTGTAACCAAATAAACTTCCTTATAAAAGCCAATCCATTTCTGGTATTTTGCATAACAGCAGCATTAGCAAACCAGAACATAAGACAATCCCCTTGCTCAGACAAGTAAAAAATGGTTTCTCACTGCCTTTTATGTGAACTCACAAAAGCCCTGGGCAGTGGATATTTTGACCCCATAATCGATTGCTGCTGGGAACCTTTGGCCAGGGATTGTATCCCACCAGAGCCGTCCCACAGGCAATGACTGATGGACAAGGGGGTGCCAGAAGCTGGTCTTCTCATTTCAAGGCAAGAAAGAACTTTGTGATGCCATTAATTCTACAGCCCCCAGTGGATCGAGCCAAGACGAGATGTTACTTGAAGCCACATCCTTTCTCAGCAATCCTCCCTTCCTGTCCTGCTTCCCTGGTCCCCTGACAGGTGTTTCCTGAAGGGCCCTGCTCCCGTCAATCACGTGCGCCAAACCCCTGCCTCCTTCTAGGAAACCCAGCCTTAGTCACCATGCCCCATCTTACAGAAGAGGAAACTGAGGCTTGGTCTGTCCCCATGGTTTCAGCCCTTTCTGTTCCCTCAACCTGCCTGGACAGAATGGACAGCAGATGGATCAGGAGAGGAAACCCCATATCCCCACAGGGATGGGCAGCATTTGTTCCCCTAGGTGCATGTCTGGCCTCCCTGGGCAGAGCAGTCTCTTCCTGCCTTCCCAGTCTCCTTTCCCACACTGAGTCATCGCCTGTGCTGAGTGCTGAGAAATGTGGAGCAGGGACTGGGCAGGCGGCTGACACTTGAAATGAGATTTCTCGGAAGCGTCAGTCCCACTCTGCTTAGGAAAGCAGGCGCTGTGGGGGAGGCTCTCTCCCAGTTCTCTTCTCTCCAGGCTGGAGAGAGGCAGGTCCAGGGGCTTATCTGCCTCCAGCTGAGCCTCTCCTCAGGGACACACTTTCCAAGCTGTTTCAGGAGGGATGAGACAGATGATAAAGCCCAGAAGCTCGAGTCCTGCGCCAACCCAGCCACCAAAGCAGCTCAGCAGGGAAACCGGAGCCACAGATAATGTCCCTGGAGGATGCGGTGAGGACTGAACCAGATACCCCCCATGGCTCCCATGGCCCTGGAACATCATAGTCAAACTCTTTAGCCCTGAATTCCCTCCTGGCTCTTCTGGATTGCCACTCACCTTTTAATTATTTTTTAAGTGGAGGCAAAATTTGCATATGCTGAAATGTATGGATCTTAGATGTACAAATAGATTTATTTTGATAAACGTAAACACCTGTGCAATCAACACCTTCTCAAGGTATAGAACATTTCCATCACCCCAGAAAGTTTTTTTGTGTTCCTCTCCAATTAACCCCGCAGCAATCACTATTCTGATTTCTATCGCCATGAATTAGATGTACCTGTTCTTGAACATCCTATAAATGAAATCATACAATTTGTGCTTTTTGGGGTCTGGTTTCTTTCACTCTTGTCTGTGAAATTCATCCATGTTGAGCAGCTAGTGGTACTTCATTTCTTATTACTAAATGATTTTCCATGATATGAAAACAACTTTGTTTATTCGTCCTTCTGCTGATGGATGCTTTTGTTCCTTCCAGTGTTTGACTTTAATGAATAAAGCTATTATGAACATTTTTGACCATGTCTTTTTGCAGACATGTTTTCATTGCTCTTGGATTAATCACCAGGAGTGGAATTGGCGGGATTTAGGGTTTGTTTAACTTTATAAGAAACTAGCAAGCTGTCCTCCAAAGTGGTTGTACCGTTTTATACTCCCACTAGCAATGTTTGAACGTATGAGCTGTGTCATACCCTCACAAACATGTGGCTTTTCAGTGCTTTTAATTTTAGAAGTGATATCTTCTTGACAGTTTAGGAAGCTGAGCAATTTCTCATGTGCTTGTTGGTCATTGTTATATGTTATTCTGTGATGTGTCTGTTCAATTCTTATGCCCATTTAAAAATAGTTTTTACTATTTATTTTTGTTACATTTTCTGTTAACTATTTTTTGTTTTATAAATAGATGAATATTCTATAAATCATCCTTTCTTAAAGAGGCATAATTAGAAAGTAACTCGTTTGTGTTAAGGTATGCAGACTACCATTCCAAGATGTACAGTTATTGGAAGATGAAACCTCCTGGAAATCTCTGGCAGTGAGGTTGGAGGTCATGTTGCACTGTTGTTTGGTACTATTATATCTTTTTAAAATTCAACTTTATTGAGATACAGTCACATACCATACAATCATCCAAAGTGCACAATAGTTCACAGGTATTTTTATATCTTAACTCTTGATGGAGAATACTTGATGTCACCTGCACTTCCTTCTGCCTCATTGGTTGAATGTATTAATATTAGGTAATCAAATTTATAAAAGTTGAATCACTCAAATTCTATTGAAATGATTTAATTAAGCCATTGGCTGCCTATCTAGCAGCGTCCATTTCTCCCCTCCTTCCCAATTCTTACTTAGTCAGAATCCACCCCTTCACCACCTAACCAAGTGCCACAAGGAAAGCTGACATCACCTCCCTATGCAGGCTGGGTCTCAGTGGTTTTAAAGTAATCCTATTCCTGCTTCCAGTGATTGGTTTAGGATGAGCATGTGAGCAGTTCTGGCCATGATATATATGTGAGGGCATGTCTGCTGGAGGCTTTCTGGAAAAATTTCCTCTCTTCGTAAGAGAAAACTGCAGAAAAAGCAGTGCTCGATGGATTTGCCTATTCTGGACATTTCATGTAAGTGGAATCATACAATATGTAGTATTTTGTGTTTGGCTTCTTTAACTTAGCATGTTTTGTAGATCCATCCATGCTGTAGCATGTATCAGAACTTCATTCCTTTTTAACAGCTATGTAATGTTCCATTGTGTGAATAGACCACATTTTGTTTATCCATTTTATCCATGGATGGGTGTTTGTGTTATTTCCACCTTTTGGCTATTGTAACTAATGTTGCTATGAACATTGGTTTACATATATTTGCTTGAGTCCTTGTTTTCAATCCTTTTGTGTGTTTATCCCCAGGGAAAAGGCTTTGGCTCAAGTTAAATAAAGACAGCTTTGCAAATGGGGTCTTCCAGGAACCACCAGAAAAGTCAAATAATAATAATTCTCTTGGAATGAAGCATTGAAGGAGCCCCAAATCCATTCTTACCCCTCCAGATGCTGCCAGGCTATTGGTTTTCACCATTTGCAGGCTGTTGTTTTTCAAGGCTACCATGGAGCCAGGCATAAGGGAGGGTGGGAATAGGGAAAGTTAAAACTCCATGAAGCATGCTGTTCTTACCAAAAATTCAGTCATTTTTCTTGAATGATATCTGGATTGCTGCAAGGCTTTCATTCATTTCCAGAGTTTTGAAAAGGCTGATTTGACAACCTTCCGCATTTTCTGTTAGCTTTTATGGAGGTGAGAATTTGGGGAGGTTCTTATTTCGCCATTTTGCTGGCATCATTTTTTGCCTGTTTTAAATTGGCTTGCTTGCCATTTTATTATTGAATTGTAAGATTTCTTAATATATTCTGGATACAAGTACTTTGTCAGATATATGTATTGCAAATATTTGTCTCCCAATCTTCAGTTTTGCCTTTTCATTTAAAAATGGTGCATTTCATTGAGACACTTTTAATTTTAAGAAAGTTCGTTTTTAAAATGTTTTCCTCCAATGGTTAGTGCTTTCTATGTCCTGCCCAAGAAAATTTTACCTATGCCAAGATTGTAAGTACATTTTCCTATGTTTTCCTACAGTAGCTTTGTAGTTTTAGGTTTTACATTTAAGTTGGTAAGCCATCTCAAAATAATTTTTCTGTATGGTGTAAGAGATTGAAGTTCAATTTTCCCATAAGATTATCCAGTTCCAGTTCTATTTTTTTGAAAGAGCGTCCTCTTCCCCATTGAAATACCTTGGCATCTTTTGGCATAAATCAATTGTCTATATGTGTCGTATGTCTATTTTTGGTCTGTCCAGTCCATTCGACTGGTATATATTTCTATCATTGCACCAACACAAAACTGTCTCAATTACTGAAGCCTTATAGCAAATCTAGAAATCAAATAGAGAGTCCTCTGATTTTATTCTTCGTTTTCAAGATTAAATTGTCCTATTTCATAGCGTTCGTATTTCATATAAATTTTAGAATTAACATGTCAATTTTTACCAAAACATAGTGTAGAAATTTTGATTGGGTTTGCTTGGAATGAGTAGATCATTTTGGTAGAATAGGCATTTTAATACTATTGAATCTTCCAATTCATGAACATGGTATATCTTTTTAATGATTTATGTCTTCTTTGTTTTATTCTCAGAAATGTTTTATGATTTTCAAGCTAAAGTTTTTGCAAATCTCCCATTAAATTTATTTCTAAATATTTTATGCTTTTTGATGCTACTATAAATTATATTACTTCTAAATTTCATTGTCTATTTTTTCTGCTAACATAGAAGTATGATTAATTTGTATACATTGATCTTGTATTCTGCAAACTTTCTAACAGTTTTCAGTAGATTTTTAAGGATTTTCTTCATAAAAAATCATTTTGCCTGTAAATAAACATGGTCTGACCTCTTCCTTTCCAATCTTTATGGCTTTTATTGCCTTATTACACTAGCTAGGACCTCAGTAAAATGTTAAATACAAGAAGTAAGAGTAAACATACTTGCCTTGTTTTTGATCTCCAGATAAAGTGTTCAATATTTCAGCATTAAGTGTAATGTCAGCTGTATATTTTTCATAGATATCCCATTGAGGAAATACCTATCTATTCCAGGTTTGCTGCAAGATTTTTAAACATGAATAAATATTGAATTTTGTTATTGCTTTTTCTGAATCTATTGTAATAATTATATGGTTTTCCCCTTTATTCTGTTAATGCATGAATTACACCTATTTGATTTTTAAAGACTAAATCAACTTGCACCCCTGGTATTAACCCCAGTACACAAGAGGATGCACTATTCTTTTTATATATTGCTGGATCGCACCTGTTAATATTTTTGATGGTGTTATGACTATGTTTATGATAGATATTGACCTGAAATTTTCTTCTCTTAAAATGTCTTTGTCAGATTCTGGTGTCAGGGTTATACTGCTACATAAACAATATAAGAAGTGTTCCCTCCTCCTCTAATTTCTGAAGGAGTTTGTATAAAATTGCTGTTATTTCTTGTTTTAAACAATTGATGTAATTCACCATAATTCACCGCTGTAAACATTTGCACTTGGGGGTTTTCTTTGTGGGAAGTTTTTAAAATTATGAATTCAATTTCTTTTACAGGCTGTTCAGATTTTCTGTTTCTTCTTGTGATAATTTTTTTAACATTTTTTATTGTGAAATATAACATATACACAGAAAACTGATAACTTTCAAAGTACAATTTAACAAGTAGTTATACAGAAAATTTCAAAGAATGTTATGGGTTACAGTTCCACAATTTCACTTATTTCCTTCTAGTTGTTCTAATACCCAGGAGACTAAAAAAAATTTATATAAAGTTGCAGTATTCATAATTCTTTGTTAAATCCTCTCTTGTCTGTTGCTACTCCTCCCTTCCATTTGATCACTGTCTCAGTTTTCAGGGATATCTGGATAGTGAGCACAATCAGTGGCTTGTAGTATAATCACAAAGTTGTGCACTCATCACCATAATCAATTTTAGAACATTTCATTATTCTAAAAAGAAAAACCCCATACCCCTTAGCAGTCACCTCTCAATCCCTCTATCCTTCCCCAGCCCCACATAACCACTCATCTAACTCTGTCTCTATATATTTATTTATATTTACATTTTATATAAACGGAATTATATAATATGTAGTTTTTGTGTCTGGTTTCTTTCACTTAACATAATGATTTTTTTTAATTATTTTTTTTTTAGTTAGAGAAATTGAAGGTTTACAGAAAAGTCATGTAAAAAATACAACGTTCCCATATACTCCCTATTGTTGGCACTTTGCATTAGTGTGGTACCTTTATTAAAATTGATGAAGGAATATGAAAATATTATTGTTAAATATAGTCCATAGTATACATTAGGTATATTTTTCCTGTATACCCCCTATTATTAACACCTTGTATTAGTGTTGTACATTTGTTATAATTCATAAAAGAATATTTTTGTATTTGTACTATTAACCAGAGTCCATCATCCGCAACAGGATTTACCATGTTATACAGTCCCATGTTTTAACTTCTGACTTGCTGCTGGTAAAATACATGATGCTAAAACTTCCCCTTTCAAACACATTTACAAACATAATTCAACGCTGTTAATTACACTCACAATAATGTGCTACCATCACCACTATCTGTTTGCAAATATTTGCAATCAACCCAAATAGAAATACTGCACAAATTAAACATAAGGTGCCCATTCTCTAACCCCCTTTCTATCCCCTGATAACCTATATTCTAGATTCTAACTCTATGAGTTTGCTTATTATAATTAGTTCATATCAATGAGATCATACAATATTTGTCCTTTTGCGTCTGACTGACTTCACTCAACAAAATTTCCTCAAGGTTCATCTCTGTTGTTACATGCACCAGGACTTCATTGCTTCTTACAGCTGAATAATATTCTGCCTTATGTATGTACCACACTTTGTTTCTCCATTCATTGGTTGATGGACACTTGAGTTGCTTACATCTTTTAGTAATTGTAAATAATGCCCCTATGAACACTGGTGTGCAAATGTCTGTTCACATCCCTGCTTTCAGTTGTTCTGGGTATATACCTAGTAGCGGGATTGCCAGATCATATGGCTATTCTATACTTAGCATCCTGAGGAACTGCCAAACTATCTTTTACAGCAACTGCATGATTTTACCTGCAGACAATGTTATGTGCATCAGGACTTCATTCCTTCTTATAGATGAATAATACTTTATCATATGTGTGTACCACATTTTGTTTACCTGTAGACAATGAGTGTTTCCATTTCTCCATATCCTTTCCAACACTTGTAGTTTTCTGTTTGTTTAACAGTGGCTATTCTAGTGGCTGTGAAATACTATCTCATTGTGGTTTTGATTTTCATTTCCCTAATAATGAGTGATTTTGAGCATCTTTTCATGTGCTTTTTAGCCATTTCTGTTTCCTCTTTGGAAAAATATCTATTCAAATCTTTTGCACATTTTTAAATTGGATTGTTTGTATTTTTATTGTTGAGTTGTAGGATTTCTTCATATGTTCTGAATATTAAACCCTTATTGGATATATGGTTTCCATATATTTTCTCCCGTTGAGGGGGTTGCCTTTTCACTTTCCTCGACAAAGTCCTTTGAAGCACAAAAGTTTTTAATTTATCTGTGTTTTCTTTTGTTGCTTGTGCTTTGTGTGTAAAGTCTAAGAAACCATTGCCTACCACAAGATCTTGAACATGCTTCCCTACATTTTTTTTCTAGGGGTTTTATGATCCTGGTTCTTGTATTTAGGTCTTTGATTGATTTTGAGTTAATTTTTTAGTAAGGTGTATGGTAGGGGTCCTCTTTCATTCTTTTGGATATGGATATCCAATTCTCCCAGCACCATTTGTTGAAAAGACTATTCTATCTCAGTTGAGTGGACTTGGAAACCTTGTCAAAAATCAACTGGCCTTAGATATGAGGTTCTATCTCTGAACACTCACTTCTATTCCATTGGTCAATATATCTTTCTTTATGCCAGTACCATGCTGTTTTGACTACTGTAGCTTTGTAATATGCTTTAAAGTCAGGAAGTATGGGTCCTCCAACTTCATTCTTCTTTTTCAAGATGTTTTTGGCTATTTGGGGCCCCTTACCTTTCCAAATAAATTTTATAGTTAGCTACCCCATTTCTGCAAAGTAGACTGCTGGAATTTTGGTTGGAATTTTGTTGAATCTGTAAATCAATTTGTGTAAAACTGACATATTAACTACATTTAAATCTTCCAGTCCATGAACATAGAATGTCTTTCCATTCATTTGGGTCTTCACTGATTTCTTTCAGCAATGTTTTATACTTTCCTGAGTACAATTCCTTTACATCCTTGGTTAAATTTATTCCTAGATATTTCATTTTTTAAATTGCTATTGTAAATGGAATTTTTTTCTTGATTTTCTTTTCAGATTGCTCATTACTAATATATAGAAACTACTGATTTTTGCATGTTGATCTTGTATGCTGCCACTTTGCTGAACTCATTTATTAGCTCTAGTAGCTTTGTTGTAGACTTTTTGGGACTTTCTAAATATAAGATCATGTCATCTGCAAATAGTGAAAGTTTTACTTCTTCATTTCCAATGGGGATGCATTTCTTTTTCTTGCCTAATTGCCCTAGCTAGAATTTCTAGCACAACATTGAATTTCAGTGCTGACAGTGGATATCCTTGTCTTATTGCAGATATTAGAGGGAAAGTTTTCAATCTTTCACCATTGAGTACAATGTTAGCTGTGGAATTTTCACATATGCTCTTTATCATGTTGAGGAAATTTCCTTCAATTCCTATCTTTTGAAGTGTTTTCATCAAGAAAGGATGCTGGATTTTCTCAGACACCTTTTCTGCATCAATCAAGATGATCATGTGGTTTTTCCCCTTCAATGTGTTAATGTGGTGTATTACGTTAACTGACGTTCTTGTCTTGAACCATTCTTGCATACCTGAGATAAAACCCTCTTAGTCGTTGTGTATAATTCTTTTGATGTGTTGTTGAATTTGATTTGCAAGTATTTTGTTGTCGAATTTTTGTGTCTATATTTATTGGAGAAGTTGGTCTATAATTTTTCTTTCTTGTGGTATCTTTATCTGGCTTTGGTATTAGAGTGATGTTGGCTTCATGAGTTAGGTAGTGTTCCCTCCTCTTCAATTTCTTTTTGAAGAGTTGGAGAAGGATTGGTATTAGTTCTTCTTGGAATGACTGGTAGAATTCACCTGAGGAGGCAACTGGTCATGGGCTTTTCTTTGTTAAGAGGTTTTTGATGAATGAGTCAATCCCTTCACATTTAAAGTAAAGGGATTATTTTATCTAATCTGTTGTTTCTTTTTGTTTGCCTTTATAGTTTTGTTTTTTTTTTTTTTTTAAACACTCCTTTCATTGCCTCTAGCTGCTTTTGCCTGGAGGACAAATTCTGGGAGGAGGGTCACCCCAGAGAGGACTTTCCTAAGTCAGTATTTCCCAGCCAAAACAGGGCTGGGGACCTGTGAAGGGGGTGCAGACCAGCTCCAAAGAGCCCTGAGGAGAGGATCAGGAAAGAAGACAAAAGCCTTTTTTTTTCTTTTTTTTTTTTTTTGACAAAAACCTTTTTGATGAGTCCCTGAAGCTGCGCTTTCCTGGCCTGCCCAGCACATGGTACCTTGAGCAAACTGTTCCCTGCACTGTGTCTTTAAACCTCCACCAGCTTTGCCCCTGTCAGGGGCAAGGTTGAAATAATAGCCGTGGCCATCCCTGTCTGGGGCAGGCTAAAACAGCAGCTCAGAGCCAGGACCCAGCAATCCAAATTCACTGATCAAAACCCATGATCAGTGCTTGGCTGTTGCCCTGCCCCACCCCGCCCATCCCCGTTCCATGTCCCTTTCCATCTACAGCAGTCAGCCAGGGACTGATCCCAAGTTGGTTCACCTCGAGAGTGGAGAAAGGGTGCTGGCAGCTGCCATGAAGTGATTTATTCACTGTTCTTTACCACAGTTCCTCATCTTCTTCACCCTGCTCATCCCTGGAGGCTGTACAGTGCTCCCCTGCCTCCAGAGCCCCCAGAACAGTTGTTTCAGACAGTTCCTGCTTTAACATAGAGTCATCCAATCTAGGAACATAGTGTCTTGCCATTTTAGAACATTGATTTTAAACCTTTTTTTACTTCCTAATACAAACATTTAAAGTTATTTATTTCACTTTAGTTACATTCCATAAATTTTGATATGTTATGTTTTCATTATCAATTAGCTTAAAATATTTTCTTAGTCCCCTTGTGATTTCTCCTTTAATCATGGGTTATTTAGAAATGTTGTTTAATTCTGAGATACGTAGGAATTTTTCTAGTTTTTTCATTTTTATTTATGTCTAACTTAATTCCACTGGTATCAGAGAACATACTCTGCATATTTTTCAATTTTTGAAATTTATTGAGAGTTATTTTATGGCCCAGTTTTTCATTTATCTTTGTGTTCTGGAGGAGGAGTGAGTCCTGGAGCTCCCTCCTCTGCCATCTTCTCCAGGAGTTCCCCCCAAAATTTTAAATTTTGGTACAGTCCTGTTAATTTTTTTCTTTCATTGATTATGCTTTTTGTGACTTCTTTTTCCTAACCCCAAACTGCAATCATTTTCATCTCATGTTTTCTTCTATAAATTTTATGATTTATGTTTTCTATTTAGGTCTCTTATCCATTAGAGTTAATTTTTTAAGTGAAGCTTCAATTTTTTAGCGCATGGATATCCAGTTGAAAAAATCTAGCCTTTCTCCATTGCACCTTTGTGCAATTTGCACACCTTTGCAACATTGTGAAAATCAATTGACCGTATTTGTGTAGTTCCATTTCTGGACTCTTTATTCTCTTTCATTTGTCTATATGTCTATCCTTTTGAAATAGTACCACACCATCTTAATTACTGTATCTTTATAGCAAATCTTGAAGTTAGGTAGTGTGAGTAGTCCAACTTTATTCTTTTTCAAAATTATTTTGACTGTTCTAATTTCTTTTCCTTTCCACATAACTTTTCCTAATGCAATTTTATTGAGATATACTCACACACCATATAATCCATCCAAAGTATACAATCACAGTATCGTCATATAGTTGTGCTTCATCGACACAATTAATTTTCAAACATTTTTATTACTCCAAAATAAAGGAAAAAATATTTTTAAAAAATGAAAAAAGAGATTAAAAAGAACACCCAAACCATCCCATACCTCTTATCACCCCCTATTATTTATATATTTTTGTCATTATTTTATTAATCATCTGCCCATACACTTGTTAAAGAGAACACCAGTTACCAGGCTTTCATGATCAGACAGTCACACAATAAAATCTATATAGTTATACAGTTACAATCAAGAATCAAGTCTACTGGATTACCGTTCAACAGATTTAGATTTTTCCTTCCAGCTATTCTAATACACTAGAAATTAAAAAGGAATATCTATATAATGCATAAGAATAACCTCCAGAATGACCTCTCAACTCTATTTGAGCTCTCTCAGCCACTGAAGCTTTATTTTGTTTCATTTCTTTTCCCCCTTTTGGTCAAGATGGCAATCAAGGGCCAGGCTGATCTCTGGGAGTCATGTCCCACATCGGGGGAGGGTAGTGAGTTTATTTGCTGAGTTGGCTGACAGAGAGAGGCCACATCTGAGAAACAAAAGAGGTTCTCTGGGGGGGGATTTTAAGCATGAAATTTTAAGCATAAGAGAGGCTTAGCTTCTCTTTCACAGGAATAAGTTTTATAAGGTAAGCCCCAAGATCAAGGGCTTGATTTATTTAATTGGGATTCCTAATGTTTGTGGGAATATGAGGAATTCCCCAGGTGAGTAAGTTTAATATTTCCACATTTTTCCCCAGTCACTCAAGGGGACAATGCACATGCTTTATTATTTTCTGCCCAGAATACTCTGGGGTGCATCGGGGTATCATATTAACCTGTACAGAGTAACAAGATCTCATTCTCCATTCTAGGTTCCTTGCAACCATGTTGTTTAAATAAACTGAACATGTGGGTTATATCAGAAAGCGTGCTACAGAGAATAAAATTCTGTACCAAATGAAGATCTCTTAAATAACAGTGAAAACTCAGGAATAGAAGTGACTGCTATAAGAGCTTACAATTACGCACCTTTCCAACAAGCCTCTTTGAACACTCCATAGTCCTGCATTGTCGATTGCCCAATCTCTGTCCACATTCTATCCCCTTACCTTTGCTTTCGAATTCAATTCTTCGCATTTGCTCATTATGTAATTATATATTAGCAAAACCTTACAATATTTGTCCACATAACTTTTGTTGTGAACTTGTCACTATCTACAAAAAAAAAAAAAAAAAAAAAAAAAAAAAAATCCTCCTGGTATTTAATTGGAATTGCATGGAATCTATAGATAAATTTTGGGGAAATTGACATCTTGACTTAGAGTCATCCAATCTATGAACATAGTGTCTTGCCATTTTAGAACATTCATTTTAAACCTTTTTTAGTTCCTAATATAAATGTTTAAAGTTATTTATTTCACTTTAGTTACATTCCATAAATTTTGATATGTTATATTTTCATTGCCAATTAGTTCAAAATATTTTCATAGTCCCCTTGTGATTTCTCCTTTAATCATGGGTTATTTAGAAGTGTTGTTCAATTCTGAGATATGTAGGAATTTTTCTAGTTTTTTCATTGTTATTTACATCAAACTTAATTCCACTGGTATCAGAGAACATACTCTTTATATTTTTCAGTCTTTTGAAATTTATTGAGAGTTATTTTATGGCCCAGTTTATCATTTATTTTTGTGAGTGTTCTGTGCACCTCTAAGAAATGGATATTCTGCAGTTATTTGGTGTACAAGTAAGCCTTATTTTATAAACTGAAAGTTTTTGGCAGCTTTGTGTTAAGCAAGTCTATCTGTGCCATTTTTTCCAGCAGGGTGTGCTCAGCTCGTATCTCTGTGTCACCTTTTGGTAATTCTCACAATATTTAAATGTTTTCATTATTATTATATCTGTTATAGTTATTTGTGACCAGTGATCTTTGATGTTACTATTCTAATTGTTTTGGGGTGCCATGAGGCATGCTATATAAGAGGGTGAATTTAATTGATAAATGTGTGTGTTCTGACCGTTCTATAGACTAGCTATTCCCATCTCTCTCCCTCTCCTTGGGCCTCCCTATTCCCTGACACATGACCACATTGAAATTAGGCCAACTGATAACTGTGCAATGGCTCCTAAGTATGCAAGTGAAAGAAGGGTTGCACATCTCTCACTTTATATCGAAAACTAGAAATGATTAAGCTTAGTGAGGAAGGCGTGTTGAAGGCCAAGAGAGGCCAAAACAGTTAGCCAAGTTGTGCATGCAAAGGAACAGTTCTTGATGGAAATGGGAAGTGCTACTCCAGTGAACACATGAACAATAAGAAAGAGAAATAGCCTTATTGCTGATATGGAGAAAATTTTAGTAGTCTAGATAAATCAAACCAGCCACAACATTCCCTTAAGCCAAAGCCTAATACAGAGCAATAGGTGAAGAAGCTGCAGAAGAAAAGTTTGAAGCTAGCAGAGGTTGGTTCATTAGGTTTAAGGAAAGAAGCCAACTCCATAAGATAAGGGTACAATGTGGAGCAGCAAGTGCTGATGCAGAAGCTGCAGCAAGTTATCCAAAAGACCTAGCTAAGACAACTGTGAAGGTAGCTATACTAAACAACAGATTTTCAGTGTAGACAAAACAGCTTTATACAATGTTGGAAAAAAATTTCCATCTAGGACTTTCATAACTAGAGAAGAGAAGTCGGTGCCTGGCTTCAAAGCTTCAAAGGACAGGCTGACTCTTGTTAGGGGCTAATGTAGGTGGTGACTAAGTTGAAGCCAATGCTCATCTACCACTCTGAAAATCTTTGGGCACTTAAGAATTATGCTAAATCAACTCTATCTGTGCTCTAGAAATGGAATAACAAAGCCTGGATGACTAAGCACATCTGTTTACAACATGGTTTAAGCCCATGGTTAAGAACTGCTGCTCAGAACAAAATATTCCTTGCAAAATATTACTGCTCATTGACAATGCACCTGGTAACCCAAGAGCTCTGATGGAGATGCACAATGAGATGAATGTTGTTTTCATGCCTGCTAACACAATACCCATTCTGCAGATGAAGGAGTCATTTTGACTTTCAAATACTATTATGAAAGTCATAGCTGCCATATGATACCTCTGATGGATCTGGGCAGAGTCAATTGAAAACCTTCTGGAAAGCATTCACCATTCTAGATAACATTAAGAACATTCATGATTCATGGGAGGAGGTCAAAATATCAGCATTCACAGGAGTTTGGAAGAAGTTAATTCCACCCCTCATGGATGGCTTTGAGGGGTTCAAGACTTCAGTGGAGGAAGTAACTGCAGATTTGGTAGAAATAGCAAGAGAACTAGAATTAGAAATGGATCCTGAAGCTGTGACTGAATTTCTGCAATCTCATGATAAGACTTGAAAGGGTGAGGAGTTGCTTCTTATGGATGAGCAAAGATAGTTTCTTGAAATGGAATCTATCCTTGGTGAAGATGCTGTGAAAATTGTTGAAATTACAACAAAGGATTTAGAATATGACATAAAGTTAGTAGATAAAGCAGTGGAAGAGTTTAAGAGGATTGACTCCTATTCTGAAAGAAGTTCTAACATGGGTAAAATGCTATAAACAGCATCACATGCTACAGAGAAATCTTTCATGTTAGGAAGAGACCATCAGTGCAGCAAGCTTCATTGTTATCTTATTTTAAGAAATTTCCACAGCCAGCTGACCTTCAGCAGCCATCACCCAACCATCATCAGCAGCCATCGACATCAAGGCATGACTCCCCACCAGCAAAAAGATTATGACTTGCTAAAGGGTTAGATGTCAGTTACCATTTTTAGCAATAAAGTATTTTTTAATTAAGGTATGTACACTGTTTAAGGTATAATGCTAATGTGCATTTAATAGATTACAATATAGTGTAATCGTAACTTTTAAATGCAGTGGGAAACCAAAAAAAAAATTTGTTTGACTCACTTTATTGTGATATTTGCTTTATTGCTGTGGTCTGGAATTGAACCTGATATATCTCCAAGGTATGCCTGTGATAAGCTGTTTTAAGGTCTTTGTCTGTTATTTTCAAAATCTGGGTCATCTTGGAATATTTGTGCCTCTTAACTGCTTTTTTTAAATCTTGATTGTGGATCATGCTCTCCTGCTTCTTCATGTGTCTGGTAATTTTTTAGTTTATTCTGGACACTGTTTATAGTGTAGGAATTTTTTATTATGTTTTCTTTCTTTAAAGAGTATTGAGCTTTGTTCTGGCAGAAAGTTAAATTACTGGCATAGCTTCTTGATCCTGTCAGGTTTGATTTTCTTCTTTGTTGTGACTGTTTTTTTTTGTTTTTTCCTGGACTAGAGGATGACCATAGACTTGATCCTTACTCCTAAGCTCTGGCCTTTCTGAAATCGCAGCGACATGTTCAAGGTATTCAGTGAGGTCTGTACACTGTGGCTGGGATGGAACTCCATCATCTCCCGCACCCGCCAGTATCACCATTCAGTTCTTAGCCACAGCTTTAACTCTCTGTTTGGCCTCCTTTTACCTGTACACTCCAGCCCTTGGCCAAAGACCTAGGAGAAACCCCCACGCAGACATCTGATCCCCCTTTAGTCCTCCCCTGCATGACTCCCTCCTCTTTGGTACTCTGCTCCACAAATGTCAACTGCTTCAGGAGCTTAAACTCTCATCTCTGCCACCATCCTGCATGATTATTTGTAAAGTGCTTCTATGCAGAAAGTCAGGGTGAACGTGGGGCTTACTTTGTGTGTTTCCCTTCTTTCAAGGATCACTCCTTCATAGATGAAAGTGAAATTCCCATTGTTTTATTTTATTTCACAAACTAAAATGTACAGAGTAAAAAAATTTTAAGTTTACAGAAAGTTACATGGTGAAAAGTAAGTGTCTCCACCACCTTGTCCTTAAATATCCCAGTTTCCCTCTCTAGAGGCAACTGATGTTACCAGCTTCTTAATCTATCCTTTTTGAACTATTCTATATCTGTATATATAGATAGGTTCCTTAAAACTTTTTTTATTAGAGCAGTTGTAGGTTTGCAGAAAAATCATGCAGAGAGTACAGACTTCCCATATGCTCCCTCCACACTCAGTTTTCCCGATTATTAATATTTTGCATTAGTTGTGGTACCTTTGTAACAATTGTATGTACCCTGGAAAAACATGTTCTTAAAGTTAATCTATTCCTGTGAGTGTGAACCCATTGTAAGTAGGACATTTTGATGAGGCTAATTCAGTTAAGGTGTGGCCCAGCCCAATCAGGACGCATCTTAATCCTATTACTGGAGTCCTTGATATGGGAATGAAATTCAGACAAAGGGAGAGAAAGCCAAGGAAGCAAGAAGCTGAAATCAATGAAACCTCAAAGAAAAGGGAGAGAACAGCAGGTGCCGCCATATGCCTGCCCATGTGACAGAGGAGCCAAGGATTGCCTGCAGCTGGTCTTTGGGGAGAAAGCATCGCCTTGATGATGCCTTAATTTGGACATTTCCCTGCCCTCAAAACCATGAGCAAATAAATTCTCATTGTTTAACCTGACCCATTTCATGGTATTTGCTTTGAGCAGCCTAGGAAACTAAAATACTTTAAAATTATTTTAACTATAGTTCATAGTTTACATTAGGGTTCACTCTGTGTTATACAACTATATTCTGGTATCATATATACAACCTAAAATTAATCATTTTACCCACGTTCAAGATTACAATTCACTAGTGTTAAATATACTCAAAATGCTGTGCAACTGTCACCACCATCCATTGCCAAAAGTTTGATAAGTCTCTTTTTAAAAAAAGAAATGGTAATATACCATAAACACTGTATAAGTGCCCCGCCCATTTCTCCTTATACTCTGTTTCCATGCACACTGTTCCTGCTTCCAGGCCAAGCCCCTGAGTTTCTTTCTCTGAGGGCTTCTTCTGGTCACAGCAGTCCACTCAGCCTGCACCACAGCAGGCTTAAAGGCCAGGAAGTTAATGCCTCCTCTAAGAGCCCATCTCTGCCAGTGACTAGCAGGAGTCAGTGTATAAATGCACCAAGTCCCTTTGCCTGTCTATGGGGTTAATTCTGAGGCATATTCTGCATTGTTTCCCAGAGTTCCCCAGAGGGATTGAAGCCCAGTTGCCAAAAGCAGTGATCTCAGCAACTCACCCTTCGTTGGTGTCCTTCTTTTCCCTGTCTCACCTCCCTCTCCTCCACCAGTGCTTCCTGGGATAAACTATTTGCTCTCACATCTTTGTCTCAAGATCCTGGGGGTTGTAACCTAAGGCATTGTATTTTACATCTTGATCTGTTTTGCTTAAACAATACATCTCTTGAGATCATCACATATCAATTCGTGATCTGCCTCATTCTTGGATCCAGCATCCAATACATCTCTGAGATCATTCCTTATCAATTCATATGGATCTGCCTCATTTTTGGATCCAGCATCCAACCGCTTCTCACCATACCCACGCTGCTTCCAGCCACCCTCACCTCTCACCTGCTTTATTAGCATCCCCACAGGTGTCTTGCTTGCATTATTGCCTCTTATTCCCAGTCTATCTTCAACAGAGCAGCCAGAGGGATCCTGCCAACTCCTCCATGCCATTCCTCTGCTCAAAGCCCCCCACCCCACTGGCTCCCCATCACACTCAGAATAAAGGCAAATTCTTTCCATGGCCTTCAAGGCCCTCTGTGGATTGGCTTCATCCTACACTCTCCCTACTCTCTTTGTTCTGGCCACACTGGCCTCCTTGCTGTTTCTGGAACATGCCAGGCATTCTTCTGCCTCAAGCCTTTGCACTTGCATGTGCCTCTGCTTGGGAACCTCTTCCCCCAGGTATCCAGTATCCTCATAACTCCCTCCATCCCTTCCTCCAGGACTTCATTTAGATGCACCTTCTCAGTGAGGTCTCCTTGAGAAACAAGCTAAATGTTCAACACCCCTCCCTCACTATCTTTCTCTTTATTCCATCTCACTAACATACAGTACCCTGGAATACCCTTGTTGCTCTTTGAATTCCTGTTATCTCTTCTCTGGAAAAATCTGAAACAGTCCCATTAAGTGTTATAACATCATCATCATCATCATCATCATCTTCTTCTTCTTCATCTTCTTCTTCATCATCATCATCATCATTATCACCCTGTCCAGACCTGGGCTATGCCCTGGGCACCCCGTGCTGTGGTTATTCCCATGTCTGTCTCCTTCACAAGCCTGGGCTGTTTGAGCTCCATGTCCCCCATGCCTACGACAGGGTCTGAACAGCCAAGAGCTATTTAAGTGTTGCTTAATGAGGCCAGGAGAGTCCCTTCTGGCACAGGTCTGGACCAGGACTCAGAAAGCCAGACTGAAGACTAAGCTGGAAGGAGAAAGCTTTCTTTGAATATTTGGAGTTGACCTGGCTGCCCTCAGCAGAGAGAGAAGAAGGTTCCTATTCCCCAGACTAAAGTTGTGAACACAAACATCAGGACTGCTGGAGGGGCAGGGCAAAGAAGCAGGGCCTGGGACTTGAGGAGAGCTGGGTTTGAATCTAGCTCTGACCCAAAAGTGTGACTTTGGACACATCCCTTCCCTTCCCTGAGCCTCAGTTTCCTTATCTGTAAAATAGGCACAGCAACACTTATCTCAGTAGGCTCAGAGTGCCCACCATGGCCCCTGGCACAAAATGTGTGCTGAATAAATGATAATAATAATGGACAAAGTTTATTAAGCCCTTACCGTGTGCCAAGCTTCACAAATAACCATTTGCAAGCACTACCTCACTTAATCTTCACAATATACTCCATCAGGGAGGTACTGTTTTACGGATAAGGAAACGATGTCTCAGAGAGTTAACGTGATTTTGCCCAAAGACACCCAGCTAATTAGTTAAGAGCAGGCTTGGAAACCCAATCTGTCCGACTGAGAATTTGTATCCTTAGTCACTGCCTTAGTTTGCCAGGGCTGCTATGACAAATACCACACAATAGGTTGATGTGGCAGGAATGTGTTTACTCACCATTTCAGTCTAGAAGTGCAAAATCAAGGTGTCATCAAAGTCATGCTTTCTTCTTGAGTCTGTAGCATTCTGGTGTGACCTGCTGCATTTGCTGGGGCTCCTTGGCTTGCATGTCTGCCTCCCCCACATGGCGATGTCCTGTGGCTGCTTTTCTGATTTCTGCTGACTTCCGGCTTATCTTGGTGGCCTCTTCTCTATAAGGCCCCCAGTAATAGGATTAAGGTCCGCCCCGATTCAGTTGGGCCACCTTAGAAGACTATAGTCACAAATGAGTCCATAGCTTAACTAATACATCTTCAAAGCGTCCTGTTTACAAATGGGTTCACACCCACAAGAATGCAGATTAAGATTAAGAACTTGTTTGTTACTGGGGTACATAGTAGTACACGGCTGCTATACTAAAATATACATGAACAGAGTGCTCCTCGACTTTCCTTCCCCTTCTCCCTTTCCATAGCCATTTTCAGGGGTCCCCTGTCCCCTCCTTCCCCTCAAGGAACAGAGACAGCATTACCTACCGGCCAGAAACCTAATAATTAAAGGCAAATAACCCTATGTTCAAATCCCAGCAGTCTCTTACTATTTGCATGGAATTGAGCAAGTTGCTTACTTGTTCTGAGCCTCAGTTTCTGTATTAGCTTTCTATTCCTGCTGGAATGAATTACCACAATTTAGCAGTTTAAAACAACACAAATTTATTATCTCAAAGTTCTGTAGGTCATAAATCCAGCAGGCTCAGCCTGAAATGAACAAGTCAGCTGCCCTGGGCTTTTATCTGGAGGATCTGGGGGAGATTCTTCTTCCAAGCAGATTCTGGTTGTTGGCAGAATCCAGCTCCTTGAGATTATAGGGCCAAGGCCCCCTATCCCTTGCTGGTTGGCAGCCAGGGCTGGTCTTTGCTCCTACAGGCTGCCTGCATTCCTTCTCATCCTTTCCAAGTGTTCCCTCCAGCAACAGCCTGCTTTCAGTCTCTCCAATTTTTCCTTCTGCTGCATCTCTCTGACTCCAGCCAGAGAATGTTCTTTGCTTTTAAGGGCTCATGCAATTAGATTGGGCTCACCTGGATAATCCAGGGTAATCTCCCTATTTTAAGATCTGAAACCTTAATTACATATGCAAACTCCCTTTGGCCATGTAACATCATGTATTCACAGATTAGAGTGTGGGCATCTTTGGGGAGCCATTCTGCCTGCCAGTTTCCTTTCCTTTGTTCATTCATTCAGCAAATGTTTATTAGCTGTGCAGCAGACACTGTCAGTGCCTTGCCATAGCCCTCACCCTTACCTCTTCAGTGCATGCCCCACCCATCTTCCCACTGCCAGCACCTCATCATCTGGCCTAAGGCTCCAGCTGCCGCAGCCTACATTGCAGAGCCCAAGGAGTTAAGATGGAGTGAAGGGGAATTCCCAACCCCACCCAGGCGCAACCCTCAACTGATGACTGATGAGAATCAGTGAATAAATATGCAGCTCCGTTTCCCCTCAGATGGGGTAATTCCAAAGTGTGTCTACACTGGCTGTGAGAATCCCCCAGCAGGCTTCACAGTGGTGACTTCATTGATAATGCAGTCTTTATTGGTCTCCTTCCCTTCCCTGCCTCAGTCCCTGTTCCCCTAATTTGTGCTGGTATACTTGCCTTGGGATCTGCTTCTGGAGTAACCAAGATAAGCACTTACTAGATGACAGGCATTAATATCTCACTGTTATTATCTCCAGATGAAGAAACTGAGGCATGGAGAGATTAAATAACTTGCTCACACAGCTAGCACCTGGCCGAACCAGGATTCAAACCCAGGCAGCTTGGCTCCAGAATCCCTGCTCTAAACCTAAACCACACTGGCTTTTTCCTGAGCCATAATTTAAGAACAATATTCCCTGTTTCGTAGTGGCACTGTGAGGGTTAAATGAGACAGTGATCATAAAGGGTTATTTGTGATATGGCATACTCAATAAATCACAGCTTAAAACAACAATGACAGTACTACTAAGGCTAATAATAGTAATAGCGCAAACTCAGCTCTGAGGCCAGTGGCAGGGACAGTAGCCTGCCGGCTCAAGGGGGACCAGTCACTCAGCCAGCAGATCCATTATCTAAGAGGAAATCAACAGTCCAGCTAAGTGCAGAGGAAGGTGATAGATGTTGTTATAGCAACAGCTGAGCCTTTTTGTGTCCTCACAGGCGAGTGGGTGGTGGCACAGGGGAGGAAGGACCTCCTGCCAGCACTCAAAGGAAGCTGTCTGGAAGCTCAGTGGGAGAAACTCAAGGGAAACTCCATCCCAGCCAGAGAAGCCCGGTCTCCTTACCGTGTCCTGGCTAGGCCAGCCATGGTTTCGATGCCCTGGGCTGGGATTGGCAGAGATCTGGGAGACTGCTCCCCTGTTGGAACAGAGGGGAACAGAGGAGTCCTCTGAGGCCAGGCAGAGAGGGGCAACTAGAAGACCACAGCACTCAGGCTCTGAGTAACTATAGACAGTAAGCTTTGTGGACCAAAGAGAGCATGTTCCTCACCCTGGGTGGAGTGGATCTTCTGGGATCACCTTCCCAAGCCCAAAGTCTGGCAGCCCTGTCAAGGGACAAGTCTGGCTCTCTTGGACCCCAACCAAAGAGCATGTCTTATGTCTGTTGTCCGAGAAAGAACCTAAGTCACCTCTCTTCTCTCCCTTCCTCCAGCTGGCATGTCCTGATTTATTTCTACATATTGTCTTCCTCCATGACTAGTGAGCTTCCGATCTCTCCATCCATCCAAGCATCCAACCATCTATACATCCATCCTTCTATACATACATACAACCACATATCCATCCATCCAACTACCTAACCAACCAACCATCCATCCATCCATCCGATCATCCATCCATCCAATATCCATCCATCTATCCAACCATCCATCCATCCATACATCTGTCTGTCCATCCATCCATCTGTCCATCCATCCATCCATACAGCCATCTATCCATCCAACTACCTAACCATCTATCCATCCATCCATCCATCCATCCATCCATCCATCCATCCGGGGACTGAGCTGGCCATGTGGAATTCTCCATTAAATAAGAAAGTCATGATCCTCTTGAAGCTCAGGGTCATATGGGAGAGGCCAACAGACAGGCAATGACCATCCAAAGTGGGAAGCCCAAGACATAAGTGGGAGATGAGGGGTTTCAAACTGATGGTCTACGAGATGAATTCATTCCATAGACATATTTTTTGTGGCCTTCAGAGCGTTTTTAAAATAAGCACATTTCAAATAAAATTCCTAATTTTCAGGTTCTTGTAAAATATCAAATCTGGCAACACTGAACTTTCTTTCCCATATGGCAGCAATGACTAGAACCTAAGAGCAGAGCCTCTCAAGATCTCCCCAATACCTGCTGCTCCCTATTTCCCTATACCTGATATGGCCCCTCCAGGCATTTTAATTAGCTTTCCTGGGAGCAGAGTCAGGACTCAACATAGCAAAAGAGACCTGAACCTCAAAGATCTTCTCTAAGAATAGCTCAAGGCTAAGCTATGGTGGAAATCATAAGCCCTCACTCTCTGGATGTCATGCATAGGGATATTATAAGCTAGGAAGGGGTTGGAGTGGGATGTTCATGGAGTACTGTCCTAGGCACAGGCTCTGGGGATGCTCAGGCTGAACCCACCATGGTGGAAGCCTCGGGAACATGAATCTCCACAGCCAATCCTCCAACACGGGTGTCCCAGCTGCCTCTTCAGGGCCACACCTACTTCTGCATCAACCATCTATCCATCCATCCAACTACCTAACCAACCAACCCTCCATCCATCAATCCATCCAATCATCCATCCATCCAATATCCTCCATCTATCCAACCATCCATCCATCTATCCATCCATACATGCATACAGCCATATATCTATCCATTCAACTATTCATCCATCCATCCATATATTGAGATCTACCATGTGCCTGACCCAAAGCCTTCTGAGAGCTCATTTCTCCCCCAAGATAGTTCTGGGTTCTCATAGCACTCTTGGCTTTTCTTATCAGAATTCCAATTAAATAATTAAAGGTGCAATGTGTTGCCAAAGGTCTGTGTTTCAGTTAGTTTTCTTAGGATGCAAGCAACAGAAACAGACTCAAGTTAATATAAGCCCAAGGGAATTTAGTGGATTCTTGTTGGAGGCTTGTAAAGGAATGAAAGCTGGAGAAGCTAGCTGGGACCAAGGCAGAAACCAAAGCAATGACAGAGGGCTGTGGTGCTGGAACTTCAGTGGAATCATAGCAAGAGTAGTCTGGTCAGTATGCCACCACCTGATGAGTAAAATCCAAACACTGATTTCTTTGTCCCTCTGTTTGTGTCTCACATTCCAAGGAGATAAAACCAAGTTTTTCAGTTTGTTAAAGCTGCTGAAATGCAATATATCAGAAATGGATTGGTTTTTTTTTTAACTTCAGTTTTATTGAAATATATTCACATACCATACAGTCTCCATGGTATAAAATCAACTGTTCACAGTACGATCATATAATTGTGCATTCATCACTACAATCTATTTATGAACATTTCCCTTACATCAGAAAGAATCAGAATAAGAATAAAAAATAAAAGTAAAAAAAGAACACCCAAACCATGCCCCCCATCCCATCCTATTTGTCATTTAGTTTTTATCCCCATTTTTCTACTCATCCATCCATACACTAGATAAAGGGAGTGTGATCCACAAGGTTTTCACAATCACACTGTCACCTCTTGTAATCTACATTATTATATAATTGTCTTAAGGAGTCCAGACTACTGGGTTGGAGTTTGGTAGTTTCAGGTATTTACTTCTAGCTATTCCAATACATTAAAACCTAAGAGGTGTTATCTATATAGTGCATAAGAATGTCCACCAGAGTGACCTCTCGACTCCATTTGAAATCTCTCAGCCACTGAAACTATTTTGTCTCCTTTTGCATCCCCCTTTTGGTCAAGAAGATATTCTCAATCCCACGATGCCAGGTCCAGATTCATCCCCGGGAGTCATATCCTGCATTGCCAGGGAGATTTACACCCCTGGGAGTCGGGTCCCACGTAAGGGGGAGGGCAGTGAGTTAACCTGCCAAGGTGGCTCAGTTAGAGAGAGAGAGGGCCACATCTGAGCAACAAAGAGGTACTCAGGGGGAGACTCTTAGGCACAATTATGTGCAAGTTTAGTCTCTCCTTTACAGTAATGAGCTTCATAAGGACAAGTCCCATGATCAAGGGTTCAGCACATCAAACTTCCAGTCCCAGTGTTTGTGACAGCATTAACACCAGTCCGGGTGAGGAAGTCCAACACTCTGCACCTTCCCCCAGCTCCTCGGGGTGGGGTGGAGGGGAGGCTGTAAATATATTTTTTATTCTCTGCCCAAATTACTTTGGTATGTGTCACTATTTCATTCTAACCTATACTAACCTACCGTATCTCACTTCCTATTCAAAGTTCCATGTAATTGTGGTGTTTGAACAAACCTACTGTAGAGTTATACTGTTTAGAAAATATAGATCCTGCACCAAATAGACATCTCTTCCCTTGGTCTCACATGGAAGTTGAAGTTTTAAAACACAGTCAGTTTTGACCTTTACCCTTTGGCCCAGTTTGCCCTAGTCTTAACCAGATCTGCTTCATTCATATCACTAATTGAAGTCTGGGCTCTTTTTCAGCTTTTTTTTTTTTTTTTTAACAATTGCTGTATGCACTAATACTGACATTCATATCTGCCAAGCTCTAACTCTGAGTTTCAGGTGTCTCAGAGATACACATTGTTCCAGAGACCAATCAGGTTATACACTAAGGGATCAGCATCTCAAAGTTTAGAGCTAGACATTACAATTCAGGAATAGAGTTGACTGCTGGAAGAGCTTACAATCTAGGGACTATTACAATAATCATGTCCACATTAGGCTATGTTCTAAGATTCAATTCTGAGTTTACACATTGTAGTTAGTCCATATTGGTGAGGCATTATAGTGTTTGCCTTTATTTCTGGTGTACTTCACTCAAATACTGTGTACAGGATCCATTCACCTCGTGTGTCTCACAGCTTCACTCCTTCTTGTAGTTGCTCAATGTTCCATTGTAAGCATACGCCACAGTTCACCATTCTATCCCTCAGTCTGTGTACCCTTAGGTCATCTCCACCGATTGCAAATCATCATTACTGTTTCCATGAACAACGGTTTGCAAATGTCCATTCATGTCTGTGCTCTCAGATCTTCCAATGACATACCCCAAAATGAGGTTGCAGGACTTTATGGTCCCCACATACTTAACTTTTTGTAGAACTACCACACTGACCTTCAGAAAGGCTACACCATTCTACCTGCTCATCAACAGTAGATAGGTACATCCCTCTCACCATGTTTTCTCCAACAGTTTTACTCCTATATATATTTTTCCTACAATTTTGTAGTTATATTCACATACCATACATTTATCCACAGTGTACAATCAGTTGTTCATGGTATCATCATAAAGTTGTACATTTATCAGCACAATCAGCACTTTAACATACTGATTACTACAAGAAAAATTGTTTGTTTTTTTTAGCAATAATAAAAAAGATAAAAAGGAATATAATATGTCATACAATACAATATAATAGTAAGGACAGAAAATAACACCACTACCAAGAATCCCATATTCCTCCCCTATATCCCCCTCTCATATACACTTAGCATTGACATATTGCCTTTGTTACATTTAATGGAGGTATATTACAATGTTACTGTTGACCATAGACTCCAGTTTGCTTTGATTATGTTTTTTCCCGAATACCATCCCTTGTTCAGCACTGGTTAACATTCATTTGCTCTCCCACATGCAAAAACATTTTTATATTTGTATATCTAGTAACAGTCATTGGCCACTCCAGTTTTTGCTAAGTTATACAGTCCCAGTCTTTATCATCTATCTTTACCTCTGGTGTCATACATTCTCCTGTCCCACCTCTTTCATCTTTACTCACAGACATCTTTGTTTGGTGTACTTACAATACTGTGCTACCATCACACAGTATTATGCTATCTATTTCTGGATCTATACAATCAATCCTAAACATTCTGTAGTCCTTCAGCATCAAATGCCTTGCCCTCTTTCTATCTCCTGGTTGCCTGTGTTGTCAGCTTTTAACTCCCAAAGTTTGTTCATTAATGTCTGTTCATATTAGTGAGACCATACAGAATCTGTCCTTTTGTTTCTGGCTAACTTCCCTCAACATAGTGTCCTCAAGGTTCATCCACATTATTATATGATTTATGTCTTTGTTCTGTCTTACAGCTGCATAATATTCCATCATGTTTATATACCACAGTTTGTTTATCCACTCATCCATTGATGGACATTTGGGCTGTTTCCATCTCTTGGCAATCGTGAATAATGCTGCAGTAAACATTGGTTTACAAATGTCTGTTTGTGTCTTAAGTTTCAGTTCCTCTGAGTATATACCTAGCAATGGAATAGCTGGGTCATATGGCAAATCTATATTTAGCTTCCTGAGGAACCTCCACACTGTCTTCCAGAGTGGTTGCACCATTCTACATTCCCGCCAACAATGAATAAGTGTGCCTCTTTCTCCACATCCTCTCCAGCACTTGTCATTTTCTGTTTTTTGGATAATGGCCATTCTGGTAGGTGTGAGATGATATCTCATTGTGGTTTTGGTTTGCATTTCCTTAATAGCCAGTGAAGTTGAGCATTTTTCATGTTTTTGAGCCATTTGTATTTCCTCTTCAGAAAAATGTCTGTCCATGTCTTTTGCCCATTTTTTAATTGGTTGTCTTTCTGTTATTGAGATGTAGGATTCCTTTATATATTTGGGATATTAAACCCTTATCTGATATGTGGTTTCCAAATATCATCTCCCATTGTGTAGGTTGCCTTTTTACTTTTCTGACAAAGTCCTTTGATGTAGAAAAGTGTTTAATTTTGAGGAGATCCATTTGTCTATTTGTTCTTTGGTTGCTCACACCTTGGGTGTGAGGTCTAAGAAACCACCTCCTATAACAAGATCTTTAAGATATTGCCTTACATTTTATTCTAAGAGTTTTATGGTCTTGGTGCTAATGTTTAGGCCTTTGATCCATTCCAGAAATGGATTGGCTTTTACAATAGGGATTTGTTACTTTACAATTTACAGTTCTTAGGCATCAAATGTTCAACTGAAGGCATCAACAAGATGATACCTGGACTTTGAAGAAAGGCCATAGGCATCTGTCACATGGGAAGGCACATGGCCGGTGTCTGCTGGCTTCAGTGTCTTCCTCTCTCAGCTTCTGTGGATGTGTCCTTGTCCCTCAGCTTCTCTGGGGCTTTTTTCATGACTTCTCTCAGTTTAATCTCTTCTTCTGTATGTGTTTTATCCTCTCATAAAGGACTCCAGTAGGAGGATTAAGACCCACCTTGAATGGGCTGGGTCACATCTCAGTTGAAACAACCTAATCAAAAGATCCCACCCACAGCAGGTCTGCACCCACAGGAATGGGCTAAAAGAACATGGCCTTTCCTGGGGTACACACAGCTTCAAACCAGCACACCAAGTGACTAGTTTATGTTTCAGCCCTTCAGCTAGAGAAAGGAGGGGCCCTGATTTCACTCCTGCCAGCTGTAACACTCACCATATGTCAGGCATCACGGAGGGTGGAGGCAAGTCCTCAGAGGGAAGTTGTCAGGGACGGGAACTGGACTTTTTTGCCTGTGTCTTGTTTTGTGGATTTGACTTGGGAATTGTCCAAATACTTTACACAATTATAAACCAAAACTAAAGTTTAAAAAGTCACCAAGCAACTAAGCAGAAAACATAAAATGAAACAAATAAGCCTTCAATTAAAAAAAAAAAAAAAAAAAGAGTTGGTGGTATAATCACACAGAGAAGAATTATTTAAAAAAAAAAAAAAAAGTAATTTGACTGTCCATTCCCAGTGGGATAGATCTATTTTAAGAGCCCTGAGGACAAACATAATTGCAAAAAAAGGGAAAAGAATGTATTGCATAGCTACCATATGTCATGTCTGGGTGAGATGTTGAGGAAGAGTGATGAACAAGGCAGACAACCCTGCTCTCATGGGCAGTGGTTTTGTGGCTTCCAGTATCCATGTCCCTCTCCAACATCATCCCAACTCCCTTAAATGTTTTTTACAATGGAAAATTTCAAACATATACAAAAGTAAACAGAATAGTACAATAAACACCCATTGTCAGTAACCCAGCATCACCCATTATCAACTTTGTTTCATTTTACCACCCCCTGCTTCTCCCTTCCCATATTATTTTAAAGAAAATTTCAGACTTCATATTTCAGTATGTCTCACTAAAATTTAACGACTTTTTAGAAAAGTATATAACCATGATACTGTTATCACACATAAAACAAATAACAAATCCTTCATATTATTAAATATTGTCAATGATCAGATTTTCAGGTATTTCGTAAAATGCTTTGTCTGTTTCGACCAGATCTAAACAAGGTCCACAAATTGTGATTGGTTGATACATTTCTTGAGACTACTAATTTATGGGTTCCCCCTCAATTACTTTTTCATCCTTAAAAAAAACAAAAACAAACACTGGGTTGATTGTCCTGTAGTTCCCACAGTCTGGATTTTGCTGACTGGATCACCGTGGTGTTGTTTAGCGTGTTCTTCTGTCCTCTGCCTCCCCTGGAAGCTGGCGGTCCCATGTGGCTACTAAACACTTGAAATGTGGCTGGTCCAAATGGGCTGCAAGTAAGAAATACACACCAAATTTCAAAGACTTTGTCTAAAAGAAAAAGAATTAAAATATTGCATTGATCATTTTTCATATTGATTATATACTGAAATAACAATACTTTGGATGTATTGGGTTAAGTAAAATGTATGATTGAAATTAATTTTATCTGTTTCCTTTCACTTTTTCCAATGTGGCTTCTAGAAAATTTAAAATTACATAAAGGACATATGTGACTCCCATTTATATGTATTTCTACTGGATAGTACTGGGTTAGAAGTGTGATCAGATTTAGGTTTAATTTTCTGGCAAGACTCCTTTAGAGATGATGTTGTTTCTCTATCCGGAGAGACACAGAATCCACTGGCCTCTCTCTCGATGATGATTGTGCCCAGTGGATGCCCAATGCCTGGATCCTTTGATAAATTAAGGATAGCACAATTATGATATTCACATTCTGTTATTTCATCTTTCTTTATTAGCTGGAATTCTATAAAGAGAAACTTATTATCTTAGGGAAATAAAGTCACTTCCCCAAGAGGTCCTCCCTGATCTCCCTGTACAAGCTGACCCTATCAAAGTCCTTTTCATTACATTCTTCATCCCCTTCATAGCCCTTTCCAGGATCTGCCATTATCAGTGCATTTGTTTGCTTGTGTATTGATTGGTGGTTTAATCTCCTAGGACACCAAGTGCCCCAGCCTGAGGAGGGAGGTGCCAGGGAAGCATTTGCTGAATGGATGGGGAATTCTGCAGAGGACAAAGCCCCAGACCATACGCAGACTGTGAGTTCTAATCCCAGCTCTGCCATTTGCTGAAGGCCACAGCCTCTGTGGCCCCAGTTTCCTTAAATGGGGTGAGTAGTCTAGTTGCATGAGCACAGTTTCAGCACTGCAATGTTCTCCGTCTGCAAGATTGGCTTCTCATCAGCTCATACCTCTAGACACCTCTCTCCAACTGATGCCAGAGCTGAGCTGGGTCCGGAAGGTAAATGATTAAAGAGACACCCCACAGCTAAGAAATCCAGAAGCTAATTACCCCAGCATGGCTGAATCAAGGGAGGCAAGTCAGTCTGCAGGTGCCATCCGTTCCTAATGGCTCATTCTAATCGCTTCTCTTTCTAAATGCTGTCCTGTTTCTCAAAGCACTTCCAATCAAGCAAAGAACATCCACCAAGCACCTCTGAGCCCTGTCCCCTGGTGCAAAGAGGCCATGAAACAGAAAGCCACCCTGCCATGAGCCAACAAGTGAGCTAGCCAGACAGGATTTAACATTCAGAGAAGAGTAAAAAGGGCAGAGCTGGGCAGGGGAAGGACATTTGCTGCACCTGCCTCTCAAAGTTGTTGCAAATTTTCAGATAAGTAATGGATGTGAAATCCACTCTGCCTTGTGTATCCTAAATGCTCACAACTAGAATAGGTCCCTCACAATTTTGTAGGTTCATCTTGGTGGAGGATATTACCCCCATGTGGCCCTTTGGGAGACTGAGGATCAGGTCTGACTCACCTAAGCTTATATCACTAGTGGGTGGCAGAGAACAAAAACCAACTCACGCTGATTGATTTGTCCACTCAAAAAGCATTGATTGAGCACCTGCTGTGTGCTGGACAGAATGACAGCCCTCAAGGATACATAGGTGTCTTAGATTAGGTTCCAGGGAAGCAGAGCCTGGGTCGAAGATTCTTTTGCATGTGTGTGGGTTCGGGAACTAAGGGAGGCTGTGGTATCTGCTGAAGCCTGTTTTCAGCCTGGCCTGCAGGGGTGCACCACTGAGTTGATCCCACCTTAAGGCAAGGGGCCTGGATTTTGTATCCTATGTCAGCCAGTCTTTGGCCCAGTGAGGAAGGCTTAATCTCCCAAAGTGGCTCCCATTTGGCTGAGGACAATTCTCCAGAAACCTGAGAGGGACACTGTTGCAGTTTGCTAAAGCTGCCATTAAACAAAATACCAGACATGGATTGGCTTTTATAAAGGGGATTTATTAGGCTATAAATTTATAGTTCTAAGGCCATAAAGATATCCAAACTAAGACATCAACAAGAGGATACTTTCACTGAAGAAGTGCCGATGGCATCTTCTGTCAGCTGGGAAGGCAAGAGGCTGGTGTTTGCTGGTCCTTTGCTCCCAGGTTGTGTTTCAAAATGGCTTTCTCCAAAACGTCTCTGGGCTTCTGTCTTTGCTCCTCTCTGTCAGCTCCTCTGCGTCCTTGCTTCTTTCTCCCAGGGTGTTTCTCTCTAAGCATCTGGGGGTCCTCTCTTAGCTTCTCTGGGGCAAACTCTGGCCTTCATCTTTTAGTTTAGCATCTCCAAGCGTCTGGGTGTGTGTAATGCTTGAGCTCTTTTAAGTACTCAAGTGAACCAATCAAGACCCACCTGGAATGGGCGGGGGCCACATCTCCATGGAAATGACCTAATCAAAGGTCTCACCCACAGTTGGATGAGTCACATCTCCATGGAAACACTTAATCCCAAAAAGTTTGGATTAAAAGATAATGGCTCTTCTGCAGTCCATAACAGTTTCAAAATGGCACAGACACCAATAGCACCCACTAAATTAGGTAAGAAAAACGTGCTGTCACACATCACTAGGATGGTTATCATCAAAAAAAGTGAAAATTAACCAGTGTTGGATGTGGAGAAAATAGGACTCTCATGGGTTTCCAGTGGGAATGTAAAATGGTGCAGCCAATATGGAAAACAGTTTAGCAGTTCCTCAATAAATGAATCGTAAAATTACCATATGACCCAGAAATTCTAGGTATAAACCCAAAACACTTGAAAACATGTTCACAAAAAAACGTATACATAAATGTTCATAGCAGCACTATTCACAATAGCTAAAAGGTAGAAATAACCAAGTATTCATCATAGGTGAATAGATAAACAATATGTGGGATATGTATACAGTGGAGTATTATGCAGCCATAAAAAGGAAACGAAGTTCTGATCCATGGTTCAACATGGATGAACCTTGAGAACATTACATAAGTGAAAGAAGCCAGTCATAAAAGGTGGCATGTTGTATGATTTTATTTATATGAAATATCCAGAACAGACAAATCCATAGAGACAGAAAGCAGATTGGTGGTTGCCTAGGGCTGGGGGGAGAGAGTAAGGGTTTGGGATTTTCTTTGGGGGTAATGAAAATGTTGTAGGACTAGATAGTGGTGATGATTGCACAACAATATGAATCTAATAAATGCCACTGATTTGTATACTTTAAAATGGTTAAATTGGTGAATTTTATGTCATGTGTGTTTTACACAATAATTTTAAAAATAGATGTAGTTCCCACTCTCAGGGACCTTACAGTCACGTGGGAACCCTCAGGAAAACTCACTAAGACACCCTGACTCCACTGTATAAGGATTTTCCTTACTGTGGGAAGCAAACGGGATTAACAGTTATTAAAGAAAAACATTTAAGACCCTACTATGAACCAAACACTGTTCTAAGACTTGAGATATTAGCAATAGAAGAAAGAAAAAAAAGCAAGCCTTATATTACAATGGGGGCAGGGCCACTGTTGGACAACTCTGGGAGTTGCCATTACTGTATCACATTGTTCTCTATGTGGAGGGTGACCTCTGGAGCCAGTGCACATCCTGGGCAGCAGGACATGGCAGCCCCAGTTGAGGGAGACAAACAATGAACAACATAGCAAAGTATAATATATACCGTGTGTGATGGTGATAAGGCTGAGGAACAGAAAGCAGGGAATACAGAGAATGTGTGTCTGCGGGGGAGCGTGCAATTTTAGATAGGGTGGCCAGGGCCAGCTCACTGAGATTAGTGCATCTGTAAGTTTCCAGCAAAGAACAGCTGGCACATCAAAGTGAGTAATTTAAAGAGATTTGACAAAGGGACTGTTGGCGGTGATGAAGGCAGGATGGAGAGAAGCTACAAGGGTGAGAGTAGTGGAGCTGCTACCCATCCCCCTGCAGCCTGTAAAGGAGGATTCAGAATATGAACAGAATATAAAGACAGTGGGGCCTGTGTGGAGGGGGTCACTTGATGGGAGCTGGGACCTAGGTGGAGGATGACAGTCAGCCCACAAGTTCCCTAGAGAGAGAGCCCAGGGAATACACACTACAACTTCACTCTACTCCCTCCTGTCAGCCTTCTCATGGGTGCCCCGGAGGGTGAGAGATTCTATGTAGTCAGCTTCTTGGGGCACAGAGCAGAGGGGAGATGGGGATGAGTGGATATGGGGGAGTGTTGGGGATTGAATCATGTCCCCCATAAAGACAGGCTTGAACCCATCTGTCAACGGGACCTTTGAAGATGTGATTATTAGTTGGGGTGTGGGCTCAGTGTGAATAGGATCTTTGGAGATCCTATTTACATGAGGGCAAATTGAATCAGGGTGGGTCTTAATTCATATGGCTGAAGTCCTTATCTGCAAATTGGACATGGAAGTAGAGCCAGGAGTTAGCAGAAGTCAAAGGAGGAGACACAAAGAGGGAGAGAGATGGCCTTGTGATGGAGGATTCCCAGAACACTAGATGCCAGGAGAAAGGACCCTCTGCCAATATCTTGATGTTGGACTTCTAGCCTCCAAAGTTCATTTGTTTAAGCCAACCCACTGGGTGATATTTGTCATAGCAGCCCTGGCAAACAGAAGATACTCACACAATGACCGTGGAGTAGAGACCTGAAGAAAGTGAGGGAGCAGGCCAAGGGGGCATCTGGGGCAGAGCTTCCCAGCTAGAGGAAACCCCATGGGCAAAGGCCCTGATGGGGGGTGTGCCCAGGATGCCTGTGCCATGATAGCCAGGCCTTTATGGCTGCAGCAAGGTGAGAGGGGAGAAGATGGAATCAGAAGGTAAAAGGAGTGCTGAGGACGGCAGATGGTTTAGGCTTTCAGATGAGATGAGAAGCCCTTGGAAGGTGTTGAGTAGAGAAAGGATGTGATCTAGCTTGCCTTTAGTAGGATCCTTCTGGCTGCTATGTGAAGAATGGGCTGCCGTGGGTGAAGGTGGAGGCTGGGAGACCGGTGAGGAGGCTTTTAGTGTCTGGGTGAGACGTGGTGGAGGCTGGGGCCAGGGTGGTAGGAGAGGAAGTGCTGACATGTGGTTAGGTGGTGAGTAAATTTTGAAGGTAGAGCCGGGAGGATTTTCTGGTGGATTGATGGACCAAAAATAAACAGTGGCTCTTGTCTGTTATTCTTAAGTGGCTTATTTGCAGTCTGTCTGCCCCTTCCAAGGCGTGGCTTGCTTGTCTTTGACGAAGAAGGAGAACCTGTCATTTTGCACGATCCCTGTGGTCTCTTCCTGAATTATTGTTGGTTGGAGGGCAGGGGGGAGAGTGTAATGACAGTGTTATGGTTCTGCTCAAAAGGGGATGCCCTTGTCTCTTAGAGATTCGTTCTGCAAGACGGGCAGATGATACGATAAGAAGCCTGACATTTGCTGAATTAATAGGGGATTGGGTGAGGCTATAGAGGGAATGAAATTGGTAATGTATTGAGAATTGTTGAGGTTGGGGGATGGTACCTGGACATTCATTACACTACTTGCTACCTTTGTCTAATTTTAATTTTTCCAAAATAAGAGATTTTTTTAATCCCTCGTGGAGCCTTAGGGTAAAACTCTTCTGCCTCATGACTGGTCTGTGATGGTGGTCATGTGGATTTATACATGTGATAAAAGTGCATAGAACTAATTACACACATGCACACAGACACACAAAGGCACAATGCACACACACAGACACATGTGCACACATACACACATATGCATATACACATGAGCTCATGTAAGACTGATGAAAGGAGAATAAAGTCAGTGGATGGCATCAGTGCCCGTATCCTGGTTCTGATCTTATGCTATAGTTATTTAAGATATTACCATTGGGGAAATGGGGTGAAGAGTATATGGGACCTCCCCCTAAGTATTTCCTACAACTGTAAGTGAATAAAAATTATCTCAAAATAAAAGATTTTAAAGTTCCCTATAAAAGATTTTGGGAAAGCAGTTTCATCAATGTGTTACAGAGGCAAAAGGGGGTTGTGATTGAAAGTCATCAGGTCCCTAATTTTCTTCCCTGAGTAACAATAAAAGGCAGAAGAAAAGCCTTTGACAGGCTCCTTCTAGGTGCCCTGAGATTTCCATCTCAGTGCTATCAAAAGAATCCCAGACAGGGCTTTCTCGGACGAGAGGGACATCCCCGATTTGGGCAGTCCCTAAGACTGTGAGAAACCAACCATCACATAATCAGCCAATCCCTGTGGTGGTGGCCATCTAGGATGGGCTGCCGGGCTCTGAGAACATATCACAGGGATCTGGGCATTGGGCAACTCCTACACATCCTGCACATCCTATCTCAAATGTCACTGCCTCAGGAAGCCTTCCCTGATTTCCTGGACCACATCGTTCGTCTATTTTAGGATCACCATATATCCCTGTTTGCCCAGGATAGTCCCTGTTTATGCTGGTTATGCAGGCATCATTATTAAAAGCACTACTTTCACTCTCTAAAGGGTCTTGGTGTAGATATGGACTCCTATGGTCCCTCCACCAATTAGACACGGTCACAGCATCTCATAATTGTGAATAAGTGACACATGCTATAATGTCTCCCTTCTTAGCTGTGCCATAAGCTCTTGGGGGGCACTCTTGCTTTTCTGTCTTGCTCACTGTTATATCCACAATGCTAAGTGCCAGATGTTGTGTGTAGTGCATGCTCGATGAATATTGATTGAATGAATGAATGACAGTGATTTTTTAAGTGCCTGTGGGGTCATGGAGCTGCCCCTTCAAGATGACCTGCTCTGAAGAATGTCACTGGCTGGCAGCCTCCAGCAGCTGCCCCTTCAGATCTGTGGCAGTCACGCTTCTCCAGGCTACTGCCAGCCAAAGACTGGGCACAGTGAGGGTGCTGGAATTGGGCCTTTCCTTTCCAGTGTGGGACTCTGGGGGTCTCGTCAGCCTGAACACTGCACTGCAGTCTGAGGCTCTCCCTACCTACTTCTGCTCCCTCCCCTTGCTTCTTCACAGGCATTTCCCCCAATAAATCTCTTGCATACCTACTGTTCTGGTTTGCTGAAGCTGCAGGAATGTGATATACCAAAATGGGTTGGCTTTTTCAGTGATTTATTAGGTTGCCAATTTACAGTCTTAAGACCATGAAAATGTCCAAATTTAGGCATCAAGAGGTAGATACCTTCTCTGAGGAAAGGCCAGTGGCATCCAAGTTTCCTCTGTCACATGGGACAGCACATGGCGATGTCTGCTGGTCCTTCTCTCCTGGGTTTTCATCTCAAAATGGCTCTCTCAGTTTCTGTGGATGTTTCTTGCTTCTCCCAGGGCATTTTATTTCTTGGCTTCTCTCTACTCTCTCCAAACTGTCTCTGCCTTTCATCCTCTCATCGAGGACTCCAGCAAGGGGAGTCAGACCCACTTTGAATGGGTGGGGTCACATCTCCATGGAAACAGCCTAATCAAAAGGTCCCACCCACAATAGGTCTTCCCCCACAAGGATGGATTAAAATAACCTGGCTTTTCTGGGGTACATAACAAATCCAGACCAGCACACACAGTGAACCCTGTGGTGGACAGTGACCTGATTAATAGTATAAATATAAAAATGGTCTTTCATAAACTGGAACAAATGTAAATCACTATGACAAGGAGTTAATAATGAGTGGTATATGGGGGAAATGCACCTTTTCAAACTATAGACTATACTTAACAGTATTTTAATATTCTTTCATCAACAGTAAAAAATGTACCATACCAATGCCAGAGGTCAAAAATGAGGGTGGGGAGGGATATGAGTTATGGGATGTTTGGTTTTTTAGTTGTTTTTGTTTTTTGTTTTTGAGTCATGAAAATGTTATAGAGTTGATTGTGCTGATGAATGCACAACCGTGTGATGATACTATGAGCCATTGATTACACACTTTTGATGGATTGTGTGGTGTGTGAAAATATCTAAATAAAACTACAAAAGAGAAAAGTTCACAGTTTACATTTGGGTTCACTCTTTTTATTGTATAGTTCCATAAGCTTTGACAAATCCATACTGTCAAGTATTCCCCATTATGGTATCTTCCAGAAAAGTTTCACTGCCCTAAAAATCCCTGTTTCATCCCTTCATCATCCAGCAGAATTGCCAGATTGTTAGGTAACTCTATATTCAGCTTTCTGAGGAAACACCAAACCATCTTCTGCAGCAATAGTACCATTTTACATTCCCACAAGCAGTGAATGAGTGCTCCTATTTCTCCACCTCCTCTCCAACATTTGTAGTTTTCTGTTTTTTTAATAGTGGTCATTCTAGTAGATGTGCAATGAAATCTCATTGTGGTTTTGATTTGCATTTCCCTGATAGCTATTGAAGTTAATCATCTTTTCATATGCTTTTTAATCATTTGTATTTCCTCTTTGGAAAAATGTCTATTCATGTCTTTTACCCATTTTTAAATTTGGTTGTTTCTTTTATTGTTGAATTGTAGGATTTCTTTATATATTCCAGATATGAAACACTTATCAGACATGTTGTTTCCAAATATTTTCTCCCACTGAATTTTACCCTTTGACAAAGTCTTTTGAAGTATAGAAGTATTCAGTTTTGAAGAGGACTCATTTATCTACTTTTTCTTTTGCTGCTTATGCTTTGAGTATAAGGTCTAAGAAACCACTGCCTAGCATAGATCTTGAACATTCTTCCCTACATTTTCTTCTGGGAGTTTTATGTAGATCTTATATGACTAAGTGGGTTTTATTCCAGGTATGCCAGGATGGTTCAACACATGAAAAATAATCAATGTAATACATGACATTAACAAATTGAAAAGAAAAACCATATGATCATCTCAGTTGTCATATAAAAGGCATTTTACAAAATCCAGCATCCTTTCTTGATAAAAACACTTCAAAAGGTAGGAATAGAAAGAAACTTCAACATGATAAAGGGCATATATGAAAAACTCACAGCTAACATTGTACTCAGTGGTAAGAGACTGAAAGCTTTCTCTCTAATATTAGGAAAAAGACAAGGATGCCAACTGTCAGCACTGTTATTCAGCATTGTGCTAGAAGTTCTAGCTCGACCAGTTAAGCAAGAAAAAGATATAAAATGCATCCAAACTGGAAAGGAAGAAGTAAAACTTTCACTATATGCAGATGACATTATCCTATATTTACAAAGTCCTGAAGAATCTGCAGCAAAGTTACTAGAGCTAATAAACAAGGTCAGCAAACTGGTGGGATACAAGATTAACATGCAAAAATCAGTAGTTTCTATACACTGTCTGAGGAGGTAATCAAGAAAAAAAATTACATTTACTAGAGCAACTAAAAGAATCAAATATCTCGGAATAAACTTAACCAAGTATGTGAAGGACCTATATTCAGAAAACTACAAAACATTGCTAAAAGAAATCAAAGAAGACCTAGATAAATGGAAGGACATTCCGTGTTCATGGAATGGAAGGCTAAATGTAATTAAGATGTCAATTCTACCCAAATTGTCCTACAAATTCAATGCAATACCAATCAAATTCCCAGCAACCTGCATTATTACCATAAAGGCAGTACTACTTCAACCATTTATCCTTTGGTTTTTATTTATCATATCTTTTTTCTCTCTTTTTTTTATCCTTTTAGTTACCCTTACTGATAATCTTCATTTCTATACCCCCCCCCCCCCCCAAGTCTCTCTCTCTTGTCTTTTCTTTTCTACTGGCAGAACTCTCTTTAATATTTCTTCTAGGGCAGGTCTCTTATGGATGAACTCTCAGCTTCTATTTATCTGTGAATGTTTTAAACTCTCCCTCATTTTTAAGAATTTTTTATCATATATTTTATTGTAGAATATGACATATACATAAAAGTGATAGCTTTCCAAGTGCAATTTAACAAATAGCAAATTTCAAAGAATATTATAGGTTACAATTCCACAGTTTCAGTTATTTCCTTATTATGAAATACAACATATATACAAAAGGGCAATATTTTTCAAAGTATGATTTAACAAGTAGATATATAGGAAATTTACAAAGTTATTGTGAGTTATAGTACCGTAGTTTCAGTTATTTCCTTATTGTGAAATATAACATATACACAAAAGGTGTAGCTTTCAAATTACAATTTAATATGTAGCTGTAGAAGAAATTTCAAAGGATGCTATGGGTTAGAGTTCCACCATTTCGGGTCTTTCCTTCTAACTATTCTAATACCCTAGCAACTAAGAAAAAGAAAATTATATGGAGAATTAGTATTCATAATCTTTTGTTGAATTCCATCCTGTCTGTTGCTACCCCTTCCTCTAGTTTAATCACTTTCCCGATCTTCAGGGATGTCTAGGCAGGGACCACCCTAACTTGTTCATGTTGAAAAGGGATGTTGACTTTATGCAAAAAGGGGACACAGCTGGTTGATGTTCTTGAAAAAGGCTATTTCTCTGGGTTTAAGGACTTAGCTGGCATGGGAGCACTCTAAAGGATTTAAATTTCTGATGAATAAACTTAGTGAGTGAAACTTTTGTAGGCTCTCAGATAGGGATCTGGGTATTCCTTGAGGTTTTTGGAACTACTGTTGACTTCGGTTTATCATACTGTGATCATTTGGCATATCTAGGTGAAGCTTGCATAGGATAACCTCCAGGACAAACTCTTGACTCTATTTTAATTCTCTTAGCCACTAAAACCTTATTTTATTGCCTTTCTTTTCCCCCTTTTTGTTAAAAAGGCATTCTCAATCCCTTGATGCCAGGGTCAGGCTCATTCCTGGAATCCATGTCACATGTCATCAGGAAGGCTCATTCATCTTAGGGGTCCTGTCCCACATCGGGGGGAGGGTGATGAATTTATTTGCAGAGTTGGGCTTATAGAGAGAAACTCCACATTTGAGCAACAAAAGAGATTCTCTGGAGGTGACTCCTAGGCATAATTACACGTGGGCTCAGCCTCCTCTTTACAGCCATAAGTTTCACCTGAGCAAGCCTCAATATTGAGGGCTTGACTTATAAAGTAGGGGGTTCCTAAATTCACATAGCATATGTTATGTCCACTTTACTCCATATATATCTCACGTTATCATCACTAAGTTGTACAATCCTCATCACTCTCTATTTTAAACAATTCTCATGACGCAAAACATCTCATAGCGCTTGTCAGCCCTTAATTATTTGCCCCTAGTATTTGTGTAATACTAGTATGGTATGCCAGTTAATTACAGTCCCTAGTATGCAATGTGTAGGTTTTTCCCATATACCCTTCTGTTGTCAAGTTTCTGTTCCCTCATTTCTGAAAGGCACCTTTGCCAGATAAAGAATTTTTGACTGGTATGAACTTTTTAGTTAATAATAATGTATCAATATTGGGGCATCAATTGTAACAAATGTACCACAGTAGTGCAAGATGTTAATAATGGAAGAAATCATGGGGGTGAGGGAGGAATTCTCCATATTTTCTGCACAATTTTTCTGAAAACCTGAAACTTCTCTAAAAAATGAAGTCTTATTTAAAAACAACCAAGAGAGAGATAACAAGAAATATAAAACGTGTGAGGCCCTTGAATGTGTCCAGACATTGTCATCAACATCTTCACAAATGTCTCATCATTCTCTAATTAAATCTGCTTTTCTCTAGCTGGAATATTCAAGATCAATTAAATAGATAAGGAACTTTGATTAAGTTATTCCGGTTCTAGTGGTGCACAAGCTTGGCAACACCTTATAGTCATCTGGAAGCATCTTCCTAAAAACATCAATGCCCAGGCTCCACCCCAAGAAATTAAGATTTGGTTGATGGGAGGTGGGGTCTGGGTATCAGCATCCCAGAGTATTTGAAAGTGCAGCCAGGGTTAAGAGCTGCTGCCACAAGAAGTTTTCCACATGCTTTACTTCAGCTAATTCTGTCAAGTGAGTGCTGTTATTTCATTTTGCAGTTGAAGAAACTTGGGCTCAAGGTCCTAGAGGGAAGTAGAACCCAGATGTCCGGGTTCTGTGTCTAGTGCTTGACAGGGGCAGCCTGAGTGGAGAAATAAGAGGAAAGCACCAAGCAGCAACTTCCTTCTCTCCCTCCCCCAACCCACCTCCACCCAACCATTCACCAGCTGTTGCTTATTGTGCCATTGTTTAGGTTAAGACTTTAGGGCCTTTTTTTCCCTTATGTAAACATCCTGGAACAGATATTTATCAAATTACATCTTGTAAAGTGGTGCTTAGTTTGCATATCTGTTTCCTCCATCAGATTGACTGAGGGCAGTGGTCTGCATTCTTATTGTCATGGATTTGACTTGTAGAGCCATCAGGACACTTGCCAAGAGTAAGGCTCTAAAAATGTTGAAAGGCTGTTTGATTAAATGTTGGATGGGACAAATGTTTACTTATATAGAGAGGCAGACAAACTGGCATGAAATGGATGGCTAGGTGGTTGATAGGCAGTAGCTAAAGACATCACAAGAAAAGAAAATTACAGACCTTAGGAATATGGATGCAAAAATCCTCAATAAAATATTAGGACAAAATCAAAAAGAGAGAAGACCCATATAAACAAAATAATGAATGAAAAAGGTGACATAACTGCAGATCCTGAAGAAATTAAAAAAATTATAAGAGGATATTATGAACAACTGTATGGCAACAAACTGGATAATGTAGAAGAAATGGACAATTTCCTGGAAACATATGAACAACCTAGACTGACCAGAGAAGAAATAGAAGACCTCAACCAACCCATCACAAGCAAAGAGATCCAATCAGTCATCAAAAATCTTCCCACAAATAAATGCCCAGGGCCAGATGGCTTCACAGGGGAATTCTACCAAACTTTCCAGAAAGAACTGACACCAATCTTACTCAAACTCTTTCAAAACATTGAAAAAAATGGAACACTACCTAACTCATTTTATGAAGCTAACATCAATCTAATACCAAAACCAGGCAAAGATGCTACAAAAAAGGAAAACTACCGGCCAATCTCCCTAATGAATATAGATGCAAAAATCCTCAACAAAATACTTGCAAATCGAATCCAAAGACACATTAAAAAAATCATACACCATGACCAAGTGGGGTTCATTCCAGGCATGCAAGGATGGTTCAACATCAGAAAAACAATCAATGTATTACAACACATTAAAAACTCGAAAGGGAAAAATCAATTGATCATCTCAATAGATGCTGAAAAAGCATTTGACAAAATCCAACATCCCTTTTTGATAAAAACACTTCAAAAGGTAGGAATTGAAGGAAACTTCCTCAACATGATAAAGAGCATATATGAAAAACCCACAGCCAGCATAGTACTCAATGGTGAGAGACTGAAAGCCTTCCCTCTAAGATCAGGAACAAGACAAGGATGCCCGCTGTCACCACTGTTATTCAACATTGTGCTGGAAGTGCTAGCCAGGGCAATCCGGCAAGACAAAGAAATAAAAGGCATCCAAATTGGAAAAGAAGAAGTAAAACTGTCATTGTTTGCAGATGATATGATCTTATATCTAGAAAACCTTGAGAAATCAACGATACACCTACTAGAGCTAATAAACAAATTTAGCAAAGTAGCGGGATACAAGATTAATGCACATAAGTCAGTAATGTTTCTATATGCTAGAAATGAACAAACTGAAGAGACACTCAAGAAAAAGATACCATTTTCAATAGCAACTAAAAAAATCAAGTACCTAGGAATCAACTTAACCAAAGATGTAAAAGACCTATACAAAGAAAACTACATAACTCTACTAAAAGAAATAGAAGGGGACCTTAAAAGATGGAAAAATATTCCATGTTCATGGATAGGAAGGCTAAATGTCATTAAGATGTCAATTCTACCCAAACTCATCTACAGATTCAATGCAATCCCAATCAAAATTCCAACAACCTACTTTGCAGACTTGGAAAAGCTAGTTATCAAATTTATTTGGAAAGGGAAGATGCCTCGAATTGCTAAAGACACTCTAAAAAAGAAAAAACGAAGTGGGAGGACTTACACTCCCTGACTTTGAAGCTTATTATAAAGCCACAGTTGCCAAGACAGCATGGTACTGGCACAAAGATAGACATATAGATCAATGGAATCGAATTGAGAATTCAGAGATAGACCCTCAGATCTATGGCCGACTGATCTTTGATAAGGCCCCCAAAGTCACCGAACTGAGCCATAATGGTCTTTTCAGCAAATGGGGCTGGGAGAGTTGGATATCCATATCCAAAAGAATGAAAGAGGACCCCTACCTCACCCCCTACACAAAAATTAACTCAAAATGGACCAAAGATCTCAATATAAAAGAAAGTACCATAAAACTCCTAGAAGATAATGTAGGAAAACATCTTCAAGACCTTGTATTAGGAGGCCACTTCCTAGACTTTACACCCAAAGCACAAGCAACAAAAGAGAAAATAGATAAATGGGAACTCCTCAAGCTTAGAAGTTTCTGCACCTCAAAGGAATTTCTCAAAAAGGTAAAGAGGCAGCCAACTCAATGGGAAAAAATTTTTGGAAACCATGTATCTGACAAAAGACTGATATCTTGCATATACAAAGAAATCCTACAACTCAATGACAATAGTACAGACAGCCCAATTATAAAATGGGCAAAAGATATGAAAAGACAGTTCTCTGAAGAGGAAATACAAATGACCAAGAAACACATGAAAAAATGTTCAGCTTCACTAGCTATTAGAGAGATGCAAATTAAGACCACAATGAGATACCATCTAACACCGGTTAGAATGGCTGCCATTAAACAAACAGGAAACTACAAATGCTGGAGGGGATGTGGAGAAATTGGAACTCTTATTCATTGTTGGTGGGACTGTATAATGGTTCAGCCACTCTGGAAGTCAGTCTGGCAGTTCCTTAGAAAACTAGATATAGAGCTACCATTCGATCCAGCGATTGCACTCCTCGGTATATAACCGGAAGATCGGAAAGCAGTGACACGAACAGATATCTGCACGCCAATGTTCATAGCAGCATTATTCACAATTGCCAAGAGATGGAAACAACCCAAATGTCCTTCAACAGATGAGTGGATAAATAAAATGTGGTATATACACACGATGGAATACTACGTGGCAGTAAGAAGGAACGATCTGGTGAAACATATGACAACATGGATGAACCTGGAAGACATAATGCTGAGCGAAATAAGCCAGGCACAAAAAGAGAAATATTATATGCTACCACTAATGTGAACTTTGAAAAATGTAAAACAAATGGTTTATAATGTAGAATGTAGGGGAACTAGCAGTAGAGAGCAATTAAGGAAGGGGGAACAATAATCCAGGAAGAACAGATAAGCTATTTAACGTTCTGGGGATGCCCAGAAATGACTATGGTCTGTTAATTTCTGATGGTTGTAGTAGGAACAAGTTCACTGAAATGTTGCTATATTATGTAACTTTCTTGGGGTAAAGTAGGAACATGTTGGAAGTTAAGCAGTTATCTTAGGTTAGTTGTCTTTTTCTTACTCCCTTGCTATGGTCTCTTTGAAATGCTCTTTTATTGTATGTTTGTTTTCTTTTTAACTTTTTTTTCATACAGGTGATTTGAAAAAAGAAGGGAAAGTTAAAAAAAAAAAAAAAAAAAAAAAAAATAAAAAAGACAAACAAGGGGAAAAAAAAAAAAAAAAGATGTAGTGCCCCCTTGAGGAGCCTGTGGAGAATGCAGGGGTATTCGCCTACCCCACCTCCATGGTTGCTAACATGACCACAGACATAGGGGACTGGTGGTTTGATGGGTTGAGCCCTCTACCATAAGTTTTACCCTTGGGAAGACGGTTGCTGCAAAGGAGAGGCTAGGCCTCCCTGTATTTGTGCCTAAGAGTCTCCTCCTGAATGCCTCTTTGTTGCTCAGATGTGGCCCTCTCTCTCTGGCTAAGCCAACTTGAAAGGTGAAATCACTGCCCTCCCCCTTACGTGGGATCAGACACCCAGGGAAGTGAATCTCCCTGGCAACGTGGAATATGACTCCCAGGGAGGAATGTAGACCTGGCACCGTGGGACGGAGAACATCTTCTTGACCAAAAGGGGGATGTGAAAGGAAATGAAATAAGCTTCAGTGGCAGAGAGATTCCAAAAGGAGCCGAGAGGTCACTCAGGTGGGCACTCTTATGCACACTTTAGACAACCCTTTTTAGGTTCTAAAGAATTGGGGTAGCTGGTGGTGGATACCTGAAACTATCAAACTACAACCCAGAACCCATGAATCTCGAAGACAGTTGTATAAAAATGTAGCTTATGAGGGGTGACAATGGGATTGGGAAAGCCATAAGGACCAAACACCACTTTGTCTAGTTTATGGATGGATGTATAGAAAAGTAGGGGAAGGAAACAAACAGACAAAGGTACCCAGTGTTCTTTTTTACTTCAATTGCTCTTTTTCACTCTAATTATTATTCTTGTTATTTTTGTGTGTGTGCTAATGAAGGTGTCAGGGATTGATTTAGGTGATGAATGTACAACTATGTAATGGTACTGTAAACAATCGAAAGTACAATTTGTTTTGTATGACTGCGTGGTATGTGAATCTATCTCAATAAAATGATGATTAAAAAAAAAAATAAAATAAAATAAAATAAAATATTAGGAAACTGAATCGGACACTATACACCATGTCCAAGTGGAATTTATCCCAGGAATGCAAGGGTGCTTCAGCATAAGAAAATCAATTAAACTTATTTATACCACATTAATAGAATGAAGGAAAACAAAAAAACACATGATCATCCTAGTTGATGCAGAAAAAGAATTTGACAGCAACTAACACCCTTCCTTGATAAAACCAAACAAAAAAAACCCCAGAAAACTCAAATAAACAAGTAATGAAAGTAACTTTCTCAACTTAATTAAAAGGCATATATATGAAAAATCCATAGTTAACATCATAGTCTGTGGTGAAAGACTGAAAGCTTTCTCCCTACGATCAAAGATGCCCACTTTCGTCACTGCTATTCAACATTTTACTGGAAGTTCTAGCTAGAGTAATTAGGCAAGAAAAAAAATAAAAGGAGTTCAAATTGGAAATGAAAAAGCAAAACTTTCTTTATTTGCAGATGACATGATCTTGTATATAGAAAATCCTAAAGCAACCACAAAATACCTATTAGAGCTAATAAACAAACTGAGAAAAGTTGTAGGTACAAGATCAACACAGAACGAAACTGTATTTCTATACCCTAGCAATGAACAATACAAAAATTAATAAAACAAATTAATTCCATTTACAACAGCATGAAAAAAATAAAGTACTTAGGAATAAATTTAACCAAGGAGGTGCAGGATTTGCACACTGAAAACCACAAAATACTGCTGAAAGAAATTAAAGAACACCTAAGTCAATAGAAAGGCATCCTGTGTTCGTGGGTTGGAAAATTGAATATAGTTAACATGGCAATACTTCCCAAAGCAACCCACAGATTCAGTTCATTCCCTATTTTTTTTGCAAAAATGGAAAATTTGATCCTAAAATTCATAGGAATTGTAACGGACCCCATTAGCCAAAACGATCTTGAAAGAGAATAAAGATGGAGGACTCACACGTCCTGATTTCAAAATGTAGCACAAAGCAGTAACAATCAAGACAAAGACTTCTATATGTACTATTATAAAAGGATAAACTGTAAGTCATAGAACAGAATTGAAAGTTCATTTACAGCCGTGTATCTATGGTCAGTTGATTTTCGACAAGGATGCCAAGACCATTTCAATGAGGAAAGAATAGTCTCTTTAACAAACAGTGCTGAGACAACTGGATGTCCACATTCAAAAGAATGAAGTTGGATCCTTACATCACAACATATACAAAATTTAGGTGGTGATGGATCAAAGACCTATGTATGAGTTAAAACTATAAAAACTTAGAAGAAAACATAGGGGTAAATCTTCAGGACTGGTTTTGGCAAATATCCTAAATATGACACTTAAAGCACATGCAACAAAGGAAAAAAATAGATTAATTGGACTTCATCAAAATTAAAAGCTTTGTACATCAAAGGACACTATCAAGAGAGTGAAAAGACAACCCATGGAATGGCAGAAAATATTTGCAAATTACATATCTGATTAGTGTCTAGTATCCAGTATATGTAAAGACAATTACAACTCAACAAGAAAAAGACAACTCGATTTTTTAAAATTCAATTTTATTGAGATATATTCACCTACCATACAATCATCCATAGTGTACAATCAACTGTTCACAGTGCCATCATATAGTTGTGCATTCATCACCCCAATCTATTTTTTGAACATTTTCCTTGTACCAGAAAAAGTGAAAATAAGAATAAAAAATAAAAGTAAAGAAGGACACCCAAATCAGCCCCCCACACACCCTATTTTTCATTTAGTTTTTTGTCCCCATTTTTCTACTCATCCGTCCGTACACTGGATAAAGGGAGTGTGATCCACAAGGCTTTCACAATCACACCATTACCCCTTGTAAGTTACATTGCTATACAATCGTCTTCAACAGTCAAGGTTACTGGATTGCAGTTTGATAGTTTCAGGTATTTACTTCTAGCTATTCCAATGCATTAAAACCTAAAAAGGTTTTAAAAGAATGCCCACTAGCGTGACCTCTCATCTCCATTTGAAATCTCTCAGCCACTGAAACTTCATTTTGTTTCATTTTGCATCCCCCTTTTGGTCAAGAAGATGTTCTCAATCCCATGATGCTGGGTCCAGATTTATCCCTGGGAGTCATATCCTGTGTTGCCAGGGAGATTTACAGCCCTGGGAGTCAGGTCCCATGTAAGGGGGAGGGCAGTGAGTTCACCTGCTGAGCTGGCCTAGCTAGAGAGAGAGAGAGGGCCACATCTGAGCAACAAAGAGTTACTCGGGGGAGACTCTTAGGCACAATTATAAGCAGGTTTAGCCTCTCCTTGCAGTAACATAACTCAATTTTAAAATGAGCCAAAGATTTGAATAGACATTTCTCCAAAGAAGATATGCAAATGGTCAATAAGCACAGGAAAAGACATCATTATTGTATCAATTTAGTTAGATTGGATTTTAAATGTGGGTCCTGGTGAAGGTCAGGTGTAACACAATGGGAAACTGAGGCCATAATGCATGAGAAAGAAAGGTTTGTTACTCACAGGTCCCAGAGAGAGAAAGGGGCCATGAGGGGTTGACAGGAAGCACTATTGGCTCGGAGCCTCAACTAGCAGGTGCGGAGCGTACAGGCAGAGTGAGAGGGACCCTTCGGCTTGTGCCTTTGCTGTTGTAGGGGAGTGGATGTTAGTAGATTTCCAATAGGAGTCAAGATTGGTTAGTTTGAAGCAAAAAAGCAAACCTAGGCAAAAAGAGAAAGGGACTGCAGGTCTGAGACCGCTGGAGATGATTCGCTTATCATTTGCAACCAGCTGTGGGTTTGGGTTGAGGTGTGCAGGTGGTGTGGTGGTAGCTGCAGATGTGGGTTTGGGCTCTGGGAAAGTTTATGCCCCAGAGCTGGAAAGCTGTTCCTTTACGCTGCCAAAGGTCAGTGTTGAGGCAAGTGTTTGAGCCAAAGTAAGATGAGTGCTGAGACAGCACACAAATGTTTTGATAGTGGTGACCATTAGTCATGAGAGAAATGCAAATCAAAACCACAATGAGATACCACCTTCTTTACACCCACTAGGATGCCTATAATAACAAATAAACAAACAGAAAATAAGTGCAGGCCAGGATTGGGGAAAGTGGAATCCCATACATTGTTGATGGAAATGTAAAACGGTGCTGTCGCTGTGGAAGACAGTTTGGGGGTCTTCAAAAAGTTAAACATAGAATTAGCAGATGATCCAGCAATTTCAATCCTACATATATATTCAAAAGAATTGAAACAGGCATACCAATGCTCAAAGCAGCACAATTCACAATAGCCAAGAGGTAGAAGCAACCCAAGTGTCCATTGACAGATGAGTGGATAAACAAAATGTAGTATATACGCACAATGGAATACTATTCAGCCATAAAAGGGAATGAAGTGCTGATTATGCTACAATATGGATGAACCTTGAAGGCATAATGCTGGATAAAATAAGCCAGACACAAAAGGACAGATATCTAGAATAGGCAAATTCATAGAGATAGAATGTAGATTAGACATTATCAGGGTTGGTGTTGGGAAATGCGGTGTTATTGTTTACTGGGTACAGAGTTTTTGCCTGGTGTGATGAAAAGATTTGGAAATAAAGTGTGGTAGTTGCACAATATTATGAGTGTTATTAATGCCACTGAATCGTACACTTAAAAATGGTTAATATTCCAAAGATGTAAAAGACCTATACAAAGAAAACTATATAACTCTACTAAAAGAAATAGAAAGGGACCTTAAAAGATGGAAAAATATTCCATGTTCATGGATAGGAAGGCTGAAGATGTCAATTCTACCCAAACTCATCTAAAGATTCAATGCAATCCCAATCAAAATTCCAACAACCTACTTTGCAGACTTGGAAAAGCTACTTATCAAATTTATTTGGAAAGGAAAGATGCCTCGAATTGCTAAAAACACTCCAAAAAAGAAAAATGAAGTGGGATGACTGTATACTCCCTGACTTTGAAGCTTATTATAAAGCCACAGTAGTCAAAACAGCATGGTACTGGCACAGAGATAGATGTATCAATCAGTGAAATCAAATTGAGAATTCAGAGATAGACCCCCAGATCTACGGCTGACTGAGTTTTGATAAGGCCCCCAAAGCCACTGAAATGGGACGTAAAGGTCTTTGCAACAAATGGGGCTCGGAGAGTTGGATATCCATATCCAGAAGAATGAAAGAGGACCCCTACCTCACACCCTACACAAAAATTAACTCAAAGTAGATCAAAGACCTCAGTATAAAAGACAGTACAATAAAACTCCTAGAAGATAATGTATGGAGACATCTTTAAGACCTTGTATTAGGAAGTCACTTCCTAGACCTTACACCCGAAGCACAAGCAACAAAGGAAGAACTAGATAAATGGGAACTCCTCAGGCTTGGAAGTTTCTGTACCTCAAAGGAATTTGTCAAAAAGGTGAAGAGGCAGCCAACTCAATGCGAAAAAAATTTTGGAAACCATGTATCTGACAAAAGACTGATATCTTGCATATATAAAGAAATCCTACAACTCAATGACGGTAGTACAGACAGCCCAATTATAAAATGGGCAAAAGATATGAAGAGACAGTTCTCTGAAGGGGAAATACAAATGGCCAAGAAACACATGAAACAATGTTTAGCTTCACTAGCTATTAGAGAGATGCAAATTAAGACCACAATGAGATACTATCTCACACCAATTAGAATGGCTGCCATTAAACAAACAGGAAACTACAAATGCTGGAGGGGATGTGGATAAATTGGAACTCGTATTCATTGTTGGGACTGTATAATGGTTCAGCCACTCTAGAAGACAGTCTGGCAGTTCACCTTAGAAAACTAGGTATAGAGTTACCCTTTGATCCAGCAATTACACTTCTCGGTATATACCCGGAAGATCTGAAAACAGTGATATGAACAGATATCTGCACGCCAATGTTCATAGCAGCATTATTCACAATTGCCAAGAGATGGAAACAACCCAAATGTCCTTCAACAGATGAGTGGATAAATAAAATGTGGTATATACACCCGATGGAATACTATGCAGCAGTAAGAAGAAACAATGTCGTGAAACATATGACAACATGGATGAACCTTGAAGACATAATACGGAGTGAAATAAGCCAGGCATGAAAAGAGAAATATTATATGCTACCACTAATGTGAACATTGCTGGTGGAGAATGCAGGGGTGTTGGGCTTCCTCACCTCAATGGTTGCTGATGTGTTCACAGATGTTGGGGACTGGTGGTTTGATGGGCTGAGCCCTCAATCACGGGACTTGCCCTTGGGAAGACTGTTACTGCAAAGGAGAGGCTAGTTCTGCTTATAATTGTGCCTAAGTGTCTCCTCCTGAACGCCCCTTTGTTGCTCAGATGCGGCCCTCTCTCTCTAGCTAGGCCAGCTTGGCAGGTGAAATCACTGCCCTCCCCGCTGTGTGGGATCTGACACCCAAGGTTGTAAATCCCCCTGGCAATGTGGGATATGACTCCCAGGGAGGAATCGGCACCCAGCATCATGGGATGGAGAACATCTTCTTGACCAAAAGGGGGATGTGAAATGAAATGAAATAAGTTTCAGTGGCTGAGAGATTCCAAAAGGAGCTGAGAGGTCACTCTGGTGGGCACTCTTAGGCATAATATAGATAACCCTTTTTAGGTTCTAATGAACTGAAATAACTAACAGTAACTACCTGAAATTATCAAACTACAACCTAGAACACTTCAGTCTTGAAGATGGTTGTATAACAGTGTAGCTATGAGGGGTGACAATGTGATTGGGAAAGCCATGTGGATCACACTCCCGTTTGTCAAGTGTGTGGATGGATGAGCAGAAAAACGGGGGCAAAAAAAAAAAAAAAGTACCCAGTGATCTTTTTTACTTTAATTGTTCTTTTTCACTTTAATTTTTATGCTTATTACTTTTGTGTGTGTGCTAATGAAAATGTTCAAAAATTAATTTTGATGGACACACAACTATATGATGGTACTGTGAGGAATTGATTGTATGCTTTGTATGACTATGCGGTATGTGAATATATCTCAGTAAAATTGAATTATTAAAAAATAAATGAAACACTGCAGGATATAAAGAATTAAAAAATGGTTAATATGACAAATTTTATGTTACATATATGTTATCACAATAAAAAAGGAATGAAGTATTAATAGACAGTTCATGGATAAACCTTGAAAATATTATGCTAAATGAAAGAAGCTGCATATAAAAGGCCAGATACTGTATGATTCTATTTATATGAAATGTCCAAAATAGGCAAATCTGTAGAGACAGAAAGCAGACTAGTGGTTTGGGGGAGGGGGTTTGTGGAGTGGGAGTGACTGCTTAATGGTTACGGGCATTTCCTTTTTTTTTTTTTAATTTTATTTTATTTTGAAATAAATTCAAAGTTATAGGAACAGTTGCAAAAACAATACAAACCCCATATACAGAACTCCAGCATACCTGACCCCCCTCCCCTGATACCCCAATCCACCAGCTTTAACATTGTGTCACACCAATATTTCTTTCCCTCCCTCCCTCCCTCCCTGTCTATCATCCATCATCTATTGCTCTGTCTTCTGAACATAATGAGAGCTAGCTGCACACACCCTTGAACAAACACTATAATTCACATATACAATTCCCATGAACAAGAATATTCTTTTATGCAATCCCATTAAATGTAGCTAACAAGTACTAGAGATTCAACATTGATACAAAGCATACATTCTATATTTCCTTTTTTTTTCCCCCTATTTCTCAACTATGTCCCTTTGAGCCTCCTGTCCTCCATCCTCAGAACCCATCCAGGGTTATCCTTGGCATTCAACTGTCATCTATTTAGCCTGTCCTTTTTTTTTTTTTTCCTCCATTGTGGAAACATATATACAGCCTAAATCTTCCCATTCTACCCCCTCCCTAGCATTCCATTAGTGGGATTAATCACATTTAGAATGTTGTAATACTCTTTCCCACCATCCATTACTAGAAATTTCCCTTCACCTCAAACAGCAACCCTACACTCATTTCTTAACTCCCCATTGCCCCTTCCCCCATTTCTCTTAACCCATCCTCTACTTTTCATCTCTATGGTCATATTCTCTGATAATTTCTTTGTGTTTGCTGTGGGGCTTAAAATTAAACTCTTAAATCCATAACAATCTTGTTTTTCTTTGATACCAATTTAACTTCAATAGGACACATAAACTATGCTCCTATACTCCTCCATTCCCCCGCCTTTGTATAGTTCTTGTGAAAACTTACATATTTTACATTGAGTTCAAAACCACTGATTTGTCATTAGAGTTTGTGTATTTTATATCATGTAGGAAATAAATAGTGAGTTACAATTCACAAATTATTGACTTCTATTTGTATTCCATTGTGGTCAGAGAATGTGCTTTGAGTATATCCAATCTTTTTTTTTTTTTTTTTTTTTTTTTTTTAATTTATTGAGGCTTGTTTTATGTCCCAGCATATTAGTCCATTCTGGAGAAAGATCCATGATCACTAGAGAAAAATGAGTGTCTTAGTAATTTGGGATGTAAGGTTCTATATATGTCTGTTAAAATTCTATCTCTTTCTCCTTTCTTTGTTTCTCTGTCGGTAGGGCTCCTTTAGTATCTGAAGTAGGGCAGGTCTTTCATTAGCAAAATCTCTCAGCATTTGTTTGTGAAAAATTTAAGCTCTCCTTCAAATTTGAAGGAGAGTTTTGCTGGATAAAGTATTCTTGGTTGGAAGTTTTTCTCTCTCAGAATTTTAAATATGTCATGCCACTGCCTTCTCGCCTCCATGGTTGCCACTGAGTAGTCACTACTTAGTCTTATGTTGTTTCCTTTGTATGTGATGAATGGATTTTTTTCTCTTGCTGCTTTCAGAACTTGCTCCTTCTCTTCAGTATTTGAGAGTCTGATCAGAATATGTCTCGGAGTGGGTTTATTTGAATTTATTCTATTTGGAGTTCGCTGGGCATTTATGCTTTGTGTGTTTATATTGTGTAGAAAGTTTGGGAAGTTTTCCCCAACAATTTCTTTGAATACTTTTTCTAGACCTTTACCCTTCTCTTCCCCTTCTGGGACACCAATGAGTCTTAAGTTTGGACGTTTTATTTTATCTATCGTATCCCTGAGATCCATTTCGATTTTTTCAATTTTTTTCTCCATTCTTTCTTTTGCTCTTTCATTTTCTGTTCTGTGGACTTCTAGGACACTGAGTCGTTGTTCAGTTTCCTCTAATCTTGTATTATGAGTATCCAGAGTCTTTTTAATTTGGCCAACAGTTTCTTTTATTTCCATAAGATCTTCTATTTTTTTATTTACTCTTGTAATGTCTTCTTTATGCTCTTCTAGGGTCTTCTTTATGTCCCTTATATCCTGGGCCATGGTCTTCTTCATGTCCTTTATATCCTTTGCCATGTTTTCGTTCCTTGATTGTAGTTCTTTGATTAGTTGTGCCAAGTACTGTGTTTCTTCTGATATTTTGATTTGGGTCTTTGGGATTGCATTCTCCATATCATCTGGTTTTATCATACACATTAAGATTTTCTGTTGTTTTTGGTCTCTTGGCATTTGCTTTGCTTGATAGTTCTTTCAAGTGGAAAAAAAAAAGTACCAATCTAATTTTTCAGAAATACAAGTTGGTGGTGTACACTTTCTCTAACTAACCAGCAGATGGCATCTGCGAGTCACCTATACCCCTCAAGTCAGTTCTCAACTTTTTTCTTGTGGTGTGTGGGGAAATGATTCTTGTGGGGTTCAGTTGTTGAACTCAATTTGGGTGTGTTGCTGGAGCCATCTGCCCTGAATGTGGGGTGTGTTTCCGGGTGGCTAGGGAGGCAGGGCAGCTTTAATATTCAAACCTCCCAGGTGTTCCCGGAGATTCAAGGCTGTTGCAAGAGTCTAAGCCTTCATTTCAGTTTTGCCGCCTATCCTCTCTGACACTGACCCACAAACCACTGGCATTGACTTAGCGTCCCTGGGTTTTCCGAGCAGGCCTCCCTTCTCAGCTGTGATCTTCCAGGACCTCTGCTGAGGGAAGGCTATGCTACGTCACAAGTGTGCACCATCCCTCAAGGGAAGCCCCGGCCTGCCGGGCTGTGCAGGGGCGCTCTCAGCCTGGTGCAAAGGTGGCTGAATGGGGCATCTCCATCCCTCCCCTCTCCTCACACAGCTCCTCCTTCCCAGCTCTGAGACAACTGGCGCTGCTCTGGGCTGTGGGCATGGCCCCAGGCAGGAGTGTCTCCAGCCTGCCAGAGAGCGGCTGCAAGCAGTGGGGTTTCTTTCTCCTTCCGGTTCTCCCCTCCGCTCCCCTGGCCTTGAGGGAATCTGCAGCAGGCTATCCTGCACGCCAGACACCGAGAGGCCGGCTCAGACTGCTTCTGCCGTGCTTCACTGCGCAGTTTTCACTGTTGCAAATGCTCCTGGGTTTTTCCCCTTTTTTTTTTTTTTTTAAAGAACCAGTCCATCTCCAAATGCCAACCCCTGGCTTCCCCACACTGCAGCATGGCTGAGGGTCTTTCAGCTTGCTTACTCACTCATTTCAGAATGCAGACTCCCATTTTCACCAAGTGTACGGCCCCTGTGGTTCTAGCAGACCTTGTTCAGCTGGTGTATCACTGAAACCGGTATTCTGGGTCACCTTCTGGTTTTTATCTAGTATTTTTCAGGGAGGTGTTATTTTTCCATCTCACCTAGCCGCCGTCTTGGGCATTTCCTTTTGAGCTATTAGTTTCTGGGATTAGATAGTATAGACAGTTGTGAATTGTGAATGTACTAAATGCAACTTTAAAATGCCTAAAATGATCAATGTTATGAGTATTTTACCACAATAAAAAAATTCAAAAGACCATAGAGGGTAAGGGTGCAAGTACAAAGAGCAATGAGACAATGTCCAGCTGAGGGATGATGGTGGTTCAGATCGGGGGTGACAGTGGGAGTGACAAGAGGTGGTTGGAGTCTGGATATATTTTGAAGGTAGATCCAGCAGGATTTCAAGACAGTTTGGATATGGGGTGTGAGAGAAAGGAGGAGTCAAGTTTGACACCACATTTTTTGGCCTGAGCAACTGTAGAAAGGGAATTGCCATCAACTGATATGGGGAAAGCTGGGGTGTGGGAAAGTTTTAGTGGGAGATGGCAATTTAGGAGCTTTGTTTGGGACATATGGGGTTTGAATGTGTATTAGATATCCAATGGTGTTGTCAGGTAGGCAGCCGGATATTAACTGGAATTCAGGAAAGAAGTCTAGTGTGCCAGTTTGAATGCATTATATCCCCCAAAATGCCATTATCTTTGATGCAATCTTGTGTGGGCAGACTCTTAGTGTTGATTAGATTGTAATTCTCTATTTCCATCGAGATGTGCCCCACCCAACTGTGGGTGATGACTCTGATTGGATGATTTCCATGGAAGTATGGCCCTGCCCATTCAGCATGGGCCTTGATTAGTTCACTGGAGCACTATATAAGCTCAGCACTATATAAGCTCAGCATATATAAGCTTGCTACAGCCAAGAGGGACACTTTGAAGAACACACAGGTGCTGAGAGAGGAGCTGCAGCTTACAGAGACGTTTTGGAGATGGCCGTTGAAAGCAGACTTTTGCTCCAGAGAAACTAAGAGAGAAAAAACACCTTAAGAGCAACTAAGAGTGACATTTTTGAGGAGCTGCAGCCTAGCGAGGAGCGTCCTGGGAGAAAGCCCTTTTGAAACCAGAACCCCGGAGTAGACGCCAGCCACATGCCTTCCCAGCTAACAGAGGTTTTCTGGAGACCATTGGCCATCCTCCAGTGAAGGTACCCGATTGCTGACACCTTATTTTGGACACTTTATGGCCTTAAGACTGTAACTTTGTAACCAAATAAATCCCTTTATAAAAGCCAATCCATTTCTGGTGTTTTGCATTCCAGCAGCATTAGCAAACTGGAACATCTAGGCTGGAGGTATAAAACTGGGATTCACTTACATCTAAACGGTAAAGAAAGTGATGAGATTGGGTGAGATTACTAAGAGTGAGTATAGATGGAGACCATGATCAAGAGCATTCCAAACTTAAGCCCCAGGTAATTCCAACATTAACAGGCTAGGAAAAGAAGAGAACCAGGAAGGAGACTGTGAAGGAGAGGTCAGTGAGATAAGAGGAATAGTAGGAGGAAATGGATCCTAGAAATCAAGTAATGAAGTGTTATTAAGAGGGAGGAGCAGTCCACGGTGTCAAACCAACTAAGGTAGGGACTGTGACACGTCATGGATTTTGCCAGGTGGGGGTCATTGGTGGCCTTGACAAATGCAGCGTCATGGAGCAGTGGGAACGAGAGCTGGATTGGAATGATTTTAAGAAAAACTGGAAAAGAGGAATTGGAGAGGTGGAGGGTGGACAATTATTCTGAGGAGTTTTGCTGCAAAAGGGAGTGTAGGTGTCATCTTTTGCTCAGTGGCCCCCAATGAACTTCACCTCCTAGTATTCAGGCACTTGCAAACCCCCTCCCCTTAAAGCAGTAACATATGGTGAAAGTAACATTGTGTCAGTTCTAGACCTAAACTATATACAACCTAATGTCAATCAGTATATCCACTTTTGTGAATTTTCCAGTTCTCCCTCTGTTATTCACTTCTAGCTTCATTCTATGTGGTCAGATAAGATATGGTTTCAATATTTTAAAATTTTCTGAGACTTGTTTTGTGGCATAACATATTGTCTATCCTGGAGAATTATCCATATGCACTAGAGAAGAATGTGTATTCTGCTGCTGTTGAGTGATGTGTTCTATGTATGTTTGTTAGGTCTAGTTGGTTTATGGTATCATTCAAGTCTTCTACTTCTTTGACAGTTTGAATGTGTTATGTTCCCCCAAATGCCATTATCTTTGATGTAATATTGTGTGGGCAGATGTATCAGTGTTGATTAGATTGTAATTCTTTGAATGTTTCCGTGGAGATGCGCCCCACCCAACTGTGGGTGATGACCCTGATTGGATAATTTCCTTGAAGGTGTTACCCCGCCCATTCAGGGTGGGTCTAAATTAAATCACAGGAGCCATATAAATGAGCTGACAAATGAAAGGAACTCAGTGTAGCTGAGAGTGACATTTTGAAGAGGAGCTACAGCCAAGAGGGACACTTTGAAGAATACACAGAAGCTGAGAGTAGCTGCAGATGAGAGACAGTTTGAAGATGGCTGTTGAAAGCAGACTCTTGCTCCAGAGAAGCTAAGAGAAGACAAACAACCCAAGAGCAACTAATAGTGACATTTTTGAGGAACTGTAGCCTAGAGGGGAATGTCCTGGGAGAAAGCCATTTTGAAACTAGAACTTTGGAGCGGACACCAGCCACGTACCTTCCCAGCTAACAGAGGTTTTCCGGACACTGTTGGCCATCCTCCAGTGAAATTACCCGACTGCTGATGTGTTACCTTGGACACTTTATGGCCTTGAGACTGTAACTGTGTAACCAAATAAACCCCCTTTTATAAAAGCCAATCCATCTCTGGTGTTTTGCATTCTGACAGCATTAGCAAACTAAAACAACTTCCTTACTGATTTTCTGTCTGGATGTTTTATCCATTTTTTGAAGTGGTGTATTGGAAGTCTCCTACTATTAATGTAGGCTTGTATTT